>NC_056748.1:969927718-970240218 GCF_019279795.1 Protopterus annectens | reverse complement strand
ATTTATTTGATGAGATTTAAGGGCATCGGCTTCAAATCCTTCTTCCCATTTTGTACATGGGGTCGAGGTGTCACATTAACAGTGACCATCACCTGAAGAGATGTTAACACTGTTGAGCTTACTCAAATCAGGATGTCACCTCGTGTATTCTTAAAAAGTAACCATGTTTTTTAAAATTACTAGGGAAACATGATTTTTTAGATGAATGGACTTGTTCAACAGACTTCTCTACACAAAAAAGCTATGGAATATTCAGTCTAATGTCTCATGTAAAAGAATGAAATGACTTGGGTTGACTTTATCCCATCTTGGAATTCTGCAGATATTATGTTGTAAAGGCTGTGACTTTATGATCTGCACAGAGTCTAATTTGCCCAAAATAATTTATGAGGAGGTGGTAATATCCTATATTTAGCAGGCTGAATTGTTGAACAGGGGCAGATATATGGGTAATTGCAAAATGCTAACTGTATAATGTACTGTAAAGAGCAATTAGAATGTATTAGGAATTGATAGGTATAGGTCTATGCATTTTAAGAGATTAAGTGAAAGAAAAAAATATGTATTTTTCATGCAGATTTGTCATAAGAGACGGAAGTGGGATGAACTTTAAAAAATACGGAATGAACAACAACAATAACAAAAAAGATGATTACACTTAAAGTATTTAGTCAAAAGCTTCCAGAAGAACAATTCTTTTTCTTGGGTTGATCTAAATGGTAGCCTACACCAAAGTTAAATATACAAACCTAATGATATTTTCAGTGAAAAGTTACATCTCTTGCTATTACTGCCTCCCACAAGAAGTGTACCACCCATGGCCCACTGGGAAATACCAGCCCTAGGCAACCTTGAATTTATTAGAAGGATTATATTCCTTAGCTTGCTTGAAATTGCCCGATGATACTATAGGATATACTGGACTATTGTTGGGGATATACAGTCTTATCTACCTCATGTTGCAAACACTGTGACATTCATAATCTGACAAATAATAAATGCAGTTTGCAAATGACATGTAAATTAAGTTTGCATAATGGCCTGTGTCTTTTACAGTGGTGGAATATATGTTAACAGATTCCTTCCAATAAGATGTGTTAATTCTGTGTTTTACTATAACCCGCATTTTTACAGATTATTTTATTGCCCTGAACTAAAAAACATTCATTACAAATCATCTAACATCACAAGTTAAACCAGACTGTATTTACAAGTGAACAATAACTTTATTTGTTTTCAGGTTAGTTCCACATAACCATTTCTGCTGAATCAGGAGTGACTAATTTCAGTACATTAAATTCTGCCAAAAATACAAGCACAGTGTCCTGCATTTCTTCGTCTGTTTTCATTTTCAGTAAATTTCATTACAGTAGTTTTATACTGAAGTTTATTTCTGTGATTGTTGCCAGTGACTGACATAGTGTGACTTAGAGTTTAGCAGCATTAGTGAATAGTGATGTTTCCATTTACTTACATTTTGAGACATAATATGCTTTTTCATAGAGTTGGTATATTTTAAGTAGTGAGGGGTGGCAATTAGCACAGCAGAATGTATTCGTGTGGGGGACTAGCTATTATGGACTTCTTGTTCTCAGTGGCATTCTGACTTATTTGTTACTTATATTTAAGATTCAACCATCGGTAATGTAAAGTTTGGTAGGCTTCGCTCAATAAATCTATATTTTCTACAATTTCATAATGCATAATAACAAATATATGACATGCCTGCATAAGCTGCATCATCTTTCAATCTGCATGGCATACAGGTGCCTTCCAAAAGAAAAATGTTTTGGCATTTATTTTATAATATGAGACCGGATATATATTTTCTGTAGAACAAACTCATATGCACCTCATGGTTTCATATTTGTAATTAAAAATGGATATCATATATATATTTTCTATAGGTAACTTGAGTAGTATATGTGGCGTAGCAATTCTAATAAGAAAAGGTTTTCCTTTCAAAGTAACATTAGCTATGCAAGATACAGGCAGGAGTTTTATTATTACTGCAATAAAGTCAAAGGGGAGGTTACATATTAGTTTATTGATGAGCGACTGAGGCATTTTCATTCACCTTATCATTTTCTGAAAAATGAATATCAAATCCAGTGAGTCAAAAACACTGCAGAAATACACACACACAAAAACAATTTTTTTGAGATGCCAAATCCCTCTGCATCCCCATCCCCTCTAAATTATATACACCAACTCCATGGTTGCACCACAGTGGAAAAAATTAAACAAAATCCACAAAAAGTGCCCCACTGGCTTGCATAATACAATACATTGTAGTAAAACTTACCACATCATTAGATTTTCACACTAAACCCACTTGTCCACCAAATGTATCAAATACCCGAACAGGTACTGATAGGCTTTTATTTGGAAACAGAAGATTATTTTTGATTGCTTCCTGATCTTAATATGCAAGTAACCATCTTGAAGATTTAAAAGTTTTAAAAGTTACATCCAGTTTCCTCTGGATGGAAGACAGTGAAGAGACTGAAAGTGTCATCACTGAAAAAAAATCCTTATGGATAAAGTTTTTAGGCTTCTCATTTGTAGTACATGTCTTAAGTACCACAGCTTATTGTAAGAAAAAATAATCTGAAATAATATTTGAGCCTTTGCTGGAAATGAAAGCCCACCTAGACTGATAACTTTTACAGAAGGATTTGCATATCCTTGACGTCTACAACTTTTTTTAAATGGTAGGATATCTGGTAAGGCAAGGTGTGATGTGGTGTGGCAGTGGAGAGTTTTATGTGATAGCTTTGGGTTATGAGCTCCATTTCCATTGCATCTGGTGTTATCTAGAACCAAGCTGATGCATAAAAGACCATTTATTTCTTATTAGCTCCATCTGCGGTTGGACAAACTGGGAATTACTGTTGTTGCTGCCTGCTCTGGAGTTGGAAGTAGCAGAAGGTATATCTTACTCAAAATAGAATCTTGCTGCTGGGTCCTGAGTACAGCAAAGCCTTTTCCTCCACTAACTGTTATATATTCTTGTAAAGGAGTGCAGTTTATGGTGAAGATTTAAAGGCTGCCCTTTTTCCTTTAAAGATATAAGTGACTTCTCATTTCTGGCCCAAACAAAAAGGGACCTGCTAATTACATCTTTACTCATTTTATAATGTCTTTAACACAGAGCCTGGAGTGCCAGCATATTGTTTTTTTTTTCCATTTTGACTGCCAAAATATTGTTATGTAAGATCCGGTCACCCTGTGAGTTTTATTTATTATTTATTACATTCTTTTACTGGCTAATTCAGCTGGGCATGAAATCACTTTTCAGTAAAAGCTTTAAAGAACAACAGAGAGTAAAACATACACTCCACTACAAATAGTATAAAAGTAGTATAAAAGACAGACATTGACAGTGCATAGGATATTCATTGAAATAATACAATTCAGCAAAACAAAACAACATAGAGCAACTATGTTAAGGACTGTAGAATTCAGTGCATGAGACATGATATACAGTGTTGTGCTCTGAGATGGACAATCTTAGTCTGGAGTAACAGAAGTGCAGAACCACATATGTTTAAGATATCCCTTCAGTTCAAATTTAAAAGCATTTGAGGTTAAAAATTGTCTGAGAGAAATTGGCATAAAGTTCCATTTGCTTGGGACAGAGTTAGATTATAAAGTGTCTCCTGCAGCAATTTTGGATTGGTATGGTAAAGAGCAATAAGCTCTATTTGGGGATTGGTGGGGGGGGTAAATAAGATGTCCTAGGTTTGGAACTGTGTGTGAGAGAGAGATGATGAGAGACGTTGCACCGTGTATATGGTGAGAATAAGTGCAGATAGGACAGATGTCAGTGAAACACACACCTTCCCAGACAGTACTGGATGGAATTATTTTAAGTAAAATGGCATCAGGTAAGCTAATGTCAATAGAGCATGTGTGAGTAGAAGCCGCAGCTGCTATTTTCTAGTTAGGTGCACTCACACAAATACATGCATTATGTAACAAATGTAATAATGTCAGACATTTGTTTGTTTCCCTATAATCAGTCACAGCTGTATCTTTAAATGAACTTAGGTCATTGCTGTCCAAGTCATTATTATTATTATTATTGCTTAACCACATGGTACAACAGCCATGCATTTGCCTGATTCACTACTAACTGCAAAGCTAGAAAAGAGTGAGCAGAAGGAAAATGGTATGCATACCTCCAGGCAAGACGGCCCTGGGAGAGAGTGTTGGAGCTTCACTAGGTGCACAAATCCTGCTGCTGAACTGAAAAAGATAGACAGCTAGTCTGTGCAGGGTAAGACACATACCTGAGACATCTAGAAAGCATTTTCTGGGAGGTTACTGTGGTGGTGGTGCTGTGGTAGTGTCACCTCACAGTAAGACGTTGTCCTGTTCGATTCTCAGCTAAAGCGACTTCTGTGTGGAGACATACGTGAATGGGCATACCTTCTGCTGTGGCGACCCCTAACCGGGAAAAGCCGAAAGACACAACAACAACAGGTCTCTTCATGATATCACTATGCTCCATCGACTCATCTGAGGATCAGTCAGCTGCTGATTGGCTGTCATAATGCTCCTAGTATGTGAAACCAAGAGAAATCTGTGAAGGTGAGATAGAAAAGAGACTTGCCTTGCAGAGGGGGGGGGGGGTCAACTTCAAACCTCTTAGATACCCAGATTTTTGTAGAGTGTCTCTAATTGTACTTATATTTTTGCCCTGCCCCTTGTAAATGTTTTGATTTTTGATAAAGATTACATTTAGGAATAATGCCAAATATTACAGTTTCAAACTTACAGAGGAGAAAGACTGAAGCTGACAATGTAACTCAAGCTGTAAAGGTACAAAGATAAACAAAATGACAGTTGCACATTTGCAAATGATGTAAGTTGTGAAAAGAGTAATATTTATAAGAGTAATAACGATGATGGTTTCCCTTCTATAAAAATCAAAAGTGAAAAAAAAATATTATTGAATTAAAAATGGATGAGTCTTCAGATCATATCAGAAATGATTTTCCAGTAATCGGAGATTCAGTTATTAATGGAAGTGATACAACTGAAGAAAGGATGAAGAACATCAAATAGTGATATGCTTTTTAGGAGCAAAGTATAGGATATGAGTTGGGCCTTAAATGCCTGAATGTAAGGCAGTATAGAGCTGCTTTTATCTGTGTTGGATCGAATTGTCTCATCTTTAAGGGCTCACTCACTGGTTGTAGGGAACTTACAGCTCTCTTAGATAACACAGGTTATACAGGTGTTAGGACATATTTTTCACTAATTACATATAGAAAGGAGAATCAGGACAGCATGAATGAAATATTTTGGAAGGGGGTAAATGCTTACATGAATAAAGTAGCTCATTTTAAAAGTGAGAATGTAAGAATGTCAAAACTTAATTTTGGGAACTCGTATTTAGACAGGATGGACTTCACTTGTCAAAATTTGATTTATCCGTGCTAGTAAGGTACACTAGCATTAAAGTTTTTTTTTTTTGAAAATTTACTGTTTTCACATAAGATTAATGTTGTTATTGTTTGCAAATGATTTGAAATCAATTCTATCAGGGTATAAATATTTTTTTTTCTGTAACAGATCTTCTAACACACAACCAGATGGACGTGTTATGATATATGAATTTAAGATTGTTATGAGACATGTGATTATTACATTTTGATAGCACCAATACTGTAGATCGTGCAACTGTGATAACAAAAGTAACCCAGTAACAAATTAGAATTGTAGACTGGCGAAGTCAAGTGCTTATGATGAGAGGAATTCATGTATTTGTTTCATGAACCACGGGAAGGAAAATGATCATAGCATGGGACTTGAAGTTACGAGAGAAAGACTGGAATAAAGCTGAGTCTACAGTATTAGTTTGAAAATTACTTACAGTGTATATACAGGAACAACAGTTGTTGCAGATTGCAAACAAACCTACCAGGGAACAAAACATACTGGATATTGTTTTTGTTCTTTAGGAAATTATTGTTACTTCATGTCAAGTTTTACCACCTTTCATGGTTATAAAAGTTAAGTTACTGCTAGATAATTCAGCCAGATCTAAAACTGATGTGCAGAAGATTAAAAAGGTGCATATAGAAGCAAAACTAATTGTAGTGAAACATCCAGTAAACAGACAGCAGAAGGAATGCAACAAGTTCTCAAAGAGAAATTGTTTGAATGCAAAGATTTAAAAAAAAATGCTTTACATCAGGATCCAGGCACACACATTCAGGTCAATATACTTACTTAATAACAACACATATAGTTAAGATGAGAGATAAAAATATGGAAAAGAAGTCAAACTATTACTTTGAAGACTGAAATTAAACTTGACAGACAAATTAAAGATAGTACCAGACCATATCAGGAAAAGATTAAAATGATTTATATAAAGGTATTTAGCATACAGGAAAGGATTGTATCGATATATAAGATGTTGCAGGAGTAAAGACAAAAAAAAATTCAATAAACCTTTCATATTCTGAAATGTATTCTCAAGTACAACAGATTGTAAATATATTTATATATTTTCAGAAGAAATTTCTTCCAGTATTATCTATATACTTTCTGGCCTTTGCTACTCTACTGTAATCAGCGTCCAATGTATGCAGTGTTTGCAAATGTCCTATTCTCTGCTTTTCCAAGGATGCTCTGAACTGTTCCACTAACTTATATGCACATAAATGCATTTACTCTTGTAGACATGAATTTGTACTATGAATCTACTCTTTAGTTCTCATGCTACACCATGCTATACTGTTGAAATAACTCAAATGACCACAATTGTACTACTCTGCAATACATAGATGAATGAAGCTGCTGTTACTGCTGTACAAAACTTTTGCAAAAACTCAAAATGTAACTGCTACTGTTGTGGATGTACAAAGGTTTGCATATGCAGCATATTACCCTATCTAACCTGTTTTTATATTGTCTAATTGTATTGTATACTTCTTCTGTGGAGATTTTCTCCCCGGCCTCCGCTGAAAATGGGAGAAACCCCAGCCAAAATTTCCCAGTAGACAAAGTGAAATAAATAATACATAAATAAATATTTGCAAAATCTTATGGAAACATATGGCTCCACAGAAGGTGCATTAATTTGTACTAGTAACATCGAAGTACTTCAGATATGAGAATTCGAGTATGTTGAAAATGTACTATGCAAACTGGACCCAGGCAAAGCACAGGGAGGAGATAGAATGGGCAATAATAACCCAAGATCACTTCAACATGAAATCACACTACAAATACATGTTAATCTTAAGGGAAAGGGAGAAGGGGACGAACCCAGACTAATCATCTTCTTAAACAAGAATCCCACTTTTTCCCATTTTCTCCATAAGGTTGGTGTATCACATTGACTGTCACCATCTCTTCATTTAATGCCACTTTCCTACCTTCAATGATGGTCATGCCTGACTGCTGCAGATCTTCTGCCATGCTGTCCATGGATTTCCTTGCTGCGTGCCTTTGTTTTGCTCTTGTTTTCTCTTGCCTTCCTACTGCCTCTTCTCAAATCTTCATCAGCAGATGGACTTCAGATTTCCTGCACATGTGCCCAAACCACTGTAACTTGCTTTTGCAATGGAAACCACCTTGGCTTCTTCTTTTCTGATGTCCTCATTTCTTCATCTGTCCCACAGTGCACATCCTATGACCTGTTTCAGGCACTTCATCTATATCACATTTAGCTACCATAGAATAGTACTGAACACAAAAGGAGAAAACTAACGGCTTAAGTATACTTGGGTTAAAGGCTTTGATGTAATTTACATAAGATTTTTATATAGAAAATAAAAAAAGTATATACTGTCTGTTACTGCTATATAAAATTTAGATCTGATGAAGTTCTGACAAAAGTAGAAAGCACTCATATCTTGTTTTAACTTAATAAATCGTGGTTTAAACAAGGAATACCAGCTTGAATCATTGAATCATGGCTTCTTATTTTCAAAAAGAATAGTAAGCTATGACATGGATCTTACATAACATGTTTTGACAATGGTCTATCTTAATAATTCAGATGCTGATATCAAGAGTAATTGTCCCTCTACAACTAGTTTTTTTATTTTGTTTTTTCCTAAGGAAAGTGTTCACGACCCTTAAGACTGTAAAACTACATTTCCTTGCTACTAGGTCACTTTGTCTGATACAGTAGTACTGATCACACCAGTGGTTTTGACACCTTACTTTTCAGCTTCTTTGGCATTCTTCGCTCATGCACTACCCCTAGCACTCTGTGTTAGTTTGCTACATCCCCTCTGATTCTATCTTTTACTTCCCCATTTAATCTTCCTTCTCCTTAACCATATCTCTCAAATGCTTGAAGCTGTTAACCTGTTCCACTATTTTCCCATCTATCTCAATTTTCAGCTTCTCCCAATTTCACCCGCATTTTGCCATGGTAACTGACTTATCTGTGCTCATTTTCATCCTGTGGTACCCTCAGTTTTGCATTCCATTCCCTTAAAATTTGCTGAAGTTCTTTTTCAGAGTATTTCTTAAAGCCTCATCATCTACATACAGCAGCTTTGTTGATCTGCCCCCTCTGGTTTGTTTGTTAATGTAGTCCATTGATGAGTTCTGATGAACCCCTACTCTAACTGAGAAATCTTCTTTGAGTCTGAACATTATTCATATTTGTGTTACTGAGTCCATAGCCTGCAGTAATTCTACCAATTTTTTACACGACTTTGAACTATTACAGGACTGCCCAATCAGCTATTTTGAAAGTTTGCCCTTTGCTTTCTTCAAGTTGAGGAATGTCTAGTTGGACTCATTCTTCATTTCTTGCTTGTTCTCAGCTATCTTCCTAACTGCAAACATCAGGCCAGTTGTGCCACATCCTCATCTGAATCTGAACTGCTGTTTTCCCATCTTACTTTCCATTAGTTTCCATATTCATTTATCAGTCACCCACTTCCGCATTTTCATGCAGTGAGAAGGATGATAACTCTGTACTACCAACAGTTTTGAATGCCCTCTTTGTTTTTGTACACTGGCATTACAATGCTTATTCTCCGGCTATCTGTGATCCATCTTTCTCTCCATATTGTTCTGAGCAGTATCTGAAGCCTTTTCTTCCTTAACCACTCAATGTTTTGATGACATTTGCTGTGACCATTCTGAGCTGCTCTTTTTCCTGATTTCATTTTCCTTAGTGCGGTTCTTAGCTCTTATAGGCTGGGCTGTTTTTCCTCTTGCATAATAGGATGTGTCTGGGACAACACAGCTTTTGTGGGGTTGTCATGCAGAAGCTGCTGGAAGTATTCTGTCTGTCCTTTATTTCCTGTGGACTGGTGAAAAGGCTGCTATTTTAGCCTCTTTGTTAACCAGTCAGTATTTCTTTTTAGCCTGGTCCATCTTCTCTGTCTTCTACTTTTCCATGCACTCCTGCTTTCTTTGGATAACTTTCTGGACATCTGCTTTCCACCACAAACTTCCCTTAAGTACCTTATATCAATAACTAACTTGGCTGTATATCTCTTCTATAGTCCTCATTCATGCTGTTTTGAAACACTGCCATTCTTCTTCTTCAACTATTTCCTTTTCTACCTGAGGTACTAGAGCCCTGAGTAATTCCTTTAAGTTTTGTGGTTTCATTCCAGACAACTTGCAGGTCTTCAGCCAAGTTCTGTTGACCTTAGAGACTTCTCTGTCCACTTCTTGAAGCCGATTGTGCCCATCATTGTTTTTTTGCTGTGAGACAACTGCTTCTCTGGGGATGACTTTGAAATCACTGATTCTATCCTAATGTCCTTTCCTTACAAAGAGGAATTCTACCTGAATTTATGTTGGACATTCTTGTATGTAATCTTGTGACTGCTTCCCTTTCTGAACTATGTGTTGACTACCATCAAGCCATTTACCAAACAGAAGTCTAAACTGGCTTCTTCTTCTCTTCCTCCTTCTGTTTCTTTTTTTCTTGTTGTCCCACCCATGTGGATCCAGGCAGTCCTCATATCTTGTTTAGCCTGTCCCAATATGAACATTCAGGCACCCCATTAACAAGTCAAGCACATGTTGTCCTGCTTTACCTAGTAGGTCCAGCAACTACTCCCTGGATGCACACTTTTCCTCACTATTAAAACCCTGTTGTGAGACATAGGCTGAAATTATGAATACTGACATCTCTTTTCACTAGAGTCTGTTAGGCAATTAATAATTCTGAAGGTATTCCTCACTGTCTTCTTATGACTCTTAGTCACCACATTTCATCATCATTATTATCATCATCATCATCATCAACCCCCTTTCCCCCATTTTCTATATGGGGTTGGGGTGTCATGTCACCTGCCTTCATTTTTCCCTTTTCCTTGCTAGTCTTCTACCTTCTTCGACACTCATGCCTGACTGTCACAGGTCACTGGATGACCTCATTTCCTCTTGCCTTCTTCCTCCCTGCCCATATTCTTCCTCACCAGATTATCTTCTGCTTTCCTGCTCATGTGCCCAACCCACCATAATCTGTTCTCTTTGTCCTTTTCTGCAATTGGAGCTACTTTGGCGTCTGCTTTTATGTCCTGATTTCTTCTTCTTTGCCACAGCATGCATCCTGCCACCAATGTCAGGTATTGCATCTCTATCACCCCTAGCTTCCTCAGCTCCTCTGTCTTTATGCCCCTGGTTTCCTTACCATACAGTAATACTGGTTGCATCACTGTTTTGTACTCCTTACTTTTCAGCTTGTTATTCTTCTGTCATACACTGCCCCTAACACTCTGTGCCAGTTGACTTCAGCCCATCTGATTCTATCTTTGACCTCTTCATTCAGACTTCCCTTCTCTTCAACCACCCCTTCCAGACACTTGAAGCTGTTAACCTGTTCCACTATCTTCCCTTCTATGTCAATTTTCAGCTTCTTCTGAGTTCCCCCATTTGCTGTGATTACAACTATCTCATCTTTACTCATTTTCATCCCATGTGCCATCAGTTTTACATTTCATTCTCCTATCCATTGCTGAAGTCCTTGCCTCGTGTGCATGCAGCAACTTTGTTGATCCGTCTCCTCTGACCTGTTTGCTGATGTAGTCCATCACCGGTATTAATAATAGTGGACTTAGAGCTGAACCTTGATGCACACTCACGGCCACTGGGAACACCCTATGTAAGACTAAACACTGTTTGTATTTGAGTCACTGGGTCCATGTGCCCATACTTCATTAATTCTACCAATGTTTCTGGGATTTCAAACCACTGCAGGACTGCCCAAATTAGCTTTCTTAGGACCTTGTCATATGTTTTCTCTGAGTCTGAGAATGCCCAATTGGATTGTTTCCTCATTTCTAGCTTTTATCAAGTATCTGGCTCATTACAAACACTGGATCAGCTGTGCTGCATCCAGATCTGAATCCTAACTGCTCACTTCCCATCTTACTTTCTACAACTGCATATTTGTTTATCAATCACTCTCTCCAGATCTTTCATGTAGTGTAACACAGGAGTTTGATTCCTCTACACTGCTCACAGTTGTGAATGTCCCCTTTGTTTTTGAACACTGTGGTATGCCTTTCTGTCTGTACTGCTAGGAATACCTTCAGGAGCCATTTCTTCCCTATCTTACCCAACATCTTGATCATATATGTTGTGACTTCATCTGAGCCTGCTGCTTTCCCTAGCTTCATTTTCCTTAGTGCTGTTTCACCTGGGATGATTTTGTAATCACTGATTCTACCCCAGGGTCCTTTCTTTATTAAGAGGAAGTCTACCTGGATTGCAGTGTTGGCTACTTTTGTATGTGATCTTGTGACTGCCTTTCTTTCTGAACCATGTTAACAATCATCAAGCCATGTGCCAGGCAGAAGTCTAGAATGGTCTCTCCTTCTTTACTCCTGTTGCCCCACCCATTTTGACCTAGGCAGTCCTCATATCCTGTTCTGTCTATCCTGATATGTGTATTTAGGTCACCCATTACCAACACCAAATCATGCAGTCCATCTTCATCTAGTAGGTTCTGCCACTGTTGTCTGAATTCATTCTTCTCTCCATTTTCACAACCCTGCTATGGGGCATAGGCTGAGGATATGACTACTGCTCTATCATTAGGCTGGAGTCTTATTGCCATGAGTTGGTCACATAATTCTGATGGCATCCTTCACTGACTTCTGAAACCTCTTCCTCACCACAGTTCCCACACCATTCCTAGCCTGTCCTCCCCCCCAAGTAGAAGATTTTGGATCCTAAGCAGAGTGGCTTTGCTACACTGCCCTTCCACCTTGTCTCTTAGATAAATAGGATATCTAGTGTCCTCCTTACTATCATGTCATCCACTTCCAGGCATCATCCTGTCAGTCAACCTACATTGAGTGTGGCAATTCTTAGTTCAACTGGCTGGATGGTGGCTTACTTACCCAAGACTGCTGGGCTTTATAGAGGGCACACAGTGGCCAACAAGGGCACATACACCCCTCTTACTTTTAGCATGGGTCCTTGGCATAAGTCAGAATAGGCTGGGTCCTCAACCCACTTAACACTGACAAATACACATTCCTATTTGGCAACATTAGTCAACATGACTGGATCACCTAGAGCCATATTTTTACAGTCTTGAGTAGCTATCAATGCCACTGTGTGCACTACATTAAATGCCCAAAGTGGTTGGTTTGTACAAATCTGCCCCTTACAGGAAATAGTCTAGAAACTGTGATGCTGTCTACAGGTGTTTTAGAGATGGAAACACTGAGCATGTTTTTTGAAAGTGAGAGGAACTCCACAGAGACAGAGAGAGAATAGGCAAACTTCAATTAGGCATTGGCTGGTTGTCAGGAATGAACCTTGCACCTTGTGCATGAGATGCAAATATATTAATCATTATGGCAACAGCTCACCTCAATTCTCAAAGCATTTCTACTCTGTACTCCCCCTGAGTACTAGAAGCTGGATCATGTCTCCTAGATATGCAGAATGTCTAGCATTATCCTTACCATCATGTCATCCATTTTCAAGGAATCCTTAATTCAAGTTTGGTAGTTTGATTGGCTTTGCATATGCCTTTCACTTAACAGAGTTATCCCAGGTAACCTAAGCTAGGCAATAGGACACCATCCAGCAGCTAATTAAGCCAGAGCTGCAGGCTCACACTGGCCAACATTGGCACATAGACCCTTTCCACTATTATCACCTGTCCCTGGCATAGGTTGAGCCTGCTCCTCAACCTGCTTATCACCAGCAAATACCAATGCTCAAGCATGTCATGTGATCTGCGCTCTCCTGTCCTGAGGATTCTGTAACCTACAGATGATGCCTAAAGCATTTGCACCTGGAGAAAACCCAAGTGAACATAGGGAGAACATACAGACTCTGCACAGAAGACACACTAGGAATTGAACCCACTGCACCACTGTCCCACCCACCGTGGGCGTCCATGGATGTGAAAATGTAAGCTATTAGGAAAGGTTAAATTATCTGTCTCATACAGATATTTACAAGACCTTATTCAAGTATGCAGGGCATTTAGGGACATCTTCCTTTGGGAATGCTTTGGGTTACCAAAGAGTAGTAGAAACCTGTTGAACAATCATCAAAGGAGATTAAAATGGAATGAGAGATGTACAAACTGATTCTCTAAGACAGTAGCTGATGCCTGGAATGGATTATCAAATTATATTAAAGCAAGTATTGGTTACATATTTTTGGAATGATTTGGGAACTTACTGTTTTGGTATACTAGAAGGCTAGAAGGCGATTACTGCCAATGGTTAAATTGCTTGTTTGCGTATGTATGTATGTGTGTGTGTGTGTGTGTGTGTGTGTGTGTGTGTGTGTGTGTGTGTGTGTGTGTGTGTGTGTAAACAAATATATATATATATATATATATATATATATATATATATATATATATATATATGGTTTACCTTTGAAAAGACAAAAATCAATTCTGCGATCGCGCAGTTGGGTGAACCAAAAGTGCGAAAGTGAAACTTTGAACATCACTGTAGCTCGAAAATCAGCAAATCAAAAAGTAGATACGCTGATTTTCGAACTACAAGTTTGAATACATATCATAATGCAGGGGGCAAGCCCCCATGCACCCCCCACACCCCCCTACTTTAATATTCTAACTCCAAGATCGCACTACAGTGGGGAAAGGGACCATTTTCCAATCCCAACTATACTGCAATCTGCACCCAAAATGCCGAATCTGCAATGAGCGAATGCATAGTGACATTCGCTCATTGCACATTCGATGCATTTTTTTTTCAAGATTTTGCGATCTTTAAAACTTACGTTTGACTTTCCGGCTTTCAAACATGTGCATTACACACATGTAAATGTAAACCATATATATATATATATATATATATATATACATACACACACACACATATATATGCATGTGTGTGTGTAAAGAAAAAGAGATGTATTTCTCTCTCTCTCTCTCTCTCTCTCTCTATATATATATATATATATATATATATATGGAAACACTTTATAAGCTCGAAATCCTGAAATATCGAATTTCAGAATCTTGAGCCCATAAAGTGGAAAGGCTAAAACATCAAACACCCAGAAGCACGAAATTTAAAATCTTGTATTTCGGAGATGTTGAATTAGTGGTTATGGTGTTGCACTGTGTTCATGGATTCAGGTAAGTGTTTATGTTTTAGTGGTTTTGGATAGGGGCTGTAGTATGTGTTAGTGTGTTTTGTTACTGTGGTGTGTGTGTGTGTGTGTGTGTGTGTGTGTGTGTGTGTGTGTGTGTGTGTGTGTGTGTGTGTGTGTGTGCGTGTGTGTGTGTGTGTGTGTATATGTGTGTGTGTGTGTGTGTGTGTGTGTGTGTGTGTGTGTGTGTGTGTGTGTGTGTGTGTGCAAGGGGGTTGTAACTTGTGTGGTGGTGTTTCATGTGTTTGTGTATTTAGTGCAACCTTGGAGTTAATATATTTAAGTGTGTGTGTGTGTGGGGGGTGCAGCCCCCCACATGGGGGGTGCAGGGGGGGGTGCAGCTTCCCAATTTGTACATAGGATTGGGTTGTCTGTTTGTTTGTGGGGAGGAAGGTGTGTGTATGTGTGTGGTGTGTGTCTTGTATAGAAGTCACAATTTCGTATTTCGCGCTTCTGGGTGTTCGATGCCTTTCCACTTTATGGGCTCGAGATTCTGAAATTCGATATTTCAGGATTTCAAGCTTATAAAGTAAATCTCTCTCTCTCTCTCTCTCTATATATATATATATATATATATATATATATATATAATAGATGCCACAGAGAACTTTGGTGACTTTTCTGTCTTCCACAACTATGAGGGTTTGAAACTAGGGACAAAAATTCCTTTGCATTCCATTTGCTTCTGTGACACAGAGTTGATTATCAAGTTAAATGTCTTAGTTGTTCATTACTGTTATTTCTCAGGGACTCCTAAGAGAATGTAAAATACAACATCTGTGCACACTGTACACTGATTCAAATGTCTGGAAAGCTTTATGAGATGCAAGGAAGTCAAGAACAAAGAAAGTTATTGAGAGCAAAAAGAGTTTTTGACAGGGGACATTTGCTAAAATACATTTATTATATATATTTTAACTACATATTTTTATACATTAGTTTTCCCATGCATATCATCTTTCATATGCCTGAATATGAGGTCTTTTAGGGCCTTTGGTTAGTGAATACCATCCTTAAAAAGATTGTTTTGTCTTAAAACATCTGTTTTACTGGTCTATATGTTATAACATTATGTAGTAGTTTAACAATATTTTCATTTGTTTCCCAGGTCACCTGCAAGGTCACTTGCAGGAGAAAATGCATGACTGTTTAATGAGCAGCAGAACCTATAGTAAACAGGTATTTCCATCTTATTAACCCTCAGTTAATTAGATATAGATCACAGGGTAATTCTTAACATTCAAAGCTTTCATGGAAGACAAATCAATAAATGGAATTCATTACATTTTTGAAGACCAGGCACATTTTCCCAGGATTTTATTCTTTGTGATGTTCACCTTTTTATGTGCAATATATTAAAAATGTAAAAGGCATTTTAGTTACTGGGTCCCCTTCTTTTAATAGTCTTTTGTTAGCAAGCTATCTGATTCCTAATTCCATTTGTGTAAAGAGCATATTTCAAACCTTTTCAATGCTCTAGCTGTAATGCTGGCCTAGAAACAATAAACTTATTTGAAGGACAATTGAATTCTTAGTAAACAGCTCATAATAATGTGCTTTCATTGCCCATAAATCTAACAATCAATTATCTCATTTATGATTTTTGTTAGTATGCTCACAAGAATTATTTTATTTACCAAAATTGATATTTTGTTAAATTACTGAGGCCTGAAATAAAAAGCAAACTATACTCTCTAGCCAGGCCAGACAGTAGGTCAATGAATAGCTAGGTGGTTTTCTCATTAACACAATTTGCACGCAGAGACTGTAGGAATCAATACATGGTCTAAGAATGTCATTTATTTTTTAGATTGCTGCCTTAACCACTTCACTGTACCACATATGGCATCCTAGGTATTTCAAAAATAACTCACAAAAATATTTTGTACATGTAGTACACACAAATTAATTTTATTTGATCAGAAGAAATTTCACTAGGGGTGTTTTAATTGCAAAGTACCCCTAGAATGTTATGTAAATGAATTCCTGATAAAGGTGCTATGCAAAACATGTACCCTGATCTGGTCAGAGTTGTAGACCGTGTTTATTACAAGACTTTTCAGAATCCAAGAAGCAGTGTAGATAATGTGGCACATGGCAACCATTTAACATTCCTCTACCCTTCTTTTTCTTTCAGCATTGTTTGAAAATTAATATTATGAATAACAATGGAAAATGGAAAATTTTCTAGCAATGTGGTTTTCCAAGAGAAATAAGGTTATGCGTTCACCAAACTGTAGCTTTGAAAGCTACAGCTATGTTCCAAACTTACTTGCATTCCACTGATCTAATGCTTCTGGGTACACATTAGACATATTTTCAGTGCTTATATAAATAGAGTTCATAAAAAATGTGCCTCTAATTATCAACAGAAATATATATTTTGTAGATAAGATTCACTTGGGACATTACATCTGAACAGTTTCTTGCTTATTAGTTCAGCTGTTGATTCAGGATAGTTAACGGTCCACCCTTTCTACATGTACATTGAATTCTGCTGCAAGTGAGCATATTACCATCTCAGGAAGACTGCGCCTTATACCTAATACTCTTTCCATTAAAACAGTGTTTCTCCATTTTACCTAAGAACTAACTTTCACATTTTTGACGATTACACTTGTGCTTTGATATGCTGTTTATATATATTACAACATGCCATCATATTTGGGTGTGTAGAGCCCCTTAACATATTTGAATGATAGTAACCACCTGGAAGTGGGCACACATATATCTATAAACGTGTACACATACACACAAACATACACAGACAAGCTAAGTGCATTCAGTAGCATATCTTATTTAGATTAAGCAGTTATATATTAAGAGCAGCAACCTTCCATCTAATAACTTCTTCATTTACAATATTAATACACGTGAAAATTGTTTTGTGGTACCCATGAAACACACAGACCAACAGTTTTGCTTAAATAGAAGGAGTGGAAGATGATGTTCAATAACTAATATGCAAAGACTGGAGGGGATGAGATATATATTGCAATTAATAAGCTAAGCTTGGAGGGGATGAGATAAAAATGGTGACGTAATCAGTCAACAGGGAATGCTTTAGGAACAGATGGTATTGTTATGGAAACTTGGAAATCAGGAGAGAAAATGTGATAAATATGTAGAAGGTTTTATTTAATAATATTTAAAAAGTGGGTAGTAGCCACATCTTGGAGAAACACTGTGAGGACTGAGAGGACAACGAGTCTTTAAAAAACACTTTATATAGACCAGTTTCAAGTGTGAGCAATGATTATAAGCCATTTATGTTTTTATACTAGCTAAGAGAATGTCAAAGGTGTTGCCAAAATTGATAGATATGGATCAGTGTGGTTTTGTGGAGGGGAGGCAAACATTTGACAACAGTAAAAAAAAACAATGATGATTCAAAGGGAAGCTGACTGTTAGAATAACCTGTTATTTTTGGTGGGTCTTGATGCAGAGAAAGCAGTAACTAGATTTAGCTGGGGATTTATGAGTATGGCACTGCCAGCATTTGTATTTCCTTATAGAATAATGGAGTTCATTTGGAAGATACAGGAAGAGTCACAGGCAAGAATCAAGATGGGATGGCTCCTGTGTGACAAGCTATGTTTGAACAGAGGAACAAGGCAGGAGTTTCTCCCCCCTTCTTTGTTATTTGCCTTATACTTAGAGTTATTAGCAAAGAAAATAATGGACTTTCAAATTCAAGGTTATAACTGGCATGGTGCTCAAGAAAAAATAGCATTGTTTGTAGATTGCATTGTTCTGTATGTGATAAATCCAGAAAATGATACTCAGTGTTGTGAAACATTTTGAGACAGTTCTATTTTTTCAGGATATAAAATAAATGAAGAAAAAATGAAGACTATAGCAGTAAACTATATTCCCACCCATACATTGGTTGCGCAGTGCTCACAGTTATGTGGACACGATAAGATGAAGTAGTTAGATGTTTGAATTAAAAAGGAGTCTATTATGGCAGCTGATGATTGATTGATTGATTGATTTATTTATTTATTTACAATTGTTGACCGGGCTAGTCTAGCTGGATACATGTCCATTTTCAGTAGAGTCCTGGGGAGAAAAGCTCCAAGCATAAGTAAATTACAAAATACAATAATTAAAAAATGACTAGATTCAAATACATTAGAGAGCAAAAAATGCTTGGTAGAAAAAATAAAAATTGTTTCTATGAACAATAGTACAGAGTCTTTCCGTAGGTTTAAGTTACAATCAAGTACAAGTTTACACAATATTTTAAAATTATCATTCATTAAGTCAAAGAAGGAGAAAGAGAAAAGGCAGGAAAACACAAGGGCTAGTATAAAGTTAGCTTCTATTGATTAATGCTGCAGAGGGGCCATAGCCCAGGAGGAAGGGGTATAGCAAGAAGAGAAATAAGAAATATGAAAAATAAGTGCAAGAAGAGAATAAACAATGGACAATACAAAAACTGAGCATTTGGAAGCTCTTTACTAAGGATATCGATAGCATGATACAAACAGTGAAAATGTTTCTAGCCCCATTCAATAGTTTATATAGGTCAGGCATACTTTTATCCACCAGAGGAGAAGTTGTGAACCGTAACTAACAAAGATTTGAAGGATTTGTGGGTGAGGGAAAGAGTGCAAGAATTAGGTAGAATAACCTGTTTCTCCCCACTGAATACTATTGAATAGGATTATCACATTTGAAGGGATACTTTAGAGATACACAGTTAAGGCTCATATACATGACACAAGCCAAATAATACAAATCAAGGTGGAAAGAAGTATTGTTGAAATGGAAGGGTGGTATGAAATATGGAGAGCTGGATTTTATAAGCAGGAACTTAAGGATGATAGCAACAAGCATAATAAATATTAAATTTAGAAAAGTACAAGAAAATATATTGAGAACAAAGCTGACACATGATTGGAGAAATCACATTTTACCAATAGGGATGACTGAAATTAGGAGCACAGAGAATAGGCAAGAGGCAGATGGAATTTATTGTAGAAAAGTGGCATAGGAACCAAGGTGCTGGGAAACAAATAACTTGGGACGGAAAAGTCACTGAGTGGGATGAAGTAAATCAGATGTTTGGACTACAGGTTGCAGACTGCCTTCCTTACCAGGGATTCATAAAAGAGTATAAGTATAGAGAAAAGGAATAGGGGACTGTTAAATGAATGAGTAGCTCTGGCTGAATTTACATTTAGTTCTAAGGCAGAAGTTGTGGCAAAAAGTGAACAGTTAGTAGGGCATATAAAACAATGCATGATAACATTAAGAATCAATAAGAAAATGTTAGAAAATACTGAAATGAGAATGGAAAGGCAATATACAAAGAAAGTGTGGGGGTATTTGTATAGCTCCCAAATATGCAAAAAAAAATGGACTATTTAGAATTTTTGCATGGAAATGTTTACCTTGGTATTTTATATCCCACGTGAGTTTCAAGGAATTTTTACACAGGTACAGTGTACCTGCTAGAGGTGCCGTGGTTGATAGAGAGGCATTTGGAAACATGTTCTTTTGGAAATGCAATGAACTGATAGATTTTACAAATTCCATCCTGGGTACTTTGTCAGCAAAGTTGGGGGATTACTTTATTTTTAACTAAGGGAATTATCCTTTTGAGCTGGATTATATAAAGTGAATGGCCTAGACACAAGTCCCTAAGTATAATGCTGCAGCATATTAAAAATGAATTACTGGAAAATGGGAATCAAAAACAAAACAAACAGTGACAGTAACAGAATTATTAGATGCATATAGGAAATAAAAGAATTGGAGTGGAATAATTTGAAAAGGAAAGGAGAAAAAAACATAACAATAAATTGAATCTCTGGAAACAGTACATACAGAGTGATGTTCAACAGGAGTGATATTTCAATGAGGGCAAGATTTGAGCAATCTCTGTAATGTTAAACTGAATAATATTTGATAATGCAAAAAAAATCATATTTATATAGCACATGAAAAATGTTCGTAATGTTTTTTCTCTTTTATAATTGAATGAGTACACATGTCACTATACAATATGTGATGTTTAAAAATAAATAAATACAATCATTTTTATGAATTTTGCTTAAGAAACATTCAACACGTAACAGACATGCAACACCCAAAGTCAGTAGAACCATTATCCAGTGCACATTTTTTGCACTAAGCTAAGAACCCTGTAAATTAAAGTTGTTGAGGATATCATAAACTGCAAGGAAAGAGAAATGTACCAAAATATGGAAAATGTTCATAGGTATGTGCCATCAAGTGAAGAAAAAGTAAAAGGAGAAAATTATAAGTTAAGGACTAGATAGCAAAAATAAAAAGATGCTGAGTATGAGAGAGGGCAGAAGAAGAGAAATTTGAGTAAAGACTAGCTACTAACCATAATTCTTGAATAGCCTTTGTGCATTGGTATGTTTTATTAATTAAAAATAAAGCTTTATTAGACATCTAAAGGGTGAGCTCAGAGAGGACAACTAACTTCATCCCATTTCCTCCTCTATATCTAAGTAATTCTTCCATTTTTCTACTGCATCAGACTTTGTTACTTTTCTTTTACTCTATTACCACTGATGAGACCCTCTGTGTCATCTGTACCCTCAACAATAGTTTCTACCAAATATACCCACATTTATTTGTTAACAAGCCTACTGAACACCAGTGCCCCTTATCAGTGGTAACCTCAAAGTGCTGTCTAGTTAAATGGCTTGCTCATAGTTGCACAGTTTGCAAATGGCAATTGAAGGACTCAAACCCAATCCTAGAGGATGGCGCTCTGAGCAAAGATATCAGGCTGTCTTTCTCTATTTTTATTGCCCCAGCCACACATTCCTAGCCCAGTTTAACAAATAAACTTCTTTTAAATTTCACACCACACCCTTCTTCCATCTCTTAGCTGTCATCTTTTTAAACAAACCACCTGTTAGCTACAATTCCACATTTTCATCCCATTCCCACTTTAATGAATCCCTTCAGTTATAAGAAGATGAACTAACAAACTACCTTTCACTTCTCTCTTCTACAAGCCACAGACTACTAAGATCTTATCTCTTCCATTAGCAGTGTTACTGATTCACACTCTCACTGTGTATGGATTACTAGATATTTCTTTCCAAACCTGCAACACACTTTTCTATCTTAATGTCTTTCCTTCCTTTTTTACCTTATAAGGGGATGCTATTCCAGAAATCTTATTTACAAATCAGTAGAACAATGTGCTCGATTCAAAATATGGCCAGAACAAATCAAAAACAGGATCAAGCTTTTTTAAGCTCTTTACCAACAGTCATCATATTTCTCAAACCTCTTCCTGTACCCTTCTTAGCTTTCCTTAATCCAACACTCTCCTAATATGTTGAATTCAAGTATGCCTTTAATCCTCACTTGTGCATTTAATAGCTCCAATCCTGCACTCCCATAGTCGAGTTAGCATTGATGATTTATATACACTTTTTGTTTCTGTCTCGAAATTTCTTTTTACAGAAGCTTAGTACTTTATCAGCATACAGCAGCACTGTAGGCTAGCAATTCTCCTGTGCTTAACAGTTCCTATCGCCCTGCTAATTTTCTATTTCCATTCTACATGTTATAGCTAATTTTCTAGACCTCTTAACTTTTGCAGTTTTCCTGCAAGAAGCTATCATCTCAAATCAGGTATTCTTCATCCACTGTCTTCTTGTCCATCCTAATCCTGGCTTTCCTAATGTGTCCGCAGTTAATTTTCTAGACACTTCTTTTACAAGACTTCTACAAATTTACTACCTTCCCCCCTTGTACTTAAATGCCTCAAAATATGAAGCAATAATGCAGTTAATACCTTTATCACTTCAATCATAGTATCTAGTGTATTTTATTTTCCTGACCATTTCTGCAGCAGTATATCTAGTCTGTATTTTAATTCTGGACATATACTTTCCTTAATCTGTTTATCAGCAACTCTAAATTTACCACATTTCTAATATGTAACCTGACCACAACAGATTTGTTCAAATGAAATAGTAGTTTAGACTCCTTGCTAAGACATTGCAAAAACTCATAAAAATATCTGGTTGTGCATTTCCAAGAGGAACATGCATTCGTTAACAAAGTTAACAATGTTGCTACATCTGCCCCTTTTGTTGTTTTGTTTTTCAAAAACCTTTTCTTTCTTAGTGTCAGCTTTTTGTATCATCATCATTTTCATCAATAAAAAAATAAATATATGAAATACAAAGAATATTGTTTTGTTCATCTTCCCAGTCTCACCTACTGTGACAGCCCCCCATTTGATCATTTTATTTTATTTTTTTTATCTGTTTATCATTTTTTGAACAGGTAAGTCCCACTTGACGTATAACCAGTTTTCAGGGGTTCCTATTAAATGATCGAAGATGCATTCTTTCAAATGCATCTTGATCGAACTTGAAAGAACAAAAAGCAAAATAGCAAAATGGCATATAAGCGAATTCTTTCCCTGGGAAAGAAATCGCTTGACCGCTTCCATTACTTTGCCATTTTTGTGACTGTAGTGCGATCTCAGAGTTGGTATATTTAAGTAGGGGGGTGTGGGGGGCACAACACCCCACATTGGGGGGGGGCAAAGCCCCCACTTTATGGAATGTTTTACAATTTTTTTTTGTGGAAAAAAGTCACTGTTCTAAGCGTTCGAGATTGTAAGTTTTCGCTTACATGGGTTCAATAAATCATCGTTTGCTTTTTTAAGCATTCGGTGATTTAACATAGACCCGTTTTCAGGGGAGGCCAAAGGTTGCATTTACACTACTTGGAGAAATTTGACCAGTGTATCAAGGGACTTCCCTGACTCTTTGGAGCTACTAAATAGTGCTGGTGGGCTCATACAGCAGCAAGGAAGAAGCCTAATGGACGCAACAGCATGGAGGAAGAGAGAAAAGCTATGGAGAGTTTGGAGGTAGAAAGTGAGAATTTGGAGAAAAATTTGTTTGATATGGAGCTTCAGAATGTAAACATGAAATATGCCTGTGTGGTGGATGTTACAAATGAGCATCATTTAGTTGTCTCCATGGAGAAGGAAATAAGTGAATCTTCTGAAATGGGACCAATAACAGAAATGCCATCAGGGTTTGCAGAAGATGTTCTGTTACAAATAGTTCTGCAAGATGATCCAGGTGATAGTTCTGATGTTTCATGGGGTGAGATGGCAGATAATTCTTTCAGAAGTACTGAGGATGGTAATGTGGAATGCAAATAAAACTTACGCAACAGTGACAAAACGTAAAAGAGGAAAGCAGCAACAAACTGAGAAGGTGTCTGGTTTTATAGCAGAAAATAATGAGGTAACTAAAACATATGCAGCAGTGACAGCAGGAAAAAAGGAGAGAAACAACAAACTGTAAGAAAAGCTGTTAAAAAAAGAAAAGGCCTGCGAGAATAAGAACTAAACAACTAATAGACAGATAGTATATATGGGATAATTTGGCAACTGTTCTTGGTTTTAAAACTTAAGCAATTTGGTCTTTTATGCATATTGGGGCAGAGAATTTTTGTGACTTAACATGAGAAACTGATGGACTGACAATGACATTTCTGGAAATGCGTAACATAAAAAATGATATTTGTCCATGGAACAATTATTTGTTTTCTGGTACTAACTTAAATGTTAATGGAATGTTACTTTGCAGTTTAGAACTGCTGAACTGGAAGAAGATAATGTTAAAAAATACATGCATGGACTGTGTGAAGCAGCTGATAATATTGTGAAAATTAGACAGCTGAAAAACTTACAGCATAAAGAGTAGAGGTTGGAAGCTGTTTTGAAATGTGAAATTCTTGCAATGTGTTACTATTGTGGCTGATCAAAGGTGGATATTAAGATATGCTGGCCAGCCTAAATTATTTATTTATTTTTTTGGTGCAGACTTTTTCCATTTAATTAATGATTGTGAGAAGGTACAATGCGACCAGTATGGGGAGAAAGGATAAAAAATGGAAGAAAACACACATGGGGAAAGACAACAACTGGCTGAGGAAGAGGGTGAAGAAGATGAAGAAGGAACTGTAGAAGAAGACAAAATACTGAGGGGAAAAATGAGGTGTGAGAGTGTATGCAGGAAGACAGGTCAGAAGAATGGATTGATACTAATACTTTTTGAAGTTCTAGCCAGTGAAAAATCTGATTCGGAGGATCAAAGATTTTTTGTATGAAAACAGAGGGGAGGATTCAATTGCATAAAGAGTAAAAATAACAAAATGAAAATTTTTAAATATTTCCCCTAAACTTAAAAAGAAGGAAAATTAACAGTTTTAGAGTACTTTCAGTAAATGTAAACAGTATTATTAACATGAAAGAAGGATAATGGTGTGCTAAATGTGGTGCAAATGTTATTCTGTTCGAGGATGTAAGATTCCTGACAAGTGTAAAAGGATTGTAAACAGAAAGATTGTACGGTGGAAATATAATATGGAACTTAGGAAGTGAATGTTGTTTAGAAGTGGCTGTGTTGTATAAAAACAGTGACAATACTAGATATAATGGTAGTAAGGATGGCAAGGTAAACTGTTTTGGAAGTGAAGTGGAGAAGCTGTTTGTATAATGATAGCATTTTATGCATATATAACTAGAAAGGAAAGGGATAATCTGTTCAATCAAGTATTAGGCAATGTGGTGGTTAACATGAAAATTATAATCACAGGGGATTTTAATTGTGTTTTAATGGGAAGATGTAAAACCAATGGTAAATATGTAAAAAAAATACAGGATGTGATAAAATGTGGTAAATTAACTGTGTGGAACAAAAGTCAATGGACGTATAGAAGGGAAACTTGTGGATGTGAAATTGATTATTTTGTGTTATTGGAAGGCTTGAGGTAGCAGATGGTAATATAGTTGTGACAAATTTTTTAGACCATTTAGCAATATGTATAGAGGTGATGCAAAAAAAGAGAATATATTAAAATAAGAAAGACAAAGAAATGACAAATTATGGTATCAAACTGGAGAGGGGAAATATTGCAGTTATAGAAGGATCATATAACCATGCAGGACTTCTATAAAAACTAGTCTGGATAATGGCTTACATTTTAAAAAGAAGTATAAACTGTGTTTTTTAAATGGCAGAATTATGTTTGAAAGGAGGAGAAAGTGAAGTATGGGAAAATTTATAGACCTGTTTTACAGAATTTAGAGAATAATACAAGAGAGTATTATGATATGGAAAAGAAATATATAAAAGAAATAGAGAAAAAATAAGACATTACTGTTTAAGCAGAGATATCATTTACAATGGAGAAGGGAGGAGATAGCATATTTGGGTAAAATAGTAAAGGAGGATATTACTGTAATTAGGAAAATGAAAAAAATGTAAAAAGAGAGGTAAAAAGAACACAAGAGCAAATCATGAGGATTTTAGTTCAGCATGTGTAAAATATGCATAAAAGTAAAATGAAGGAAAAAAGTGATTATTTAAAAAGCTGATTGACAGAAAAATAACTTTTCAAACAGCTGTTATTTTTTCAAATATGACTGTTGAGACTGCAGATTGTCAAGTGCTGAGCAGTTGGTGAAGTACAGTCAGTTACAGTGCTGTGCAGCCAGTGGACAGCCATGAAAGAGAACTCACCAAAAACTGTAAGCCTGACTTTTGCATTGCTGTTATATGTTAGATTAGATCAGGGACAGTATTCTTTAGTTAGATTAGGAAAGCTTAGTTATTAAGATAGAGTTTTTCTAGAATAATGGACTCCTATCCTGAAGTTTAATTTTACATTTCCAGTGATTGGGTTCTGATGTTTATTGAAAGCTATTGACTTATATTCTTGTAATCATTTTGCTTATTATTAAATGCTTTTCATTACTTTACATTGTGGCTGAAAGTCTGTGTTTTCCTTTAAAGATTAGAGAGTGCTTCTACCTGTTTGATACTCCCCAGTTTACCTCAAAGGCCTGGTCACTCATGGTCTTAGCTATCATTTATTTTGATATTTAATTTTCATAATTGGACACCCCTTTAGAAGGGCGTGAAGATACTCTGACTGGTGGCAGCCTTACCATATTATTTTGGGAAAAGAACACAGCTAGAAATCTGTGTCAGGCTTTCCCAGAAGTGTTTGGCTGTGTCATATTTAAATTTACCTTGAGTGTGTGTATATCAGAGGGCTTAAAGTGGGATAAATTGCTCTGAAATGTGTAATAAGAATATACTTCTGTGGTAGAAAGAGGTATATATTCCAATCCTAGGAAAACAGACCATGTTCTGATTGTGCTCTTAGGGGAACATTGTGGAATATTACTTCTGTTTAAGTGACAGTCTCATATTGGAGTCAGTAGTGAGGATTGAAGCTCCTTAGTTACTGACCTCGGATAGTAATGGACATCATCTAATTGTTGGCAGTCCAGTGGGATTTAGCTGGATGTCGCATTTATTAATATGTGACATCCAACTATATCCCACCAGATTGCCACTAATCAAATGTAACTTCTAGCCAATACAACACCAGACTTCCACATTTATTGGTGGCAGCGGTGAGATATAGCCAGACGTTACAAGGGATATTATGGAAGAAAGCATATATGGTATAAAAGGACATTATGTATATAATTGTTATTGGGTCTTAGAGAAATTATGGGTGATATTATAAGCAAAGGGGAAGTTGTGAAACTTAGGTGATATTTGCAAGCCATTTGATACAGTAGGACATGATGTGGGATATTATGGAGAAGTATAGAAGAGGTAATAGAAATAACAGACTGTGTATGTTAACATATCAAAATAATAAAGAAAGGCTTTTAGTGAATGGGTGGCTGAGTAAAGAAATATGCATGAAGTGTGGTATAAGACAATGATATCCCACGAGTGGAATATTGTTTGCATTGGTAAGGAATGCAGTAGTGATTGAAGATTGAAGTAGCTTATAAAATGAAAGATGCAAGGTATGTAATGCAATAGGAAGTCATGATTCCAGTAGTTGTGACATACACAGACAATATAGTTGTTGTCACTAAGAACAAAATATGAATGACAGAAGTTTTGGTCTATCTGAATAAATGTTTAAAGGAAATGAGTATGACTGAATAAAGAAAGAAGTAAGGATTTGGATGATGTGTAGAAAATTGGGGTGGGCATGTTTTTCAATGAATGAATTGCCTTTGCTAGGGATGAAATGTGGTAAAATGATATACTTATGCAATGAGAGGATCTAATAAAAAAAATGAAAGAAATGTCTTCTGTGGAGGATGTATAGATTAACATTCATGAATAAGGTTTATCTGTTGAATTATGTATTCATGGGAAAATGGCATACATGTCAAATGTTTATATGATCCAAGACAAATGTGAAAAGTAAATTGTGCAGTTGGAATTTTCCTTCATATTGTATTCAAGATTAAACCCAGTGAAAAGAGATGTGTTGCATACAAGTGAAGATGCATGGGGATTATGGTTATTTAATTCTATTCTGCTTCTGTAAACTTCTAAGGGATATTAAACTAGGTAAAGGAAATATAATAATAATAATAATAATAATAATAATAATAATAATAATAATAATGATAATGTATTAATTGTAAGTTCAAGGCATTCTGGGAGATGGTAAGAATGAAAAATTACAAAAAGTATATTAAATGAAGAAAATATTTATCAAGAAAAAGTACTAACATGGAAATAAAAATTAATGATACACAGAAAGATAGCTGGATATAGTATAATAATGTGATAAAACATTATTATTATGTAAATCCATGTGAAATTTTACCAGAAGAAGTGATTAAAGCCATTAAAGTAAGGAAAAAAAGTTGTTAGCAAGTTCTTATGGAGATTTATAATAAATAAGTTAACAGCATACATCTCACCTGGCCATTTCTTTGCCTCAAAAATCTGGTTTGTTTCTCATAAAATTGTGTTTTTTTCTTGCAAATCATTGAGGATTGAAGTTAGAAAATAATGGCAGACATTTGAGGATAGACATGCCCTTCGGAAAATCCATTCTAATGCAAAACATGCTATTCTATCAATCTAAGTTTGTAAGAGCAATGTCTTAAAAAGTGTCTTTATTTTTGGGTCTTTTTCCTCCATTATTTATGGCTTTGTTCAGATTTCTTGCTCTAAAAGGTTAAATGGTTAAAGGGTATTGTTACCAGTAAAGGGAACATGTCATATAAAAAGCAAGTTGAAACAATGTGTTTATTTTGTGAAATTTAAAAGAGTAGTGAAAGTTTGAAAGAAGTTCTGTGAAGACTTTTTTGAGAATATTAATGGCATAAAAAATATAGATATGAATATGCTTATGCATGGATATTGTAAGAACAAGAATGTGAGAAGGGTAGGTAAGACTTTATTTGATGTAATATGGGTTATTTGGAATGAGAAACTGAATGAAATTTCATTTAATCGGAAATTCATTTTGACAGATATATTACAAAAATAGATTATGGTTGTGGAAGAAGGCTTGGAGGTCAGTTATGGAAGAACTGACAAAGCTGTTTTAAGAAAAAATATAAATAGTAAAAATAGAGATGTGTTTATATCTGCCTTTAAATATGTTAATTTTGTAAATATCTATTTTTTTTATGTTGTGTTATATAAAGAACCCCTACTCTTTTCATTAAAGGCAGTGGGATTTTTTTACATCCAATTGAGCTACTATCATTTTAAATATATGGGGCCTTGGTTAAATATCTCATCTAAGGATGATAAGGCTTCCAGTGTAATTTATATTTTATGAATCTTATTGATGTCAGGAACCCCTGCAGGAACTTCTCATCCTCTGCAAAAGGTTTAAGGAAATTTGTTAAAAATACAGTAAAACACAAACTTCTTGGAACTAACTGCATCTCTCACAAAAAATAAGGTATAATAAAATAAGAAACAGAGGCACAAAAACACAACCAAGCAATAAACTGAAACAATAAAGTTTAATGGTTGAAGAAATGAGGTATAATGGTAAGTGCTTTCACACTTCAAGAGTGCTTCATTAGATCATAATCAAAGTTAAAACCACAAATCTTTTATCAAAGCTTCAATTGCATACCAATTAAGCATACAATCAATCAAAATAAAACGTCAATAAAAACAAATCATTTTAACAAATCTCTACCTTTTAAGGCTGGTCTTAAAGAAACCCTAACATTGATCCCTGGATACCTATTAGCCTGCAGCCTAATAATCCAAGACAGTTCATGCTGCTCCATATAATTCCTAAAATCACCCCTTCTCCCATTTCTCTCTATTTTCTCGACCACTTTAAAAGTAAATTCATGTTCATTCCCACACTCTAAAGTGTGCTTAGCGATAGCACTGCTAAAGTCATTACTCTTAGAGCAATAAATATGTTCACTAATACGTTCCCTAAGGGAGCGATTAGTCTTTCCCACATAAAAATTCAAACAGATCCTGCAAACTGCTAAATAAATAAATGAACATCTTTTGTATGACAGCTAGCTGATGCATTAAAACAATATTCATACCCAGTCAGTGGATGCCTAAACAGGCCCGAGACATCTATATAGGGACAAAAATTACATCGATTGAAATGAACTATCCCTCCATCCTTGTCTAAACTCGGACTTATCTGTCTATTATCCCTATAATATAATTGTCTTTTAAGGAACTTTTTTTTTTTAAAGAGATTTGGGCTTATCAACTACCAAATCCTTGATTCGATCATCTGTATGTATAAATGACCAGTTTATCCTTACTATATCACAAATCACTCAGAAGTCACTGGTATAATTTAAAACAAAATGAACCCTTTAATCATTAGCTCTTATCCCCCCTGTAGCATAGGGTCTATATTAGAACATCAAAGTTTCAAAACTTCGAATGTTCTAATATTGAACCCAGTCGAATATCGAATTCAGTGAAAGCTGAAAATATTGAAGCAACAGAAAACCAATTTCTTTTCCTAGGGAAGGAATTTGGTTGTCCGTTTCGGTTGTTTCGGTATTTTCAGTGCTGTGGTGGAAAGTTACGGGTGGGGTTAATGTAAGTGTGTGATTGAGTGCAGGTTAGGCGAGTTAGGGTTAGGGCATGGGTTAGGTAAGTATACGATTGTGTGGACGTGAGGGTTAGGGTGGGATAGGTGAGTTAGGGTTAGGGCATGGGTGAGGTGAGTGTGCGATAGTGACGGACCATAGGGTTAGGGTTTGGATTAAGGTAAGTGGATAGTTAGTGGTGTGTGTATAGTTTAGTGTAGGGTTAGGTATAAGATTTTAGGTGTATGTGTGTGGATTGCTGTTTGTTTGGTGTGCTTGTGTTGTGTGTATGTGTTTTAGAACAGCAAATTTTTTTTCCCTAGGAAAAAATTTGCTGTTCTGTATGTTTGATGTTTTAAGCTTTCGCTGAATAGGGTTTGATATTAGAACATTCAAAGTTTTGAAACTTTGATGTTCTAATATAAACCCGTAGCATATGTATCTACTCATGCCACTTCATCCTTTCCATTCCTGAAATATGGCTGTGCTCTGTTGTCCCTAGAAAAGATAGTATCAGAGCATATCTTATCCACTTCAGAGGGTTTATAGCCCCTATCCAAAAAGGTTTTACCTCAAGGTCATCAGATCTCTATAAAAACCTAAGTCAGAGTTATTCAACCTTGAAACATGCATACCTTAACTTTTGAGAATGTTTCTATAAAAAGAAGTCAGATGCATACAATTGTGTTGAAGTAAACCATTCGGCCTGCAGGACTTCCTATATAAACTAATGCTAAAATCAATCCCAGGTTCATTAAAAATACACACATCTAAAACCTCCATAGCACAGTAAGGATAATGAAATGTAAACTTCAAGAAGGCCATAGCAGAATGTAAAAAATCAATAAACTGTCCTAGTACATCCTTCGTACCTTCCCATAACAAAAAGATATTATCCACGGAGCTTCAGTAAAAACTTAAATGCTGAGTAAAAGTATTATTACAAAGCACAATCCTCATCTCCCAATAAGCAAGAGCCATGTTGGCATAGCTATTGGCACAAGGAGTGCCCATAGCTATGCCAGCTTTCTGCATATAGAGGTAGCCTTCAAATAAAAAATATTCCTCTCAAGCGCTGCCTCCAAAATGAGACAGAGCAAATCTATTGTGGGCACATCATATACCTTCCTTTCAACGAGGAAATCTCTAACAAACTCTATCCCCTGTGAATTGGGAATAGCAGCAAAAAGAGAGGCCACATCTAATGTCACCATCAAACCACTAAATAAACCCACTGCCATCCCGTTTCATAAAATTGCTCAAATCTACCAAAAAATGCTTTGTATCTTTCAAAACGGAGGGTACAGTATCTAAAATCAGCCTCCATTTTTTCTCTATAAAAATCGAGAAAGGCTCAGTGAGCCAGCCTCTTCCAGAGACTATCAGCCTGAAGTATAGTTTAATTGGATCCGAATGTATCTTTGAGAGTCCCTGAAAAACCAGAATCAAAGGATGACATACTTTAAAATAATTTGACAGTTCAAGTGTAATCAACCTACTATGGAGATAGTCATCAACCATAAAGTGAAATCTATTAACGAGAACTTCTATATAAGTGTCATCTATAGATTCATAAGTCTGTTTTTCAACTAACATACAGAGAATAGAAGATATGTAAAATTGACGATCCATCAGAACCACTGCCCCTCCCTTATCAGCTGGTATAATGACCAGATCTTCATCATTATGTAATGCAGCTAACACTTCTATTTCTGATCTACTCAAATTGTAAAAAAACACATCTTCTATTGTTAGCATACAAAACATTATGAAAATTAGCTTCACATGTTTTACAAAATGTTTCTAGGGTAGGATGCAAAAGTAGTTGATACAAACTCGTTTTTCTGAACTCTAAAATCTCATTATTCTCATTAAACATTGTTTTTAACATCACATCATGTGCATACATTTTAAGATCAGTAACAGACTCAGTAATGTCTGATTTCTGTGCTGGAATAAATGAAAGTCCACATTGTAACAATGATACCTGTGAAGAAGTTAACTCTCTGCTTGAAATGTTCCAAATCAGGCATTTATCATTCAATTCTGCAGCTTCCTCATTGGGCCCAATTGATCTCGAGCCCCTGATTGTGTCTGCCTCTTCCTCCCTCTGCTTAGCAAGCAGGACTTGCTTGCCACTTCTGAATACCAATTAGGTAAAGGTAAAGGGAGGGAAGGCTGATTGGATGTCGTAACTCTTCTCCTTACATCTGGTTGCTTGGCCTGCTGCACCTCCCCCAACCAGCTGTGACTTGGGAACAAAGGTATTCTCAGAATTTGTACTATTGTATAGTACCACATCTTCCCCATTAGGGACAGTCCCCACTTCTACTTATGCTAAATCACCATCCAAATCCCGCTGAGTGGACCTTGGCCAAGAAAACACATGTCCCCGTCTAAAATCTGTAACATCTTGATCTAACGTTTTGCTTTTCTGAGCCTTAAGCCACTGTTCATATAAAAACACTCTACCCATTACACTTTCCAGGGTTGTAGAGCAAAGCTCTCCCCGAAAATCAGTAAGAAGCTGTCATCGCTCCTTGTTCATTCTTTCAAGGAGCTCTTTTTCCATCGGACCAAAAAACTCTATTAAGAGATGAATATAACTGAAGCTCAATTCAATATTGAGCTGCTGCCATCTACTTAATAATCCTGTATAAATGTCCCCATATGTGGGCATTTTTAAAACTCTTAGCCCACGGGGGATAACATGATGAAGCATACAGGCTTCAAAATATAGCCCCTGCCATTGTAGACATTTCAGTCTAAACAGGTAATTTTCCATTTCCCTCATACATGCTCGAAAAGCAATCTCATCAATCTCAACGGAGTCTTCTACGGATACAGCATTCACTTTACATTTAGTCAACAATGGATTAATCTCCACTCATAGTAGTCTACTAAAGTGCTCCTCTGGACCAACATCCAAATTACTGGGAACATAGCTCAACTCAATGTCTCTGTCAACTCCCTCTGCCATGCTCCAAAGAAGGAAAAAAACAGTCCAAAAATGCAGTAAAACACAACCTTCTTTGAACTATCTGCACCTCTCACACAACAAAAGTATAATAAAATAAGAAGCAGAGGCACAGAAACACGAACGAGCAATCAAATGAAACAATAAGGTTTAACGGTTGAAGAAATAAGGTTTAATGGTAAGGGCTTTCACACTTCAAGACTGCTTCATCAGACCGTAATCAAAGTTAAAACCACAAATGTTTTATCAAAGCATCAGTTACATACCAATTAAGCATACAGCCAATCAAAATGAAACATGGCAATCAAAACAATTAAATCATTTGAACAAATCTCTATCTTTTAAGGCTGGTCTTAAAGAAACCCTGCCATTGATCCCTGGATACCTATCAATCTGCAACATTATAATCCAAGATGGTTCACAATGCTCCATATAATTCCTAAAATCACCCCCTCTCCCATTGCTATATATCTTCTCTATCCCTTTAAAAGTAAACTCAGGTTCATTCCCACACTCTAAAGGGTGCTTAGCTATAGCACTTCTAAAGTCATTACTCTTAGAGCAATAAATATGTTCTCTAATATGCTCCCTAAGGGAGTGATTAGTCTTTCCTATGAGATCCCTCATCAAATCCTCTAAAGCTAGCTAGGAAAACAGAATTGCAACAGATAGTAAAGACAGCCACAAGGCCTTCTATAGTTATGTAAAGAATCTTCATGGCAAGATATGCTCTGAGCTACAGCACAATGGTACCCCCTATACTGAGCCAACAGATATTGCCAATATACTGGCTGAAAGATTCAGTGCCAACTTTACCCCTACCCCCCCCCCCAAAGGACCAGTCACAATACCAGTAGATTTCCAGGCACCCAGTATTACTGATGCACAGGTTAAAACAGCACTGTCCAAAGCTAAGAAAAAAAAAAGCTTCTATGGGACCTGACAGTATCTCTGGCTGTGTTCTACATGAACTACAGAGTGAAATGGCACCTCACCCATGTGCCCTGTTCTATCACAGCCCCACCTTAGGCTTTGTCCCTACCAAATGGTGCACTGCTACAGTTACCCCTCCCCACAAAGGAGGAGTGACTACAGACCCTGAGAACTATTGCCCTATTAGGCTGACGAGTCTGATATGCAAAGCTATGGAATGCATCATCTTGGACCTGATAAACAAGGATATAGGGAATCTCCAAACTCTTGATCCCACACAATTTGATTTTGTGAAGGATAGATCATGCTGCTCAACTTGGTCAACTTCTTTGAGTCAGTCACCAGAGATGTGGATGAAGGCAAGGTGGTTTATACAGCCTACCTTGACCTGGCCAAGTCCTTTGATACTATTCCCCACTAAGGAATCATAGAAAAACTCACTAAGCTAGGCATCAACCCCTATATCACTAGGTGGGTTGCGAACTGGCTCACAGGTAGAACCCACAGTGTGAATATAGCTGACTCCAAGTCAGACTGCAGACTAGTCAAGTGTGGAGTCCCACAGGGTTCGGTCCTGGGTCCTCTCCTGTTTGGTATCTACTTCTCTGAAGTCCAGGCCAACACAAAGGGACTTTGGCTGACAAAGTTCGCAGACAATTTCAAGTTGGATCTATTATTAACTCTCCAAGTGATGCTGACATCCTACAGAAAGGCCTCACTAAGACCAATGACTGGTGTCAGAACCATATCCTTAAGATCAATGTCAAAAATGTGTCATCATCCCCTTTGGGAAACCTGGTTCCCATGAATTACCACATTGATGGTAATCCATTGAACACATAAGGCATTATAAGAGATTTGGGAACACAGGTTGCCAGCAACCTCTCTTTTGACCACCACATTCCCACTGTTGTCAGAAAGTTCTTCTGTGTGACACTTCTCATTGCTAAGGGTTTTGCATCCAGGAAGAAAGAGGTCATTGTCTCCCTCTACTCTTCCCTCATTAGGCCAATCATTGAGTACAATACCCCATTTGGCATGTACCTCACTAAACACCTGCAATAATTGGAGAGGCCACAAAAGTACCTCACAAAGAGGATCCTAAGCCTTAACCATTTGTCCTATATGGGCAGACTCAAAAAAACTCCATCTATTCTCTGCCTCATATCACCTCCTTAAGATGCGATCTCTGCTTGACTTACAAACCATGTTTGACCCAGCTCTGATAGAAATGCTACATCTAAAGAAATCCCAATCCCTCCGCACCACATGCTCCAGAGACCACAACCTCATTACCACAATCAACAGAACATGCTGGAGGGACAGGTTCATAACCCAGAGACTGCCTATGCTATGGAATAGACTTTCCATATATATCAAGCAGAGCACCTCACTGGCCCTCTTCAAGAGAAATCTTGATGAGTGGATGTAAAATAGAAAATTCACCCCATGGATCATTCCAGTGGCTTTACTCGACAGAGGCACTGGGAACTAAGATCGGGTGCCACGATGCCAGGATAATCCTATGGGCTAGGCTTGTAAAGGCTCTACGGCCATTAGCTTAGTACACAGCTATGAACCTATGAACCTATAAAACTGGGAGCTGCTAATAAAGGTTCAGAACATGGAATCCTTTTAAGTTAATTAAATGTTCTAACTGCATCAAGAGAACATTGCATCTTGACAAGAACTTTCATGCTCTAGTGAGATCTGTCTCATGCAATGGTCATAGCATTAGATGCAAACTTTCTGGGGCCCTCAGCCTAAGGAAATCCTTCAGCTGTCTCTAAGTAGAGGCCAGTTTTATGGCATCTATCTTTTTGTGCACATACATACATACATACATACATACATACATGCATACAAATATTTCAAGCATGGGCATTAATGCCCTTCTAGCTTGCCAATATACAAAAAAAGTGTTCCTATAATAAGTGTCCAGGCTGTTCTTAAACTATCTAAACTAGTACTTGCTTTAATGTAATTTGGTAGTCTGTTCCATGCATCAGCTACTCTGTCAAAGAGACAATTGCTGCACTTCTCATTCCTATAGAATCTTTTACATAGGTTGTCTGATGATTCTCTAGCACTTTTTGATAACCCCAAACATTCCCAGAGGTACTTGTCTCTAAATGCCATTTATACACGAATAAGATCTTCTTTAAGATATCTGTAAAATACACTGTACAAGTTCAGATATTTTAGTCCTTCATAAAAACTTAAATTTTCACATCCATGGATGCCCTTGGTATATATCTGCTGTACTCTTTCCAGTTTAATCATCCTTGTTTTCTTATAGGATCTGCATATTGTTATTCCATACTCAAGTTCAGTGTAATGTAACTAACAGACAATTACTTCATCATTTTTGATTTCCTAGACTTTATAAATCTTTTTATACAACCTATACTTCTATAAGTATCATTAACCAATTGGTTGATATGATTAGAAAAACTCATAGCTGATTCTACCCATATACCCAGGTCCTTAAATAAGTCTATGGTTTCAATCACTGTGTGCTGTGTTAAATGTTCACCTTTCAGTTTATGTCTCCCAAATCTCATATGCTTAGTTTTTGATGTTTTATCAGCATATTATTCTCCTGTGCCCATATGGTCAATTTAGTTAAGTTATTTTGCAGACATCCCTTATCTGCAACACATGTAATCAATTTACCCACTTTCAGATCATCAGCATATCGACTGTAGAACACCTCTGATGAAAAAGTTAGGTCTGAAAGATACAATCTAATCAAGTAAGGGTCAAGGACAGAGCCCTGCGGGATACCCTGACTGTAACCAAGGACTTCACCTGTTCAGTTGCTGTGTGATACTTGCCATGTCCTGTTTGTAAGCCATGCAGCTATCCATCTTATGAAGAGTACATCAATACCTAGTTGTACTAATTTATTTATCTGTGTTTTGTGTATGACCCTGTCAAATTCTGAAGTTAAATCTATATAAATTACATCACAGCAGAATTTTTCATTTATAGCTGTTATTATATTGCTATAGAACACCATGTTACAGGAGGTAATAGATCTATGTTCAACATATGCATGCTGATATATGGTTTCAAGTCCAAACCTATCCAGTTCTGACAATAACTTATCCAGTATTACCTTCTCCATTATTTTTCTACAACATGGAAGTAGACTTAATGGTCTATATGATTCTGGGTTTGCCCTACTCCCCTTTCCCTTAAAGACAGGTTTAATAAGTGCATGTCTCCAATCTTGAGGAATCTCCCCATATTTATATGACCTAGTGAATAATGGATATAATGGTACCCTAAGTTCTTGGTGAAGTGTTCTCATGTCATTGTTTCTAATTCTGTCTCCTCCCCCCTCTGCTTTGTTTGGATTCAGTTTGCACAGTTCTTTTTCAATATAATCTAATCTGATTCCAGTATCTGGGGTTACCTGTATACTTATCATCCCTTCTGTGGAGCAAAACTGCTTTGCATAGAATTTTGTAAATAATATCTATAATCTGTTGTGTCTGAGAATAAATTTTAGAATCTGCACACAGTTTATCAATTTGTGTGCCTTTACTCCTTCCACATCTTATGTATCTGTAAAAAAGGTTTCCTATTATGCTTAATATCTTTATATAAATGTCTTAAATTTTTTCTTGCTCTTATCTCTCACTATGCTTAATTTGTTTGTTCGGCTTGTTTAGTTCAGTTTTCAAAGTTAGAGTTCATCTTCTCTTCCATTTCTTATATTTTTTGTCTCTCACCTTAATCAGATATTTTGTTCTTATGGAACTATATCTACCTGATGTTGTATGCATAGATCCTGATGTTAAACATTTTTTTTGATTTTTTTGCAGTCAAACAGTATCTCTTTCAAAACTTTCCACATTCCATCTGCAGTTGTTCCACTGAACATCTCACTCCAGTTAGTTTTACATAGTGACTGTTTTGCTTCCATATAATCTGTAATTAACCTTCTGTGTATTGGTTTAGATTTCAGTTTTGCAGAATTAACTAGCAACAAATTAACCTTTATAACCCCATGATCGCTGCATATCAACGATGGTAAACTTGATGTGAAGTAACAGTAATTTCTTTAGGAACACAAACAATGTCTAGTATGGTCTGTCCCCTGGTAGGTTTTTTACAATTTTAAACAATTGTTGCTCCTGAATATATGTAGTAAATAATTTCCTTACTAACGTTGTTGAATCAATATTATTCCAGTCTCTTTCTGGTAAATGTAAGTCCCCAGCTAATATTATTCTTCCCTCCTGTGTTTTGTGCAAGAAATGTATGAATTCCTCTAGGTCATCTGCACTTGACGTTGGTGGTCTATACACTCCAACAATTGTTATATGTTCCAGGGTTGTCTTTATTGTCACAGTCTATGGTATTGGTGTTATCACTGAACATGTAACAATCACAGGTCTCATAACTAGCTTTAATCCCTATTAAAACACCTCCACCTGATTTTTTGTTAGAATGTCTGTTACAGTAAAAACATATATACCCTGACAGAACTGATTTTCAGTCATTGTGGGAATGTAGCAAATTTTCCAGTTAAAAAACTATTATTGATGCTGCTAGTATTAACAGCCATCATAGATGCATCAAACATTGCTATCTGTGAACTATTAATAAAATCCTGCTTAGAGTTTGTCAAATATTGCAAAATATCGGCTACAAACTTTATCTTCCTTGATCTTGACAAATGCACGCCATCTTGTCTGAACACGTGTACCCAAAACTAGGCGTGGATGCTCTACACATTTCCATTTTTAAAACAGGACATTTTTTCCATGTAGGTATTTACCCAAAAAATCATTTCATTCATTGTAACCTGACTATCCTTTCTATAGGTAATTTGTGAAAAATACTTCCTAACACCAGTATAAACTATACTATCTAAGAGGACTGTCAATTCCCTACCGACAGTCAGAAAATCCTTGTGGATGACATAATTTGTACCAACATGAATAAAAATGGGTCCATACTTTTTTCCATTAAGACTTTCCAAGGATTGTCTCATGTCATCTATTTTTGCTCCTGGCAAGCATAACACTATTCGATGTTCATTATCTTCTCTGCAAATACATGTATCAGTTCCTCTAATTACTGAATCACCAATTACAAGAATATCTTTGCTCACCAGCTCTGATGACTCTTCAACTTCTGATAGTGTAATATCTGCTCTATCAGTTGTTATAAAGGATAGATCTTCATCACCATTAATCCCTCTGTTTTCATGTGTCTTAAATTCTCAGCCAGCTGGTATTGTAAATCCACAGCTTGAGCCATGTAGTCAGCATCTGTCTTTCTCTTCTTTTTTCTTATAGCAATGTTCTTCAATCCTTCCAGGTTCAGTTTTGATTTCTTCCTTTTTCCCTGCCCCTTGCCTCTTTTTTCTACCTTCCCTTTTGGAAAAGTAATGCCTTTTTTGTTAGACTGAAGATTTTCAGATAGAAAAATACTATCATTCCCTGTAACTAGTGTCTTACACATAGTGGTCTTATCATCCATCTACCTGTAAGGGACCCTAAATATTTGACTTCCACAATACCTTGTTTAATTTTGTTAGCATTTGCTGTCAAATGTGATGATCTTATGGGTTATAACACAGTATGTACTTTAGGTAAATAAAATTCCCACTCATCTGAATGACCGGATGGCTTCAGTATTTTATGCATCAGTTATCTCTACCTACATTTCTTTAACAATGACAGACATCCTTCTTGGATGACTGTTAAACAAAAGGACAAATGGGGTAAACTCAGTTGAAATATGTGGAACTTTGCTAATTTTAAACAGTATTTAGGATAATAACTAGTCCCATTTTTCTCTGTGTCAATTGCTTTCCTTACCTTGCATTTCAGAGTTTTATTAAGCCTTTCTACTAGTCCATCTACTAATCCATCAGTCTTTGGTTAGTAGACTGGGGTCTTTAAAAGCTTAGCTTTTGAGATAACTTATGTATTAACCTTGACATAAAGGGAGTGCCTTGGTTAGTAAGTATCTCCTAAGAGAAAGTTACTCTAGATAATAACTGTACTAGTTACATGGAGACAGCTTCAAAATTAGCTTTGTGTAGTAGCATGGTCTGCGGTAAGTCTGTAGAACACTCTGTTATGACTAGTATGTACTGATAACCATTGCAAGATTTTATTAATGACCCCAACATGCTGGTAGAAATTTATTCAAATGACAGTTCTATAACAGAATTTGGGTTAATCCAAACAAAAAAAGCATGGAACAAAACAGAAATACAAAATAAAACAAGTTCCAAAGGGCAAACCACTTGAGTCTTCTAAGATTAAACACTTCCAATGGGGTAGTTTATTTGGCCTTATGTGACTCATGTTCAAGTTTTTATATATAGGTAAAAGACTGAGATGTTTAAAATGCAGGATCTATGAACATAATTTAGCCATCAGAAAACAATGATGCAAATAATGCATTGGCTAAACATGTTTTGATTTGTGAAAGCTTTAGGAAGTGTACATTTTTTGTCATTGACTCCATCATTGACTCTATAGCAATCCAGGCTTTAGAAGGTGATTATAAGGTCCATCTGGAATGCTGTGAATCTTGATGGCAAATAGCATGTATGGCAGATCGACTACCAGGGTTAACTGATATGATCAACATAAAATGTTTTGTTTTGAGAGTGAATCATTAGTTTGGAACAAATGTACCCGATCTTCTTTGACTTTAGAAGCTAAGCAGGACTGAGCCTGGATAGCATTTGGATGAGAGACCATTTTAGGAACATCACTTTTTGATTATGGATTTTAACACTGTTTTCTTGATTAGTGGAAAAAAAAGCAATCAAGAACTATGATTGGTTCTATTTTCTGATTGGTAAAAAAGCCATTAAGATCTATGATTGGTTTGCCTTTAGTATATAATGATTGGTTCTGAACACCAAGAAATGTTTCTTTTTTGAGATTTTTGTGACTAATTTAAATATTGTATTTCATTGGGTGCATGTATTTTGAACGGCTGTTGACTGGTCATGTGTATGTTTTTTGGTGCAAAGCCTGGAGAGTATTTAAATGGTATGGAAACATTTTGTAAAACAATTCTGAGGAAGTTCTATGGTGAAAATGTTAAAGAACAAAAGCACTTAATTTTAAAATGACTCTCGTGGTTTGTCCTGTAGAATTTGTGTTAAGGGACTTCTATATCCATGACTGGCACTGTCTTCAGGCATTCTGGACAATACTATTGCCTTAGCTGTACCTACCCTAGATAACCGTCTAACACATGACTATGGGCTAGCATCATTACTAATGTTCTATATGTTGTTTACACTAGTGACTGATTCAGAATTTCTTCTCTTTTTCTTGGTGTATATAAGAGGTAATCATCTAACTCAGAATTGAGGTGCAAAATTATTGGAACATCTTGATTACTGTCTTCCCCTGTAGCCTTAGTTATGTTCCCTCTTGCCCCTTTTAAAGTATCATCCCCTCATTGTGAATTTTTAAAATGTATATGGCTTACGTCTGTCCACTAACTCAGGAACTTTCTTCAGTAACCTGATTAAAGGTGGAAGGTGTAGCTTCTTCTCATAAAATTCTGGCACTCCAGCTTTTTATTTGTCTTTCCTTAAAAAGGGTAGTGTTAAACAAAGGTCATTTTTTGCTTTATTTTCTTAGCTTACAGGTACCAGTTATGAATACTCCATTTCTCTTGCAATTTCTGTTTTACACTAGCAGAAATAGTCTCATAACTCTGCATTGTCTTGCATATCTCACCTTTTATGCACACTTTATTCTTAGAGTCCTCAGTCAAGTGATACGTTTTGCCATTATTATCCTCTACCTTTCTGCATTGATTTGACTTTTACTTCAAAATACACTATCAGTTCATCTTCAAGTCTATATTAATATCTCTTATTGTGTTTCTGTTGCTATATCAATGGGAATGCTACTGATAACATACATCATTCCTTTTACTGTTTAGCAATAACCAAATTATAGCTTCTTTTAGAATAACTGGGATCATACCATAGATAATTTGAGGTGATCCACGCATGGGAAAAAGCATTTAGAAGCTGTGCCCAGTAGTAGTGCAGGATGCATTCCTAAGGTAAATTTTATTTTTCCTATCCATAGATCAAAGTTACACCTGAATATAGAAAGGGATGAACTTTGTTTTGTGTGGATGGGGAGTCTGTTTCATAACATAGGTGTCCTCTGTGAGAAATATTTGTCCCTCCCAACCATTCTGTTGATGTTGCAGCAGAGGATTAGATTCTTAGACTGCATATTTCTAATGCCATTTGACTTGATGATGTACAGTAAATCCCTCAGTATTGGGCCAGTGGATGCCTTGTACACCATATGTAGGTCACATCTTAGCAGTCTGTAGGATACCGAGTATAGTGACAGGACTTTGATTCAATCCATGTAGGACATGTTGTTTAGGCCTTGTATTCCATTAGTAAGGTATCTTTTTGGGCATTCCAGTTGTTGCAGATACATGGAAAAATGAGGACTGAGTAAAGGAGGACAATGACATCACTAGAACTAGACACAATCCCTTTGTTTATAACTTGTGTAATATGGAAGGACTTTTTTACAACAACTGACACATGTTGGTCGAAAGTTCAGTCACTGTCCTCATAAGTTCCCAAATCCTGAATAACTAAGTCAATGCTTAGGAGTGAATTGTCTATGTGGTAATTCCCTGGGTGGATGACTTCCCAAAAGATACAGTCATTTATTTTTTACCATTTGATTCAATCCATAATTTTGGCACCTATTTATTTGAGACCACTCTTCCTGCAGGATGTCTAAGCCATTTGAGAATTCAGTATCTTGCAGTCATCTGCAAACTTAGTTAGCCGAAGCCCTTTGGTATTGGGATTTACTTTAGAAAAGTAGATGCCAACAGGAGAGGTCAGAGCACAGAACACTGGGGAGCTCCACTGGTGACTGGTCTCATTGTGGAGGCAACTTCCCCAATTTTGATTATCTGCATCCTTTCTGTGAGCCAGTTTGCAATCCAATGGGTATCATAGGAGTGTATCTCTCTCATCTGTTTAGTTTTTATACTATGCCTAAGTGGAGATTTGTGTCAAAAGTATTTGCCATGTTGAGGAATATGGTGTGTATGGTTTTGTCGTCATCCACTGCTTTGGTGACCATTTCAAAAAATACACCAGCTTGAGTAAGCATGACCTGCCCTTGATAAATCCAAACTAAGATGTGAGATGGGTCCAGTGATCGGAGGCTCCCTATGTCCTGATTGGTTAATTTTGTGAGAAATCTTTCCATGGCTTTGCATATGAGGTTGGTCAGACTTCTGAGTTTCTCCTATATGCTGGAGAATGATGGTAGCTGTTCTTTATTTGCTTGGTACAAAACCTGTATGGAGGTTGCGATTGTTAAGATGTGGCTAAATCATGCTTCATGCTATTAAAGATGCATCCAGGGATATTGTCAGGAGCCATTGATGTAGAAACTATTAGGACTTGGTCTTGTGTGATAGAAGCAGGTTAACCAGATTCAGGTATATTATGAGGGACAGATGGAGGAGAGCTAAATTTATTGGTTAGCAGGTTTGTTATATCTTTGTTCTATATAACTAAATAAACACACACACGCACACACACACGCACACACACACACACACACACACACATATATATATATATATATATATATATATATATATATATATATATATATATATAGTTATATACAGTATTGTGGTTTCTATGCCAACTCCTTTCTCTTGGGTATGATTATGGGTCTGTATATGAGTGTCACTGTGGTGTCTATGCCAACTCCTTCCTCTTGGGTATGATTCTGGGTCTGTATATGAGTGTCACTATGGTTTCTATGCCAACTGTTTCCCCTTGGGTATGATTCTAGGTCTGTACATGAGTGCCACTGTGGTTTGTATGCCAACTATTTCCTCTTGGGTATTATTCTGGGTCTGTATATGAGTGTCACTGCAGTTTCTATGCCAACTTCTTCCTCTTGGGTATGATTCTGGGTCTGTATATGAGTGTCACTGCAGTTTGTATTCCAACTCCTTCCTCTTGGGTATGATTCTGAGTCTGTATATCAGTGTCACTGCTGTTTGCATGCCAACTCCTTCATCTTGGGTATGATTCTGGGTCTGTATAGTAGTGTCACTGCAGTTTGTATGCCGGCTGCTTCCTCTTGGGTATGATTCTGGATCTGTGTATGAGTGCCACTGCCTTGTTCTGCCCTCCCCCTTTCTTATAGTGCATAGGTGTTTCAGGCTGCTGCTCTATCTCCTCTTGTTCATCCATCTCCCACATTTATACAGAGCTTTAAAATATAGAAAGTATTTTCCTAATACTATACCATGAGTTAAATCAGGCCGTTATAGCCAAATGAAGTCAATGTTTTTTAGAACTGTCTTGATTAATACACAACACATGTATGGGAATGATCTTTCCTGACACAATGCATATTACCTCCAGATTTTTGTTGCTACTAATCATATGCTAAAACTTTATGGAGTCTTTAATAAGGAAAATAGTTTCCAGAAATTTGCAGGGTTCGAGAATCTCTATCTCCCTTCTAAAAACAGAGCATGTTTCATTAGCATCTTTGATTAATATAGCTGTAATCTAGTCACATTGTATATATGAGCAACATCATTTGAAGCATGTTTTAGCTTTCAATTTACTTTGGGCATTTTCTCCAACATCACAGTGGTTATCAAATTAGCCTACACCTGAACTTATAACAAATTAACACATTGCTTGCTACTTGTTTTTACAGAAGAAGACACATTTCTTACTGCAGTTTTAGCCTTAGAATTACACAGTTTGTTTTTAAATGTTGCATCATTAACTAATAACCATTATACAAAAGTCTATGGCTTATCAGATTTCTTGGGTTTCTTTGCAACACACATCCTCTTATATTATTAGGCAGTTCTTTTAAGCAAGTCTAGTAGCAAATTGTGTATTTTTGTTTACTGTTGCTATCATGATTAAGCTAGATATTTAAAATATTCTTTAGATCATGCATCTGTATACTTGCATCTGTATCTGCATTGAGAGACCAGAGAGGACATTTTACTGATTCTATCTCAGGGGGTTATACCAGTCATTACTAACAATTCTTTCCTTAGTTTATCATAGCTCATGCAGTTAGTCTCATTTATCACATGTAAGTTTTTAGTGACTCTCCGATCAGCTGGGATGATCCTGTCATCTCAGACACTCTCTGTTCAGATGGGTTGACAGGATTATCTTGCACTCTGCATGATTCTGGTTCTCTGTAGCATAATATTCAAATGTTGCAAAACAGTTGAAATTAAAGATATTGGTGAGTAAATGTCGATAAAATCCACAAGAACATACAATAGTTAAAGAATGAACTCTCCACCACCACAGCTAGGCTAAGACACTTGTTTATTCAATCAAAAAACAGTGGTAAGTGCTTTTGTGGCTTGGGCCACTTCTTCAGACCAAATACAAACCATATTACAATCACACAATTTAAAAAAATGTTCAAAAATTCAGAGAGGGCAAATAAGATCAATGGAACAGATCACATTATCTGAACATCAGTTTTACAGATATACTCTCATTCAGACTGAGGCTTTTGTCAGCTTATAAGGCTATAATCTATTTTAATTCACTGTGTTCCATTTTATTTCTAATGTCACCTCCCCTTACATTCAAAGACATTAATTCTAAAACAAGAAGCTTAAAACCATGGTTAGAACCTGGTACAAAAACATACTTTGATAGAGCATTATTTTATTTCTGTTTTCTGATGTCATTAATGTATTCTAAAATCCTTTCTTTTAAAGTCCAGTTCCTCCATATTATCATTAGTGATAGCTTCTTCTGGGGTTTCATAGACTTAAGGAAGGTAGTTTTGATGGCCGGCATAATCTGCTATTGTTGTAGCTACACCAGCTTTTTGTCAGTCCCCACCTGCAGTTCTTTATTGTTGAAATTAGCTGACATAATTACCAGTATTTCTATTGCCTAACTCCATCTAAGGATAGCAATGAGATGTAAGCATGCTTCCAGTTGCCAAACACAAGATGGAGGCTGATAGTTGACCCCAAGCAATATCTCATGTTGCTCACAAGATAGCTGCCATATCAGCATGCAAACTGTGGCATTCAGGTTGGGCTAAAAAGTAAAACAATGTCCAGTTGACAATTAAAAAAGATCTAGATGGTGGAAAACTGAAAAATCCACCAACCTTTATTAACTTCTAATTATAATTTTTCTTCTATGATGAAAATGAATGGATACTACATATCAGAAAGGGGGAGCATTCTTGTGATTGAAGAATGCTTCTAAAAAGACCCTACTCCAGAGAAATAACTTTGCAACCTCCACAAACCACCAATGACCTGAAAACAATTCTTGATATAAACATGTTTAATCTGAGAACTAAATTAATGATTAGTGTATGCCAGGAGAAGTAGGAGGTACTTTGATTATTATTGATAAAGCAAACAACACATAAGAAAAGATTTAAATGGCCATATGCATGCCCAGCAAAAAAAAAAATCCCCAATTGACGACTTATGCTCAACTGGCTGCACCCTGCAAGCCAGGCTATAGTGAGAATCTTTCAAAACTTTGGCTGATAACCACAATGTTCAACCAAACAATGAGGGAAATGACATGCAAGCAAAGAAACAGGCACATGATATTTCTCAGCAAATATTGATTGTAGTATTCAAAAATTTAATAAAGCTTAACAAAAGTAAACAAGATTGTACATACTTCAGTTTAACATTCTTGTTTATATTTATATCTATTGTTATATTTTCCGTAAATTCCCCTCATACCAGACATCATAAGCAGTTAGTCCTAACATATATCCTATTCCATAAATCTAACCAAAGTTCTCCATTTAATACAAAATAAGTGAATAAATAAACTCTCTATCCTTAAATATTTCTCAAATGTACTACTTTATGTAGTTTACCCTCAAGGTTTGTATGCCCTTATCTTCTACTGAATCAAAGGGGCCTCAGCCAGTTCAGTACTTCCAACCAAATCACCAAATCCATTCCCTGGCCATGGTTGAAGTGAGTTGGCCTAGAATTGTAGACTGCTTACTTTACCTGCCATTTTGAGTAAAAGTCCTGAACAATGGTGTCACTCAGATTGTATTCCCTCAGGACCTCATCCTCCTGTTCCTTCCTTAGTTCTGTCCCAGCCAAGCCTGTGCCACACCCTAAGGTACACCTGATAATCATTATTCGGAGGTTACAGGAGATAATATGCTCTTCCTAAACTCTCTCTGTCCCCAAATTACACTGAGGCAGTAAGTCTAGTAAACATGTTTTTTTTTTCCAGAGGAACCTATGTAGTTCTGATTATATACCTTATAAAAACACAAATAACATTGAGTACTTCCAAAGATATGGTAATTTTACTGTATAACCTCTCTGCTTTGGATTCATGGTGACACAGAAGATTAACTCATTGTTGATCAGATATTGTCAATATTAAATTTTAGCTAGCTATAAAAAAATGTCTTTTTTTGCAGAAAAACAGTCCCACTGAATACTTCATGTGGGGGAGACCCCATCCCTATAACTAATGCATTATTTACTCCAAAGTCATACAGCAGTGAGAAAAATGGTCAAAATCAATGACCACTGAAAGCATTTTTCAACAAAACTGACTCAACCTATTTGGACTTAGAGTAAAAGTTGTATAACTGTCATTAACCCCCCCCCCATTCTTTTCTTTTTAATTTCAAGCTAATATTGTATTTTCACCATGCTCCTTAGTGCTTTAACTCCATATTTGCAATTAGCTCTCAAAAATATGAGTCTAGGTTCTTTGGTCATTATTCACTTAACTAAGCCCATTGGCCTTGTTAAACTTCACTCTCTAATGCATAAATGGACTGTTTCCTGCTGCACTGTGATAACATAGTTTATGTTCAAGACCAATAATATTATACAGATAAATAGTCTAGCTAGTAAAGCAGGAGAACAGACATTTACTCAAGAATATGAAAACAATTCAGTTTTACCACTGATCTAAAAGAAAGACATAGCTGTAGCCTTTATTTCAGATGGCAGCAATTTGACAGATTCAGTCTGGAGATGGCCTAAGCAGAGACAAAGATTGTAGTAAGAGAATTCAGTTAGAAACTTCAAAGCAGCATCAGAGGAACTGCTTTTGAATAACATGGTGAAATGAATTACTGCAAAGCAAATGGAAGTAGAAAGTCTTAGAGGAATACAAGGAGTGCCATAATCAGATCCATGAAATGTGGCAATGAGCGACATGGATAACGCTGTGTACATGCTAAGTGTGCTGGCAAAGGTCATAAGAGTGTGAGAAAACAATGTAAAGTCGAAAGGAACACTGTGAGTGAGATTGTCTGCCTGCTACAACTGTTACTTAATGTAGAGCAACTGTAGCAGTAAACAATGAGAAATTTTATTTTGTACTCCCTTACTCATTCAAGAGAATATACATTTATTGTCATTTCATTCATCTTATACTGACAAAATAGAACGTATAATGAAATGACTAGTGAGATTGGAAACTATTATAACAAAAACTGGTATAATTCCTGAGATCTAATTGAAATGGAACTGACTTATTTTTAATAAGTTTAAATCAGTGGCCTCGATCATTTGTTAAGAGGTAATTGGCTTTTAAGTACAGAAGAAGTGAGGGAAGGGAATGGCAAAAGGGGTAAAACAAGAAAGAAAGCTATTTTAGCATATGTTGCTTTAGCAGAGAGAGAAAAATGAAATCATCAATTGCGCTGAATCCTGCTGCATAACTGAAAAGCTATGGCAACTGGTTTTCTTATCAAATGATTTGCTGTTGACAAATGCTGCATTAGCAGTACAGTTTGATGTATATTGCTGTCTAATTTAAACATGACAAATACTGATGAGTACAATTCATCTTAATATGTTTTTCTGATGTCAGTTTCCATTTTATAAATGCCTGAATTGATTGGATATTACTCCAGAGACTGTAGGAATTTCCTCTGAGCATACACTATCTGGATACTCCCCATCATTCTATTCTTGTATGAGGGACAGCTGTTTCTGTCAGTGAAGGAGTCTGTTTTGCTCATAATATTTTTAAGTTAACCCTCTTAGGTATGCATGGCTATTCTGGCCATCTTCTGATGTCTGGCAAGTTCAGCAGCTATAATCCTCCCACCAGTGCCCCAATCCCTTTACTTTACAGAGACTCCCAATGATTGCCACTGGCCATGAGCCTACTACCAATTTTAAGTGCTCATGGTATCTCCATTACATTCTAAAACTGTTTCTAACATTACATTGCTCATTATGTCTTCTAAAGACTGTTTCTACCATCATGTTAAGATATACTCTGCAGAACTCCTAATGCTTTCTGTTGGCCCTACCACAAGTATGCACCACCCAGAGTAAATCGCTTCAACTCCTAATAAGACAGTCAGTACATCTGCTATACACCACACAGACATACACCTCACAACAACAGCCATAAGGTGAAAAAAGTATGGCTTGTTACCAAAAAAGTTGACAAGTCACTTTTAAGTGAGATAAAATCAGGAAATGTATGTTACATGAGCCGCAGAGATGCAGCTTCCTTAAAACACTTTAACAATTAGATCAATTGTTGTGCATTACTCACTGCTAAATGCTCCATAAATGGGGAGATGTTGCTTTAAAATGTGAAAGTGGCTGCCATCTTTTCTTGCAATCATTTACTTTGTGCCACATGCAGTCTTAGGTTGCATTAAAATGTAATGTGCTGAGTGAATGATAGAGGTTACTGCTTTAACTGGGCACTGTCTATATTCTTACAAGTTATTTTAGCTATGATGCTGGAGAAATTCTCCTGCTTCTTATTGATAAGTGCAATGGGATATTTTCTATCCCTCTTAACTGCCACCACCTGACACAGCTTGGAACATCTCATCCAAAGGAAAGCACATCTGAGTGCAACCCCTTCCTTATGCTATGCTGCAGTGGCAGCACTCTATCATGAATCCATTAGCTGGTGAGGAGATAGCATACTCAGCCCCCTCAACTTCCCTGCACAAAGATGAGTCTGCCATTTGTTGATCCACTGATTTGGACAGTGCCACAGACATGTCCAGTATGCACAAAACTATCTTAACTCCCCTGGCCACATTTTGTTGTCTTCCAACCCACATGTGTACTCATAGGGTTGTGGAGGCTTTTTAGACATCCTGTCAGTCCAACTAGTATGCCCAGTTAAGAATGTAAAAATCAGTGACCACATTGTAAAGTTACATCAGTGGCCAAAGGATGACACATATAAGTAGGTGGGCAACTGAAGAATGCATGGCATAGAGAGGAGGTTTATGGTGGGGATAGGATACAACTTATTTCAACAGGACCGGTGATTCTGAAAACATTTTTTTTTTGTTTTTGTTTATTTTTGTGGTACTCCCTATTTGCCGAGCATTAGCCCACACATCACTGCTCATTCATTCCCCACTCCTGGGGTGACAGCAGCCTATGTATGACCATTATTCAGGCAGCCATGAGGGATGTTTTGTTCCCTCACTGCCATCTTGATGATGATGATGAATATTTAAGCCTTAACCCTACAAACAGGCAAGGAACATTTAATTCATTAATAGGTTAATTAATAGGACGTGCTGGAGGGATAGATTCATCACCCAAAGACTCCCTATGCTGTGGAATAAAATCCCGGTATATGTGAGGCAGAGCACCTCGCTGGCCTTGTTCAAGAGAAATCTTGACCAATGGATGGGAGATCGCAGATATACCCCAGGGATTACCTCAGTGTCACTGCTCAACAGAGGCACAGCAAAATAATGGGTATAGTTCCCCATACTAAAGGGGTGGCGTAAGCCACAAAACTATGGGCTAGGCTTGTAAATGCCCTCGGGCAGATAGCCTAGTATGAACCTATGAACCTATAATATTCATCACCCTGAGACCCACAATGCCCTTCAAATTTGAGTGCAAGCTCTCTTATACCAACAGTGTGAGTGACTGCACAACTGCTTGGTTGCCAAATGCTCACCCCTAGGCAATACTTGCACCACCAGCACTCCACCAGGGGATTGTTTTGTTGGTCCACTATGCATCCTCCTTTCTCGGTGTAGGTATACCCATCCTTTCCATGTATGCTCCATCAGGAGTCCGGGCCACTAAATGACCATGTGTTACAAGGATTATAGATAGGGCTTTATTCCTCTGTCTCAGCAGAGCTGGCTGCAGAAACAAAGGATTCAGTGTTGTGTGGGCACCAATGTGCCTTTAAACTGAGGTGAAGTTGGAGGAGAAAGAAGAAAACTAACAAGAATACATCTGAGAACAAGCAGGAGAGCAGAGCATACATGCGGGTTATGGTAAAGAGGGGCTGCTCAGAAAGATAGAAATATAGAAGAGGAGGGAAAGAAATGACATCCACAGAATGGTTTGGAAGGACGGGTATATCTCTCAGAGGATAATGCTGCTGCTGTGGAAGAGACTCTCCAACCACATAAAAACAAAGCTAATCCCTGTCCATTTTCAAGCATAACTGAGAGCTATGGATAGGAAAGAGAAGAACTACCCCAGGACAGCACCTGTACTACTAATAGACAAATGCAGCTCCAAAATATTTTATCCCATGCATGGGTCCCCTCAAATTATGTATGGTATAATCCCAGTGATTCTCATTTGTGGTAATACATAATTATCAACTTCGGGATGTGTAAGGCCAGTCTGTTGTTACCAAATGAGATGTTATTTGGAGCACAAAAAGGGAAACAGGCTAGGCTTAAAATTTCCCACAAGGACAGCTAGCCTAGTACTTACCTATGAACCAATGAACCTATAAGGAGCAACACAGAGTCAGAATATGATGGCTTTCAATGACTAGAACCCAGCCAATAGATGAAAAAAAAAATGCACACTACCTCAGAATATGGCAAAGTAAGTACTGTCAGCATCATAATAAGAGAAAGATGTAAAAAAAGAGAGTGGAATATTATGCTTATGAACTATTAAATCCTTTGGAGAGACAGGAAATGAAAGGGTGGGGTGGTGAATTATGTAAAAGATGGGGTAGCTTATGAGGCGATGGAGGAAGGAGAAGAAGAAGAGGAAGATGATATGGGTAAAGAGGGCAGAACAGGAATGGTGAGTGAGGTAAGTACTCTAGCTGTCAAACTGCATATATATATATATATATATGTATATTTATATATATATATATATATATATATATATATATATATATATATATATATGTGTATATATATATATATATATATATATATATATATATACGGATCTTCTTCAGTAGATCGAAAATATTACAAGTTCGAACCACGTATGGCCGAGATCATATGTTTGAACTTGTAATAGTTTGGACACTGAAGGAGAAAAACAAAAAACAATAAAAACTAAATTAAACTGCTGTAGCAGGGGGGATACGCCCCCTTACTTAAATATACCAACTCCGAGATCACACTAAATTGGGGAAATGAGAAATCTTCCCTTTCTGCTCTGTATGCGGATCTCCATTCAGTCCATTCAAAGTTATGGTCTTGGCCATATCGTCTTCAACCATTTAAAAGTTCGATCTACCGAAGGGGACCCATATATATATATATATATATATATATATATATATATATATACGTGTGTGTGTGTGTGTGTGTGTATGTGTGTGTGTACAGGCATGTGTGTGTGTGCGTGTGTGTGTGTGTGTGTGTGTGTGTGTGTGTGTGTGTGTGTGTGTGTATGTGTGTGTGTGTGTGTGCATATGTATGTGTGTGAGTGTGTGTGTTTTGTGTGTGTGTGTGTGTGTGTGTGTGTGTGTGTGTGTGTGTACAGACATGTGTGTGTGTGTGTGTGTGTGTGTGTGTGTGTGTGTGTGTGTGTGTGTGTGTGTGTGTGCGTGTGCATATGTATGTGTGTGAATGTGTGTGTTTGTGTGTGTGTGTGTGTGTGTGTGTGTGTGTGTGTGTGTGTGTGTGTGTGTGTGTCTGCTTCTGCATTTGGTAGTTGGTTGAGAAATACCAGCACTGTTCCTGGCATACTTATGTGGAAGAGGACAGTCAGTCAGTTTTCAGAACTGGGATTTGAAAAGACAGATGCCAGAGGTGACTGGAAATGTCATTCTCCCAGCTACAGACTTAGTCAGTTCTTATCTTCATAGCAGAAAGGAAAAGATCCTTACAGATGCTCTGGATCATGAAAGTTTGTACAAAAAGTGTAAGCAGGAATAAAACTAAAAAACAATGTCAGCTTTATACTCATCAAGTCAGGTGACATTCATGATGTGGAAATGAGAGCTCCTCTTGCCAGCAGATGCCATGGTACTGTCTGAGTCATCTTAAGCACAGTAGTGAAGAGCCAAATGACTGAAATGAAGCTTGACTAAAGGCAGGTGGTGGTAAAGATAGAAACTGAACTTGGACAATACATTGATAGAGAAGGAGAGAGAGAGAGAGAGAGCGAAGCAGGTGATGGAGATGGGGATGATCAGTCTCTGCATGGATTTCAGAGATGCCATTCTGGAAGACATCAACCTACTTTTGGCTAGAGAAAAGTAATGTTCAGGAGGATAATTAAGTAGTCAAGTAAGTAGATTGAGGTGGTGCTCATGAAAGTAGCACAGGCAATTACATTGGAAGAAGTCGTAGGGAAAGAAGAGAAGAGAGAACAGGAGAGGAGAGGGGAGGAGAGAGAGAGAAGAGGAGAAGGGAGAAGAGAAGAGAAGAGAAGAGAAGAGAAGAGAAGAGAAGAGAAGAGAAGAGAAGAGAAGGGAAGAAGAGAAGAGAAGAGAAGAGAAGAGAAGAGAAGAGAAGAGAAGAGAAGAGAGAAGAGAATAGGAGAGCTATAAAAATCCAGAAGGAAAGCAAACTAAGAGTTAAGAATGGTCAAGGCTGGACTAAAGAAGAAACTAGTTTATGTGATAAACAAATGAGGGTAAAAATGTTTTCAGGTACATTACAGATGTAAATGAAAGGGACACCATTCTAAGCAGGTTAATCATAAATTAAGGCAAATTAGGGACAATATCACAATTGCTGAAGAAGTGAACAAGTTTTTCATCACAAGATTCAGAAACAGAAGATGGAAAAGTACCATGCTGGTAAGGGAAAACACAGAGAAAGATAAGAGATGGATGAATTTTCTAAGAGTGGGGGAAATGGTAGGAACAAAAATGGTCAGCTTACAAGAGGAAAATGAAGAGGTTCCTGCATGATACCAGTAGTTTATCTCAACATCAGTAAGGCATTTAATACTACTTAGGTGAAATTGCTAGAAGCAGATCACAAATTTATTAAATAGGCTGGGAAATGGCTGTGAGGAAGAACTCAATGAGTTAAGGCCATGGGAGGCTGTCGAGGCAGTTCCTCAGGTGTAAGTGATGGGGCCCTGTTTATTTTCATGTCTGATGTGTCAGACTGGTGATTAACAAAATAAACCTATGTGAAGAAGCCAAGGAACTGGGACTACTGTGTTGCATGGGAGGAAAAGACCAAAAAGGGACCTGGAAATTCTCAGTACATGAGTAGAGAGGTGACAGTTGAGGTTTGGCACAGCTAAGTGTAAATGTTCTGCATTTGGAACACAATTAAGCAGAGGCCACAAAAAACTCAGATGATAGTAAACCCTGAGAAATGGTGGCTGAAAAAGAACATAAGCTCAATCAGGATCATCAGGCACTTGTTCATAGGTTCATAGGTGTGTACTAGGCTAATGGCCTTGGAGCCTTTACAAGCCTAGCCCATAGAAGTGCCCTGGCATCGTGCCACCCGATGTTAGTTCCCAATGCCTCTATCAAGTAGAGCTACTGGAGTGATCCCTGGGGTGAACTTTCTATTACCCATCCACTCATCAAGATTTCTCTTGAAGAGGGACAGCAAGGTGCTTTGCTTGGCATGTATGGGAAGTCTATTCCAGAGTATGGGCAGTGTCTGGGTGAGAAACCTGTCGCTCCAGCATGTTCTGTTGATTGTAGTAATGAGGTTGAGGTCTCTGAAGCATGTGGTGCAGAGAGATTGGGATTTCTTTAGATGTAGCATTTCTAACAGAGCTGGGTTTAGGCATGGCTTTGTAGGTCAGGCAAAGATCACCTCTAGTTAGGTGATATGAGATAGAGAATAGCTGGAGTCATTTGAGTCTGTCCATGTAGAACACGTGTTTAAGGCCTAGGATGCTCTTTATGAGGTACTTCTGTGGCCTTTCCAGCTGTTGCAGGTGTCTAGTGAGGTACATGCCAAATGGGGTATTATACTCAATCATTGGTCTAATGAGGGAAGAATAGAGAGAGATGATGACCTCTTTCTTCTTGGATGCAAAACCCTTGGTAATGAGATGTGCCACATAGAAGGACTTTCTGACCACAGTGTGCAATGTGGTGGTTAAAGGAGAGGTTGCTGTCAACCTGCATCCCCAGATCTCTTATAATTACTTCAATGTTCCGTGGGCTGCCATAAATGTGGTAATTTGTGAGAACTGAGTTTTTACCAAAGGGGATGACGATGCATTTTTTGGCATTAAGATTAAGGCCATGGTTTTGACACTAGTCACTGGCCTCATTGAGGCCTTTCTGTAGGATGTCTGCATCACTTGGGGAGTTAATAATGGCTCCCAGATTGCAGTCATCTGCGAAATTGTTCAGCCAGGGTCTCTTTGTGTTGGCCTGGACTTCTGAGAAGTAGATGCCTAACAGGAGATGACACAGGACCAATCCCTGTGGGAGTCCAGTCATGATTGGTTGGCATTCTGACTTGGAGTCTACAACTTTCACACTGTGTGTTCTATCTGTGATCCAGTTTGCAACCCACCTAGTGATATAGGGGTTGATGCCTAGTTTGATGAGTTTATCAATAATTCCCGAGTGAGGAATGGTATCAAAGACCTTGGCAAGATCAAGGTAGGCTGTATGCACTGCCTTACCTTCATCCACAGCCCTGGTGACTGACTCAAGGAAGTCAACCAGGTTGAGCAGGCATGATCTCCCTTTCACAAACTCAAATTGCTTGGAGTCTAGAGTTTGGAGATTTCCTATATCTTAGTTAATCAAATCCATGATAATGCATTCCATAGATTTACATATCAGACTCATCAGGCTAATGGAGCAATAATTCCCAGAGTCTGTAGTTGCTCTCCCTTTATGGAGAGGAATGACTGTAGCATTGTGCCATTTGGTAGGGACAAAGCCTGAAGTGAGGCTGTGGCTGAACAGACCAGACAAATGTGGTGCCAGTTTGCACTGTAGTTCATGTAGAACACAGCCAGGGATATTATCGGGTCCATGGAAGCTGTATTCTTTGCCTTGGACAATGCACCTTTAACCTGTGCTACAGTAATGCTGGGTGCCTGCCATTCTTCCGGTTTTGTGATTGGTCCTTTGGGGGTGGAGGGGTAAAGTTGGCACTGAATCTATCAGCCAGTTTGTTGGCAATATCTGTTGGCTCAGTATAGGAGGTACCATTGTGCAATAACTCAGAACAAATCTGAGTATTGCTGTGGAGGTTTTTGATATAACTATAGAAGGCTTTGTGATTGTTTTTTGTGTCTGCCGCAATTCTGCCTTCATAGCTGGCTTTAGAGGATTTGATGAGGGATGTCAACTTTTTAAGAGAGTTTTTCCAGTCTTGGGACTTTACCTTTTTCTGCAACAGTTTTTTTCTTCTGTTGTAGAGTTTATTAATGGCAGGAGACCACCAGACTGACTTCCTTTTTTTGGAGGAGAACGTCTTGGTTCTGTTGGGTATGGCTAGTGCCATGCATTTATGTACATGTTTGTACAGTGTATTGGTGTATGAATTGGCAGTCATGCAGCTATTTTCCATTGGCATGAGCAACATGAAGTTAACCACCTCTGTTTTTAGGAGCCCAGAGTGAGCTTTGGAGAAGTTTTTCAAGGTGGTTACCTTTGTGGGGGGTTGTGGGTGAGATGTGGATTTCCATGGTGATTAGTTTATGGTCAGCTCTGACCAGGGAGGGATTGACTACTGGTGTAGAGCAATGGTCACCCATGTTAGTAATAACCAGTTCAAGGATGTTGCTTCCTCTAGTGGGGGGGGGGGTCAGAATGAGCTGGTCTAGGGCATTGGAACTGATGAATGTCAGGAAGCGTTGGGCCAGTGTATTGGTGCTTGAGTAGTTTTCCCAGTTGATGGAGGGGTAGTTGAAGTCTCCTAGTATGAGAGTGTTGGGTTGGACCTTGATAGATTCCAGGGTGCTTAGGAAAGAGGAGTGAGATTCTAGGAACATGGTTGGTGACCTATATCAGGCTATGACTTGGATCGCCATCTTACCAAATGTTAGTTGTACCTGAAGTATCTCAGATGCTTTATGCTGGGCTACTAGTGTGGAGTTGTGCATATCCTTTATGAATATGGAGACACCACCACCTTTGGAGTTATACTCCATGTTTCACAGCCAAAATGTGTGGAATGAGTTATAGCCTGGTAGTGCAGGGGTGCTTTCTGCCACATTAAATCAGGTCTCTGTTACAGTACAAATGTCGATGTTCACCATTTTGAGGAGTGCTTCGAGTGACTGCATCTTGAGATTTAGACTTCTAGCGGTGAGCAGCATGACCCTCAGATTGCATTTATTTATAGCTATTATGGTGGTAATTTTTTTTTTGGAACATTACCTAAAAAAGGCAATATAGGGGTGGCAAGAGCCTTAGTCAGTACCCGTAAGCCCAGAGGTGACAGATGCTGGCCATCTCTGGCAAATCATCGAGGTCTGTCAATCGTATCATTCCAAGCAGTGAAATACTGGATCCTCTTAGAATGACACCAGAAACTTAGCCAATTGTTGAAGTCAATCATTTTGTGTTTGTAGATTTGGAAACAGGATGGAACAGAAATGTTAGACTTCATTCTTTGGGATTTAGAATCAGGGAATAGATAACTTATAGTCCACTCTGTCTCATGCTTGTGAGAACTGTAAAACTCCAATAAAAAGGATGCAAAGCGACTGGAACGCATTTAGTGGAAGATCATAGCAGTCATTAAGGGAGGGTGGGTAGGAAGGATTACAAAAGAAATCTGTAATTGCTGGAGTTGTACTATGTACATTCTTGTAGAAAGACACAAAGACAGATAGACAGGGAACTTTGAATGCATATGATACTATATGGGAAAACTGAAGGGAGTGAACCTGAGGTACAGCACATAGGAATTAAGAAGGACCAGGAGATGCAGCCAGAGAGTGTTCACTTTGTTACTGACCTGAGAACATTTTTTTTTCACAGGGGTGGGTGTGGGACTTTGGAACTGATGTAATGAATACCTAAGTTTAACATAACTCATTTTACCTCTTCCTTATATGCAATATAAGCTAAGATGGCTTTACCCCTGTAGTCAAACACACATAAAAGACTAAGTATATATATCACTATAAATTAAATCTTTTACAGCTGGAATGTGCTTAAAAACCTTCTTTGCATAGATTCCAACCTAATTAGCTGAGTACCTGTGTTATATTCTAGTAGCAGTCTAATGTATGTTTTATAGAGCATGACAACTTTAATATCATACCTCAATGAGATGCATTTGAGCATTAGTCACATCTGTCTCAGTGTTTTGGCTCTAATGATGTTAACATGCTTATTAAAAGATAGAGTCTTTTTAAATGTTATCCCTAGTGCCAGTTATTCAAACACCTCCAACAAGTTAAATCCATCCAACGTTAGAGGAAATCTTAATACATTCCTGCCAAAGTACGTGAGCTGTCATTTATTGCTACTTAAGGACAAGCCTTAGACTTAGTTCAAAGTGAGATATCATTCAGATACTTGCTAATAGATAACAAAGTCAATATTGTTAGATACTAACATAAGATCACCTTGCAGTCGTATGCAAATTTGTTTTTCCAACAGGACATATTGGTTGTGAAGGTTGTCATAATTTATTAATAAAAGAAAAGGGCCCAAGATGGAACCTTAAAAGGTGTGTCATATAGCTGCACAATGGGATCATCCATTAAGTCAGGTATATAGTTAAGTACCAGTTGAATCTGAACAAGTTTAAGTCATTAATTATTGATGACTATGGCAATGCATCAGCAGGTTTGGCAAGATCTAAGTAGATAATACCAACAGACAAAATACATCTAAGGTCAAACTCTCATGATCATAAAATTTAACAAGATTAGTGAAGGCAGACCAACCATGAGTAAAAAAATATTGATTAAGATATATATAGTTTTCACTATGGGCTGAATCAGACAATAGTTGCAAGGGACATGTCTCAAAACATAATTCCAGAAGTGAAGTTAAAATTATTGGTCTGCAATTTGTAGAAACAGTCTATTTCCATTTTTGAAAATTGGAGCAATAATGGAAGTCTTCCATTGCTTAGGGACAATACCTTTATTTAGTAATCCATCATAATGTCAGCCAAAATCGATTTAGTAGCAGAGATTAGGAATGGTTGTATATTGTCTGATCCAATAGATGTTTTCTTGAATGTTTTATTGAGTAATTAACTTCTAAAGCATCATTAATAACTGGACAAGTATATGCAGCTAATTCAGAGGTATCAAACACTTATATCTTTTGTCAAAGGATAATTAGTAAAGCTGCAAAATAATAATAGAATTCATTGACAATTGATCCTGGATCCTTTATTGTTATACCAATATATATAATCACTTTCATGGAATGATTATTCTTAGTTAGAATATTAATATGATTTACATGATTTCTTATTTGGTACATCTCTGGCTAGTATTGACATATAATATTTTCTTATTTATCAAAGTAGATTTGAATCATTTACTTATGTTTTAAAGTTTTGTTTTAATCCTTAATCTGATATATTTTTCAATAGATTAAAGTTTTGTTGATTCCTTTTCAACAGTTTGGATAGTTTAATGAGCCATCAGTAAGGTAACTTAAACTTGTTGGGTTTGAGGTTATTAACAGTTGAAGTTTTTTCAAATAAGTCATATAACAGCTTCTCTAGAAGTGAATATTCAAAGCCAGATTCCAAAAATGCAAGTTCCATCCAGATAGTAGAATTTAAGATAGTGCATACATCATTAGAATTGATTAGTATGTGATGACAAGATAGTTACAGTTTTTTTTCCACAGTGTAAACTAAAATTAAGGAGCAGTGATCAGGTTATCCTAGACTTGGTCCAATATGAATAGCTTTTACAATGTTCTCATATTTTGTTAAAAGTGCATCTAGGTTGGCTATCTGTCAAGATGAGAAGATACAAGCATTGTTGTAACTTTCAAAAACATTTCAATTTAGGGCAAATGCATATAAATAGGGAGCACGTGAAGGCAGCAGTTCCATTTTGACAGAACAGCTAGAATATTAACATGTATGAGTGCAGTAGTCAGTCTGTGCATAAGTTTATTTAATTTTAAGTTACTAAGCCTCAATCCAGATGTGTTTGTATATAATAAAGCTGCCTGAACCAAACCCGCAACTGTTAATCTGTTTATCCTAACCAGACGAGCAACATGGTGTCAGAACCGGGATGAAGAGGACAACTTCTTCAAGCCATGAGGTGCAGAGTTAACAGTGAAGGGATATTTAGCAGGTTGGGTGCTACATTGTTCAAACAATTAAAAAAAAAGGCCAGGGGCGGAGCCGAGATGGCCGACTGAGAGCAGTGAATTTTGAGAGCTCTATAAACTAGTATAATAATATAGAAAAATGTTATTATTTTCAAGTTTAAAACATAAGAAATCTATAGCTAAACTACTAAACTACATAAATATCAATTTTGGTGGAGATATACAAAAAATTTTCTGTCAAGCAACTTGGAGATATATCGAATCACTGAATATGAATAACTCAAGGAATTCTCAAACAGATGCTGCTTTGAAAAAAGAACTGCAATTGATGACATCTACCTTACAGTGACTATCTTTGAAGATGGATGGCTTTAGAAATGACTTAGAAAACCACAAATTAAATTCTAAAAAACAGACTGATACTGTTAAGGAAATATTACTGCAACACCATACAAAAATAACAAATATAAAGACTTCTCTAAATGACATTGAAGGGAGACTCAAAGAGGAAGAATTACAAAAAAAAAAACTTCTGCTTAAACAGAATACATGACTGCTTAACAATATAGATGACTTAGAAAACAGGGAAAGGAGAAACAACATAAGCATCTTTGGTCTGCCTGTAAACATTGAAGGAGAAGACATTATTTCATTCTTAACAACCTGGATTCCTGAATTTTTAGACTTGAAAGAGGGACTTTCATTTGGAATTGAATGGGAGCATAGAGCACTGAGGAAACTACTGCTAACTCAACAAATACTCCACCTAGATCCATAGTTATAAAATTTCTTTCATTTCTGGACAAGGAACAAATATTAAAATCTGATTGGAGAAAATCACCCTTAAAATACAAACCCTGATAAGGTCTGACAATGATTATTCTTCCAGAATACTAGAACAAAGGAAAAAAGTCTGGCCAATAATAAAACTGTTAAAACAAAACAACAGTAATGCACAGCTGGCCTTTCCAGCCAAGATAAAAAATATTTTTTGCCAATGAGATAAGAACCTTTAATGACTTAGAAGAAGCTATTATAATCATCAAAACAACAACATAGTGAATATCCCAGAAGAAATGGAATGGATGGCCCCTACTCTTAAAAGAATAAAAGAAAGAAATCCTTCTACTGATGCTAGAAAGAAGAAAGAAGAAACTGATTCCAAGATACCTGTCCCAAAAAATAACTTACAACTACATCTCTCAAAGTAGCAACTGATATGGTACATCACTTGTCATCTGTTTTTATTTTTTTTTTAAAAAGGAGGGTTTCTTAAACAACTGTGATACAGTAATGATTTATTCAGAATGTTCAAAAAGTCAAGTAATTCCTCACAAACAAAGGTAGGTCAAGATGAGTTACTATTTACATTATATATAAGCCAAACAAAACAACATATAATATAAACCTAGAAGTTTCTATTCACCTATTTGAACTCAATGAATACTTTTCTTGTTTATTTTTCATTGTTTTACTTATAATAATTTAAGTAATTAATTAACTAACCATAGGCAAAACTGCTCTACAAATTGTAGCATGCTACAGGCCACCCTCTCAAACTCAGGAACCCCACACAGCCTTCCTGAAGACACTGGAGGGTATAAATGTATCTCCAAACACCATCATATTGGGTGACTTCAACTACCCGAATATAGACTGGGAACATTACTCAAGCCCTAACTTTCTAGCCCAACGGTTCCTGGAGTTCATAAATTCAAATGCCATGGAACAGCTAGTCACTGTTCCCACGAGAGGAGAAAATATACTAGATCTCATTGTCACAAACATGGGGACAAAATGCTCCACACGGAAGTATATCCCTCATTGGTGAGATCTGATCATAAACTAATCTCACTGGAAATCCACATCCCGCCCCACCCCAAGCAAAAAGACCATAGTGAAGAACTTCTCTAAAGCAAACTTCACACTACTCAAGACTGGTGTGGTATCCTTCAAGGCCCCTGAGCCAGAGGAAACCACAACCCAAGCTCCGGAAGCCCTTACAAATGCCTTCTATGAACACCTCCAGGACTGCATGGATCAGGCAATCCCAAATAAAACCAAGACTCTTTCCACAAAGGGCAAACGTCCAGTCTGGTGGACCCCAGCCATTAACAAACTTTACAATAAGAGGAGAAAGCTATTACATGATAGAACAAAATCCATAAAAGGGAAGTCACCCCTGATCATTATTAGTAAAAAATACGAGCACTCATAAAATCAACTAAGGCCAATTTTGAGAAAAAATTGCCATGGATTCAAAGGACAATCATAAGGCCTTTTTCAGCTATGTTAGGAACCTGGGTGGAAACTCCCAGATATGCTCAGAATTAGTCCAAAATGATACAAAAATCACTGAACCCACAGACATTGCCAACATACTGGCAGACAGGTTCAGTGCAAACTTCACCCCCCTCACCCCCCCTAAAGGAGAGATAACTATCCCAGCCGAGTGTAGCCTCCCGGACATCTCAAATGCGCAGGTGAAAGCTGCTCTCTCTAAAGCTAAAAACACAGCATCAATGGGACCGGATGGTGTCCCCGGCTGTGTGCTACACGAGCTAAATGAGGAATTAAGCCCGCACATAAGGCAGCTGTTTAATCTTAGCCTTACCACAGGATACGTGCCCAAGGAGTGGCGTACAGCAACTGTGGTCCCACTCCACAAAGGCGGTGACTCTACGGACCCTGGTAATTACCGCCCCATAAGCTTAACAAGTCTAGTCTGCAAAGCTATGGAGAGGATCATAATGGAGCTCATAAACAAAGATATAGGGGACTTGCAGACATTGGACCCGACCCAGTTTGGCTTTGTCAAGGGAAGATCATGCCTTTTGAACTTGGTTGACTTCTTCGAAACAGTCACCAAGGCCATTGATGAGGGAAAGGCAGTCCATACAGCCTACCTTGACCTTGCAAAGGCTTCGACACAATACCCCACTGGTATTGTAGAAAACTTACCAGCTTAAATGTAAACCCATATGTCACAAGATGGGTTGCAAACTGGCTTAAGGACAGAACCCACAGGGTTAGAGTTGCTGGCGCTGTGTCAGACTCCAAGCCGGTCACAAGTGGTGTCCCACAGGGCTCGGTCCTTGGCCCCTATTGTTTGGCATCTACTTCTCAGAAGTACAGGCCAACATGGGAGGACTTTGGCTGACAAAGTTTGCAGACGACTGCAAACTGGGCGCCATAGTGGAAAGTGCATCGGACACGGATATCCTTCAGAAGGGACTCATGGAAACAGATAGCTGGTGCCAGAGCCATGGCCTGAAGTTAAACGCCAAAAATGTATAGTCATACCCTTCGGGAAAAACAAGGTAACCCCAAGCTACCATATAGGTGGCAATCCACTAAGCACAGAAGAGGTTATCAGGGACCTGGGGACCCAGGTTGACAGTGGCCTTTCTTTTGACACTCACATTGCTAAAGTGGTTAGAAAGACCTTCTACATTGCCCACCTGATCATGAAGGGATTCACATCCAGATCTAGTGAGGTCATTGTTCCCTGTACTCTTCACTTATCAGACCAATGATCGAGTACAATGCCCCATTCGGGATGTATCTCACCCGACATCTGCAGCAATTGGAGAGACCCCAAAAGTTCCTCACCAAAAGGATAAAGGGACTCCAAAATCTGTCATATGCTGCCAGATTGAAGAAACTCCAGCTCTATTCAGTCGCATACCGTCTGCTCAGAGATGACATGTGCCTGACATACAAGGCCATGTCCAACCCGAATTAATGGACATGCTCCACCTCAAAAATCCAAATCCACCAAAACCACTAGAGCAAGCGACTTAAACCTTAGCACAGATATAAATAGGACGTGCTGGAGGGATAGATTTATCACTCAGAGACTCCCTATGCTGTGGAATAAAATCCCGGTCCATGTGAGGCAGAGCACCTCGCTGACTCTGTTCAAGAGAAATCTAGACCTGTGGATGGGAGATCGTAGGTTTACCCCAGGAATCATCTCTGTGTCACTGCTGGACAGAGGCACAACAAACTAATGGGCACAGTATTTTTTCATATAAGGGGTGGCGTAAGCCACAATAATTTGGGCTAGGCTTATAAATGCCTTAGGGCAGATAGCCTAGTATAAACCTATGAACCTATGAACCTATGAACATGGTACCATTCATCAGAGTTCTGACTAAAATGTAACAAATTAACAAGTATCAATGCTTTAACTGTTGTCTGATGAAGTCTAGATTATTTAGACAAAAGTGCTTATCCATTTTGTTCCTGGATTTATGCACTGATTCAATTAAAGTGGTTTTGTGATTTATACTACTGAGTCATCCATTTTTGGTGAGTGGGTCCAATCCAGCTGCTTCACTTGGGCTACTTTTGTTTTTTGGACTGGTTTGTGCTTTTGTTTGACTTTACTATTAGTTTGTCATGGCCAGTGAAGATAGTGGGGATTCATCGGCCCCACTCAGTTCACAGAATTTGGACATTGAGGCTTTGAAGCAAACTGTGCTTACTTTAATTTCTGTAGTGCAGTCTCTTTCACATAAAATGAATACTCTACTTGACACACCCCCTTCTGACATCAGACTGCATTTTCCTGCTTCTAGTGGAACTGAAACAGTTTCTACCAGCTTGTGGTCTGCTTTGAGTGACTGTAACTTGAAAAATAATGAACAGTGGCGTACATCTAATGGTTTTCCTTCTAGTTTCAACAGATTTGGCAGTCTTTCTTCATCTGTATCTTGTGGACAATGTACACAACAAGTGGAACACACAGTAGCAATGGTTTTGAGGGCAGGAACTGTGCCATCTTTACAGGACTGGCTTACAGAGAGTATTTCCCTTTATGAGACTGAAGGACTTTCAACAACTAATGGTAACAGTGATTTACCAACTTTGTTTGAAGATTTTGATTATAAATTATCTAAAATTAAGCGTTTGCAACTTGATAATGCATATTTCATTGAATGTATGAAGGAAAATATAGTTTCAAAAGGTTTGAGAATGTGGCACTATCCTAGTGGCTTGCAACATAATTCTGAATGGTTTAAAGAGCTAGCGGTTATGTTTGACAAACATGGGATAGAATACATGTGATCAATAGTCAAACATAATGAGTTGTTAATTTCTGATTTGGATAAAAATATTTGTGGGCATTTACATTATGACAAGTTTAAATTTGAGCATTTGAGAATATTCAAGAGTATTGACCAACTTGTTGGTTCCATAAAAGCTAGAAAGGTGAAAAAACTGACTAGAGACAGAAATGATTATGGCAAAGGTATGGCATACCCCAGACCTCCGCCATCACAAGAATGGGATAACAAATTTAATAACTCTTATTCTGTCAACAATACTAATGAAAACAAAAGTAATGATACAACACCCAGTAATGCTGGGCAGGTTTTTTTTAGACCCACAGAAATTTCCACATCTAAGACGTTCAGAACATCTGAGGAACAAGGGCTCACCTATGAACAACAACTGGGAGATGGCTCCTGTGAACACCCACAACCAATGGAACAGGAGAGGGATGGCTAACAGGGGTGGGAGGAGGTTCCAGAACTGGAACAGAGTTAATTGTATCTACACCTGATACTTCCAACATGTTATTGGATATACCAGAACAAATTTTGGATCATCCACTGCCACCTTGTCATATTGTCGCTAACACCTTGGGTGATTTTAATGTATATAATTTTTCCAGCAATTAAATTAGGCCAGAACATTGTGATATGTTTGCCAAAGAGTTCACTTTTGTGCCCTCACAATCCCTGGATATTGCCAGTACCTTAATGGACCTAAGAATTTACACACATAAACTAAATTTGAAAATTCTTTTTAATAATTCCCTTTCTGCTTCTTTCATCAATCCTTTGGTTATATCTAGCACTTACAACCCTCCACACCACCCTGTGGTTCAATTATTCGAGAACATTTGTGAACTTGACATACGTAATTCCAAGTTCTCAAATAGGAACTCTAGTGTAAATGAAAAAAAGGTTAATTGATGAAATAAAGGTTTTTGCACATGCAACTAGAATTATGAAACCAGACAAGGGGGGGGGGGTAGTTCTAATGAACTACAATGATTATAATGAGAAGATGCTGTTTATTTTACAAGGAAAAGCGTACTCAAAAGCTTCTCTAAATGAGCTAAATGTATCATATAATAAAATAAGAAATTAATTACAAGATCTTTTCATTGAAGGATCAATTACTATTGATACGCTTAATTATCTATCAGTTCTCTATCCCAGACTATCTGTAATGTTTGGACTACCAAAATTACATAAGGATCTCACACAACCACCTATGTGCCCCATAGTTGATTCTAAAGGTTCTATCACTCAGCCCTTGGCAAAATATCTGGACAACAAGTTAAAAGAACATGTACTCAAAGAAAAACACATTTGTAAGGACTCATGGAGTTTTTTAGAAGTAATTGATAAAATACCTTTTAAAGATGCCTATATGTTTATAACCATTGACATCATGGATTTATACTCAGTGATACCCCATGATACAGGGTTAGATTGGTTCACAGAATACTTTTATGAGAAAGGCACTGGTTTGTGTACACTTGATGGAAATGGTTCTCAAAAATAATTTTATACTTTTTAATAAGGAAATATATTTACAGCAAGAGGGAGTAGCCATGCGGTCATCATGTGATAGGTTATATGCCAACATTGTGGTAAAACAATGGTAGAAAAAAGTCTTGTACCCCCCAGAGTATTTTGAATATATTAAGTTTTATACCAGGTTTTTGGATTGCATGTTTATTTTATGGGATGGACCTAACAAACTTGTTAATGATTTTATTACATATACTGGAACTACCACTGATTTCTTAAAGTTTATACACACCAATGATTTTAATATGATTTCTTTCCTTGACATCCTTTTACTCAAGGACTATCATGATAAGAAGTTTGTTTCAAAGATTTTTAGAAAAAATACTTATTCTAACTCTCTACTACATTATTCTAGCACCTACTCTATGAAACAAAAGAAGACTATTGTTAAAAGCCAATTTGTGTGTGCAGCATGTATGGTCCCTTTAATGAATGAATTTCTGAATGAATGTTTCATGCTGAAAGAAATGTTTCTAAGAAGAGGTTACCCTCACAAATGTATTATTAACATTATGACTGAGGTTGTCAACAAAAGGGAGAGAGGTTTTTACCTCCCCTTACTTTCTGGTGATAGTACATCCATTACCTCACCTACATCCAACATTCATGACACTAGCATAGTGGAAGAAAGTAGAAATTTTAAAACCTCATTTATTACTGTTTTTAGTTTAGTTTCATTTTAAAGGGTATTTTATTGAAAAACTGATCCATTCTTAAACATGAAAAGAATATTAGATCTGTGATAGGCTCACAAACTACTATTCTGTATAAAAAAAGGAAAGAATTTAATGAACATTTTTGAAACTAGGAGCCTACTCTTTCACCAAAAACCTGGTTCCATGAATAAGTGTGGCAGATGCAACTACTGGAAATTTGTAAAAGAAGGTAATATATTTTGTGTCAACAATGTGGAAATTAAGATCAGGCAGAAATACAACTGTTGTTCTGAGAAAGTAGTATATTGTGCTATGTGCACTGTCTGTTCATGTTTCTATGTTGGCAAAACTGACCGGAAGCTGAAGAACTGCATCTATGGATGTTTATATGATATTAAAAATACTAAAGACACCAATGCATTAAATAAGCATATAATGGAGAACAACAATCATAAATTTTTATTCTTCATTATAGACAGTATCAACACTGATGTTTAAGGAGGAGCATGGTCACTATTGTTGGAAAAAAGAGAATTACATTGGCAGCTACACCTGAATGCAGGGAACTGGCCAGGCTTAAATGAAAATATTTCAATCAGCTCCTTACTGAAATTAAAGGCATTGGAGAGGAGATATGACCTCCCAATAATTACTGTGTAATATACCATGTTACACACACAGACATCTTATTGTTATTTTACATGGTTTTAAATGTTATTTTATTCTATTTATTATATACCATCAGTCTTTTTATAAATTTGTAATTTCATTTTTTTATTTAATGTATTTAACTTGTATTTATACTGCTGTGAGGGGGTTTGTGTCTTGCAGTCTGTTGCTATATTTAGGATTTCATTTTAATTTATTCATCTCATGAATATTTAATTTAAAGTCAGTCATTTTTCTGCCCTAATCAACTTTAAATTATGTCACTTCCTGTTTGGTTTGTATAAAAGGAAGTATCTATGCTTTAACTGTTGTCTGATGAAGTCTAGATTATCAAGACGAAAGGGCTTATCCATTTTGTTCCTGGATTTATGTACTGATTCGATTAAAGTGGTTTTGTGATTTATACTACTGAGTCATTCATTTTTGGTGAGTGGGTCCAATCCAGCTGGTTCACTTGGGCTACTTTTGTTTTTTGGAATGGTACATCACTTGTAATCTGTTTTTATTTTTAAAAAAGAGGGTTTCTTAAACAACTGAGAAATAGTAATGATTTATTCAGAATGTTCAAAAAGTCCAGCAATTCTTCACAAAGATAGGTCAAGATGGGTTACTGTTTACATTATATATAAGCCAAACAAAGCAACATATAATATAAACATATACGTTTCTATTCCCCTACATGAACTCAATAAATACTTATCTTGCTTATTTTTCATTGTTTGTACTGATAATAATTTAAGTAATTAATTAATTCAACAAGGTACCATTCATCAGAATTCAGGCTCAAATGTAACAAATTAACATCATATATAATAGCAGTAACAGTAGAGTGTTTTGAAATAAAATGCTGACATGGAGACTAATGCCTTCTTCAGTTAAAAGTATAATTTAGAAATGTCATGCATATCCTGGTTAAATAATAGTAGCAAGCTCTTTGTACAAATTTCATCATTATTCTGTCTAAATACAGTTAATATCAATTATGGCAGATATCACAGCTACAAGTGCTGTTTGATCAATCCTGACATGGTGTATGTGGATGCAGCTTTGTCTGGCAGCTGTTGTATGTTGCCATTTTCATCTCCAGGAAGCTGTGGGTTGCGGCTTGTGATTAAGGTTTACTGATGCTTGTGTATTAGGGAGAGACATTTGGTGTTTTAGCCTGGATCCAGGTGAAGGTGGTGGATAAAACAGTGATTTGGGATATTTTGGCAGAGAATAGTTTGTTTATACATCTGCTGAGTGACAGGTGGGAAGGCTTGAAGAATGTGTTATCTCTTGTTGTGACGGCTTGTTGGGAGGTTTTTTTTTTTTATCTGTTTGCTCTCTGTTCTTTTCCTGACTGCTGCCTCATTGAAAGGGAAGGAATTTAGGCTTGAAGTTGCAGTGAAGTGAAGTGAAGTGAAGCTTCATGTGCATCGTGAGCCTCTGGTATGCAGTACACAGACACATTAGCAGAAACAGACGCTCCCAGGTTGCTATGGTGATGGAGACAGAGTGACGATATTGCTTAATGGCCTCCGAGATGATTCTCGGCAATGATGTTTTTGGTCCAAAATATATATATATATATATAAAATAAAAGGGTTGTTTTAAACCACATGTACATATATCGATGGTCTCCCAACACTTTGTTTAGCTCATTAAGTTGATTTTTGATAAAAAAGTGCAGTTTTATATTTAAAATATATTTTGGTCCAAACACATTAAGGATTTGCATAAAAGTGGAAGTCTGAGTTATTGTGAAAGACTAAGAGCAATTGGTCTTATGTAGTACCCTTTGCAGTGGTCTGGGAGGTGAACATACTCGGATGTGTTGGGCATATGGGGTTAGTTGATCTAGGGGTGTTTGGGGTTGCTGGGCAGTGCTAGAGAGTCATCAGATTTCCTTTGTGAAAATATCTGTGGGAATGGAAGGTGTGTTGAGTGGTTCACTGGCAGAGTGGCCACATGGCTGGTAAAATGGAATAGAACAAATATTCATTTGGATATTTTAAGAACAGCCTAGAAACACACCACATGAACTTGTGAATGGTATTCTGGCAAAACTGGATGGGCATTGTTGCCCATGCTTGTAGTACTGTTATGTGTGTATGTACGGATGGAAATATAACAAATAAACTAGAAGGGTCTCATAATTTAAAGTCTATGGACTGTATAAACATGCTTGGAAGGAGCTAATAATAAGAATAAACATTACAGCTTGTGGTCTCTCAAATAACTAGACAACAGTCAAAACACACACACACACATGCACGCACGCACGCACACACACAATAGTTATGTAATGTATGATTTTAGTAAATCTAGACATAAAATATATAATTGTCATATAAGATGAAGCAGTCTGCTGAATTTAGATATTAAAGACAGGATTTAATAACATGGGCTTGTGTATAATAACACTACTGTCTTAACTTGTCATAAATGACATACACTACATTGAACATCAAGGGGAAGCATGATGATTTTCTTATATAAGTAAATAGGCGTAACAAGTCATGCAATTGCTTTAAACTGAACTGTAGTTTTTTTGCAACCCATCTAGACCATATATAATACTTAAGCAGTTACCAAGGTAGCTAATGTTTTATATATGACATCAAACTGACAAAGTTGTTCAAGGGAAACAATAGAAGCCTGAACTAGGAATGTCACAGAATATAACAATCACATTCTGAACAAATAACATTAAATTAACAATTATCACTCAGTTTAACCTTTGTGGAATATACAAAATAGAGTGTTGCCATTTAAATCTAAAAACTTTCAATATATGCCATAAAATGGCAATTTATGAATATGGAAAGGGAACTTGTAATCATTAATCACAAGAAGTGAATTTGTTGTTGTTAACCTATAATTTCACTCCTTTTTTATGAGAAATAACAGATATGAAAATCCTTATGTGTAGGAAATGGGGGGAAGAAGGGTTCACTGATAACTAAAATGCACTAACTTTCATCAATGTTCACATAAAACAAACATGATGCTTTAAATAAGTTAGCAACAAACAGAGATATTACTTAAATTCTGGAAAACAATATAACCTCTGATATATCCAGTAAAATACATTGTATCATAAACATTAGGTATAAATATTATTACCATCTATTTATATTAAGTAATAAGTTTTGAAAGACTTATTCAATAAGGTTGAATATGTTAAATAACTGTGTGCTACAATCTTTTACTGAGGTTTTATATATGATACATCCTGCTTTACTATGATTGAATTTCTTGTCATCTATCTTTCATGTAAATAGTAATTCCCTATACAATAAGTAGACATTTATATTGTATTAGAATTCTGTCTAATCTACAATAGTACAATATATGTTCAAAATATAAATATTGCTTATTCCTATTACAAATATTCTCCATATGATAATTCAATTTATGGAGCTTAGATGTTCTGGATTGTCAATGTATGAGTGATAATCTGATGGACTTAGGTTTATCCATCAGATTAGGAATGATTTTCATTCCATGGCTAGTGTGGATCTTAGTTTTGTTAACATTTATTAATTTAAATTTGTTATTTCACAAAAACATTTTTAGTATGCCTGGCCATAACATTACTTTATTGGTAAACACTCAAAGTATAAAACTGATAATTTCCTTTAAAGGCTCAAACATATACTTTATAGTTATCAGAGCAAAATGTTTAATAGTCACAATAAAACAAAAAATGCATAGTCTAAATAACCTAAGATGGATTTAACTGTATTATCTTTAAATACCAGGGGCTTAAACAATCCTAGCAAGAGATCAAATCTACTGAAATATAATTTAAACTGAACAAAGCACAAATTGTCTTCCTTCAAGAAACTAATTTCAAAACAAATGACAATTACAAATGGAATCCTAAGGAATATATAATATTGGCACAATCCACTTATAAGACAAATACAAAAGGGGTAACAAGTTTATGGAAAACAAATGTGATTAACCCAGGAATCTTTTATAAGTATGAAGATAAAGAAGACCTTATGGCATTTGTAATAGTTAAATATAGTAACAGAATAGGGACCCTAGCCAATCTATACTGGTTCCCAGGCATTGGAACAGAAACTGTTAAAACACTTGGATTTCATTTCCAATAATTATAAAGGCATCTTAATATTAGGAGGAGATTTTAACTGTATATTTGATATTTCTGAAACTACAAATAAAAGACCGTTGTGTACATCTGCTGTATTAAAAGCTTTAAACAAGTGGGTAGAATCATTTAATCTTGTAGATACTTTCAGATTTAAAGCAGATAAATATTTGTTGTTTTCACATCAGGATCACATATTTGGTACCCAAACTAGAATAGATAAAATATTTGCTGCCCATGACTTACAATCTAAAATCATTAATTTCCAATCACTACCTGCCCTCTTTCAGACCACAATTCATTGATACTAAAACTTCAAAATGGGTACAAACCATTCATCTTTAACTCCAGAATTCAAGCAGATATAACTATAATTAAAGAGTTCAAACTCTGGTTATTATCTGAATTACAGTTCTTCTTAGATATTAATTACACCACAGGAGATAAATAAAATAATGATATGGAGCTCATTAAAAGCTTAGATATATGGTAAAACCGTAACTTGGTATCAGAAAATCAAAGAATGTGATTCTGAATTATTAGATCTACAATCCAAACCTTTGTCAGTAAAGCTGAAAAAATCAAAATCATTTGAAGATGAAAAATAAAGTAAAAGTATTAAACAATAAATACAATGAAATTCTAACACATAAAACTAGTTTAGCTTTAGAAAAACTAAAAATTAATACCTTGGCAACATCTCCCAAATATCTTCATAATTTAACCACAAGAATCAAAATACAATCAAAAGCTAATAACATTAAAAGTATCTTCCATGAAAAGAATGGGAAACATGCCTCAGATATAGGTGACATTCTTGATGCCTATAGAAATCACTATATGGAACATTTCCAAAAGAGAATATACATATCAAGCAATTAAATCTAGATGAAAAATGTTCTAATATAAAAATAAACAGGACAATTAAAACTATATCTGCAAGTACCCATATCCTACAAAGAAATTGCAGATACAATAAAAGAAGGTAAACATAATAAAGCTCCAGGTATAGATGACATAATTATGGAAATATATAAACTTTTTCCTTCAAAGATACTATCCCTCTTCCATAAAACTCTATTAGAAATTCAGTTACAAGCTTTGATACCACCTTTTATGGAGATATTCCTTAATCACACCAATCCTAAAGAAAAACAAATCCCCAAACCTCTGAACCTCGTATAGACCTATATCATTATTAAATAATGACTATAAGATATTTATGACAATGTTAACTAACAAGAATGAACATACCACTATCCAAAACAATAAATAATGATCAAACTGGATTTATATATCATAGACACACACATGGCAATATTAAAAGGATAATTTCTCTTATAGATTATGTTAATAAAGAAAATAAAGAAACATTCATAATTGGCTTAGATATAGAGAAAGCCTTTTATTCCCTAAATTGGGACTATTTGTTCAAAATTGTGGTGTTATTTAAATTTCCTCCTTCCTTTGTTCATGTACTAAAGAATATATATACAAATAATTCCTTTCACCTCTGAATCTATACATATAACAAAGGGTACTACACAAGAATGTCCCATGTCACTGATTCTATTTGCTTTAGCTATTGAAATATTCGCAGATTCAATACCCAACAATACAAAAATCAAAGGAGTGGATGTTTATGAACAATACAATTCTAAAGCAATAGTCTTTGCTGATGACATATTATTAACATTATCAAATACAAAAGAGACATTAGAAGAATTAGATATTTTAATTGACACATTTTACAGGACTTCAGGACTCCATTTCAATAAATCAAAATCAAAATTTTTATTTTTAAATAAAAAAATGAATTGCAGACAAAGGGGAATCACACTATAGGGAAAAAAGAAATCTACCTTAAAATATCTAGCAATTGAGTTATGCAGGGATAATAATGAATCAGTCTCAAAAAACTACAATAATATCATCAATACAATTAAACTCTGTGGAAAAGTGGAACACAATAATATTAACATTTGAAGATAGACTACAGTTAATAAAAATTGTTTTACTACCCAAGATTCTATATATATAGCTTTGGCAATACAACTGTTACTAGAAAGGAATATACTCAGATAAATAATCTTATGCCTAATAAAAGTTTTATGGTTTCCCAAAAGAAACAGAATAGCTTTAATACATCATATCAGACCACGGAATTAGGATTAAACTTTCCTGATATAGAAACATATACAAAAGCATCAATATCTAAAACAATCTCAGATTGGATAAGTCCAAATTATTTTGCAAACTGGATAGAATTACTAACTGTAATATCAATAAGTGAATTTGATTTACAAAAAAAATTCAAATAACAGATAAAAACAATTTGCCATGGCACATATTATGTATTAGTATGCAATATAACATAACTAAGCCAACTAAAACTCGTATGATTAATTATTACATTGATTCATTTAGGAATATTATTACTGCAAATATAGATTTAAAAATCTGGTTTGATCTTTTAACATCATTCATAGTTACAAAGAGCTAGCCACATAAAATATATAGAGACATAATTCATTCCTGGGAACAGAAAGTATTTGTTTGTTGGTTTCAATGTATCAAATAACTAAAAGTTCTGGATATGCAAACAATAGAAACAGCATACAACATTCCATAACAAGATTGGCTAACTATGCAAAGCATTCTGACATATTCACAAGATTTATGCAGAATAATTAGTAATTCTCAAGTTAAAGAAATACCTAAACTTACAAAATGCATATATGGAATCATATATAATGATTATGATATGGGAAATAGTATTTCAAAATTTTACAATATATTGATAAATTATAAAACAACACCCAAATCCTCATATTGGAATTATATAACAAAAGGACACTTATTATAGCTAACTCTAGAAATTATATAACAAAAGAACACTGATTATAGCTAAGTGAAGAAATTAAATGAAATATTTTATTATCAATAAAACATATATCCTTTACACAATACTGGAAAGTTTTTTAATTGGAAATGCTTGCACAGAGCATTCCTAACTCCAGATAGAGTTACTAAAATTGATTCTTCCACAAAGGGAATATGTTGGAGGTGTGAGCAAATACACAATGTAGATTGGAATCACATTTTTTTCAACTGTGTTAAAATTAAGCCAGTTTGGAATGGTATTAAAAACTTTTTACAAGCTTTATTTAATAAATCATTTACCTTATCTAAAGCACTAGTATTATTAAATGCGTATGAAGGTCTTCATTTGAATGAGTCAAATATGTATCTAGTATGGACAATACTTGCAATCTCAAGGAAGTGTATAACAAGAAGATGGAATACAAACACAATACTGACTTTGGAAGACTTCTACAGCCTACTGAAAACCACAGCATGGTTGGAAATTAAAATTAAAGAATTAAGGATTCATCTTAAGCCATTTATTAACAATCCATGGAAAAAAGTCTTATCATTGATTGACACATTACAACAACTGAACAGATACACTCTGATAACTGGATTGTTATACCTATAACGTAATTGTATATATTGCTCTGTTATAGTGTCAGGCTGATGTAAATAGTATAGTTATTTAAGATGTTATATACAAATACTATGGAATTCATTCAACTGTATTTGAATAATAAAAATTTTTTGAGAAAGAAAAAAAGGCTAGAAACAAACTTCAGGTAACCAAAACTCGCACAGATTATTTCTTTTGTAAAGAAAAGAATACAAAGCATTCATAAAGCACAAAACGCATTATTAATCAAATGAGTAGCACAAAACACATTATTAAGCAAACAAAAGGAACAAAATGCATTATTGACTAAAAATATTCGAAACCACAATATTTGATAGAATTATCAGGAATACTTGTATGGTGTTCAGAATTACTTCTGATTTGCATAACGAGCATGTTTAAAGTAAAAAGACGACTAGAAAAGTATAATGAGCATGACAAGAGATCAAATGTGCATAGTGAATGCAATAATAGGGTAAAACAAGCATACAAAGCAAGGCAACTGCATATTTTTAGTAAACAACTATGGCTTTGGTCAATGCAAAATAATAGCTCATATCAAAGCATTCAAAGCATAACTAGAGTTGTTTGAAATATTTCAGAGTGTGCAAAGTGTTTACAGTGTGTGCTTTATTACAGTACAATTGTTTTGAAGACTTTACTCTGTGTAAAGTACGGTTATATTTCAAAGTACAGTCAGAATGCAGTAATTTTGAAAAGTTTCTTCTACTGTGTACATTTTATTCACAGACTGCCTCTATTTCAAAGTGTTTCTCACATTGTACTGAGATATTTTGCAAAGTACAGCCATTTCAAGCGGTTTCTTGTGCTATATACAGGTCATTCACAAACTGTAGTTATTTTTAAGTATTGCTTACACTGATACAGGGTGGTTTCGCAAAGTATATTGATTTCAAAATATTCTTGTGCAACAGAGACTTATTTTGCAAAGCGCAGTTATTTCAAAGAGTCTGTTGTGCTATTGGACATAATTACAAGTTCTGGCATAAACTTCTGGCATATATGTGTGTATGTTTGTCCATAATTTCAGGGGTCTTTACTACTGTGTGTTGATATGGCAGAGGCATTTTGCAAACCCAGTCCACTTGTGCTTGATCATAATATTACAGAGAATTGGAGAGTATTTGAGCAGGAAAAAGATAGTTTCATACAAGCAGCTTTTTCTGATAAAGATGCACATATAAGGGCATTCATTTTGCTTAACTTAGCAGGGTCAGAAGCCATTGAAAGAGAGCATTCATTTGTGTATGCACCAGCAGTATATACATGAGAGGAGGAAACCATCATATTGTTGTACAAGTTGAATACAGAGAGTACATAGAGTGCTTGAAATGCAAATTTAGAGAGATGTATAATCCATAGACAAATGCTACATTGCAGAGGCACCTATTTTATACAAAAGACCAAAAGCCAGGAGAAACTTTTACAGCTTATATTACCAACTTGAGAAACAAGGCTAAAATGTGCAGATTTGGTGATTTGAAAGATGAGTTGATAAAGGACAAGCTTTTGTGTGGAGTTAGTAATGCTGCAGTGAGAAATATTTTGCTTCATGACAGTGATTTAACATTGAGCAAAGCCATATAGATTTGTCAAATCCATGAGCTTACAGAAAGGATCATAAAAATGCTTGAAAGTGATAGGAGCATGGTTTCAGCAGCCTCTAGAGCAAATGTAGACAGAATGGAGCACATGGCTGGCAGAAGCGCATGGCAACTACTGCCCTTGTGGGTTTTCCAGGAAGGACTCATAACTTTCCAGCAAGTTCTAAAACTAGCTAAGTAAAGAGGACATGCTCAGTGCAGTACAAGGGTGACTCAGCAAAACCCAAGTCAAGTCTTATTGTTAACTGTTGCAATTGTGGTGCCAATCATGCATCTAAAAGGGAGAAGTGCTTTGCATTTGGTCAGCAATGCCACAACTGTAAAAAATGGAACCACTTTCATAAGTTTTGTAAATCATGCAAGCCTCATTCATTTATTAAGAAAGGTCACTCATAAAAGCAAGTTGACCATATAGAAAGATGCAAACAGTGCCTACTTTTTATGTAGATGGTGTATCAGTGGTCAGTGAAAATGTTAATGCAGTAGATTTGTTAGCAAAGAACAAAGTGTTTTGTACTGTCATGATCAATGGTAAGTCCATGAAGCTTAAAGTAGACACTGGTTCAAAGTGCAATGTTATGTCAGCAGAAACATTTGCCAGAGTAAGAGCTGGTGAACAAGTTAATTTGGTCAGTTGTACTAAGCGTGTTGTTTATGGAGGTGAAGAGATTCAAACTGAAGGCTCAGTAGGGCTTTCATGCTATTCAGCTGGGAACAGTTACAGCCTGCAATTTTATGTAGTCAGAAGACCTGTGCAGTCATTATTAGGTCTCAGAGACAGTTTAAAAATGAAACAGCTTTATTTTACCAAAGAAGTCTATCATATAAGCACATGTCCTAGTTCCAGCTTCACCAGTGCTGTTTTCTCAGAGTATGCTGATGTTTTCAAAAACAAGCTAGGTAAACTTCCAGTTGTGTACTCTATGAAGTTAGACCCAGAGGTCAGTCCAGTGGTCAGACCACCAAGAAAAGTTCCAGTAGCTATGCAGGACAAAGTCAAGGTCCAGTTAGATAAAAATGGTGCAAAGAGGTGTGATTTGTCCAGTTACAGAACCAACTGAATGGGAGCCTTCCATGGTAATTGCTCATAAAAAAGCTTAGATGAAATCAGACTATGTATTGACCCAAGAGACTTAAACAAAGCATTCAAGAGGCCCAACCATCCTATGTGTACAGTTGAGGAGGTTGCTACCCTCATGCCAGATTCCACTGTTTTACTGCCTTAGATGGAAAGAGTTAATTCTGGCAAGTGATCATTGATCGCAGATCTTCACTACTGACTACATTCGGTACCTCATTTGGTAGATACAGATTTCTCAGAATGTCTTTTGGAATAAATCCTGCCAGTGAAGGCTTTCAGTGTGCAATGAAGTCAATTTTTTCAGGATATCCATGTGCTGTAACAGTGAATGATTTCCTAGTTGGAGGTAATGGAGAAGCAGAGTATGACAGAAACCTCAGGAAAGTTCTGGACAGAGCGCATAAAGCCAATTTAAAGCTCAATCCTCAGAAATATAAATTCAGGCTACCAGAAGTTACATATTTAGGTCATGTATTTACCAGTACAGGCTTAAGACCAGTTCCTTCCAAATAAACAGCCATTCTTGAGATGCTAGCTCCAAACAATGTCCAAGCCTTGCAGCGTTTCCTTGGTATAGTTATAGTGCAGTTGTAGTGCATTAAAAGCAAGAGACAGATTTAGCGATTTACAGATCTTTTATAGGATATTTATTTTGTGTTTTATGGATATATGTATTTTAAGCTTCTTCGTGTTTTCTTTATTTAAAAAGGGGAGAGCTTTGGGTTTGAAATTAAGTGATTTAATGTAATTATAGAATAGTTTCACCCAGATAGGGGACCATTTTGAAGAATTAGTAGAAAAATCAGATATAGTTATTAATCTGTTGCAATTAATAACATCATGGTATAATTTAAGATCAGGGAAACCAAGACCATCGTTTTCTTTGGGGTATGTTAGGTTTCTATAGCTAATTTTGACTAATTTAGGGGACCATAGGAAGTTAGAGAGGAATGAATGGAGGGTTTCAAAGAATTTATTGTAAATTGATATATTACAGGCATTGAAAACATAAAGGAATCTTGGTAGGATGGTCATTTTAATTGTGGCTACCTTAGAGAGGAATAGAAGTTGAAGTTTGGACCATCTGTTCAGGTCCTTTTGAATGTTAGACCAGAGTTTTTGTAATGTTATTTGAATAAGTCTGATTGGTATCTTGATGGAGGGATATTCTTAAATAATGCAGGGATTGGGTGATTTTAATTTCCGAAGAGAAATCATAAGTAGGTAGTTGGCAGAATGAGTTAATAGGGAAGATAGATGATTTCCCTAGATTTAACTTATAATTTGAGAGTTTTGAAAAAGCATCTATAGAGCTTAGACTTTTCTGGAGATCTGTATTTGGGGGAGACTAGTATAAATTTAAGTCATCAGCATAAGCAGATAAAGGATTCCGGTATTACAAAGAACAGGAATATTATGAAAGGTTTTCTGAGTAAATAACAGAAATAGAGGTTCAATATATAGGTTCATAGGTTCATAGATTAGTACTAGGTTAACTGCCCATGTGGGCTTTTATAAGCCTAGCCAATTACCCCATGTCAGAATCAAACCCTACACCTTGGGTTTATAAGGTAAACACTTTAACCATTATAACAACTAAGGGGACATAGGACAACCTTGTCTGGCATCACTCTTAAAATCACTTTGACAAGAGATGGATCTATTTAGTTGTAGAATAGTATGTACATTAGAGTAGAAGGTTTTGATGGATTGAATAAAAATTTGGGGTATGTTGAATCGGGGTAAGATTGAAAGCAAAAAGTGAACATCAAGCCTATCAAAGCCTTTGCATGCATCTACAGCCAGGTTATATATAGATGTATGGGCGGTATTAGGCAGAGTTATCATGGCAACAAGAGAGAGGGTATGGTCGAATATTTGTCTACATTGAATAAATGCAGATTGTTCAGGAGAAATAATGTAGGGGATGGTTTAATTCTGTTAGCAAGAACTGAAGCAAAGATCTTCATGTCTAAGTTGATTAGAGAAATAGGTCTATAGTTCCAAGGATTTTTAAGGTCATATTTGCATTAGACATGAAGATTTGTTTAGAGGCATTTAAGTGTAGGTCATTAATTCTATTATCAATAATATAGTTAAAAAGACTTAGAAGGATAATAGATACCTTTAAGACAAAGGCTTTATAAAATTATGCAGTAATGCCTTCAGGACCTGGGGCTTTATTGGTTTTCATAGGTTCATAGGTTCATACTAGGCTATCTGCCCTAGGGCATTTATAAGCCTAGCCAGAGTGTGTTTGGCTTTCGCCACCCATTTTAAATTAATTTTGCTATGCCCTTTTTCGAGGTTAGTATACTGTGCCTCTGTCTAACAGTGACACAGAAGTGATACCCAGGGTAAACCTACTATCTCCCATCCACTCATCAAGATTCCTCTTAAAGAGAGTCAATGAGGGACTCTGCCTAACCTGGACTGGGATTTTATTCCAGAGTGAAGGGAGCCTCTGGGTTATGAATCTGTCCCTCCAGCATGTCCTATTTATTTCAGTGCTGAGGTTCAAGTCTCTTGAGTGCGTAGCTCAATGGGATTTGGATTTTCTGAAGTGCAGCATGCCCATTAATTCTGGGTTGGACATGGCCTTATACGTCAGGCACAGATCGCCTCTGAGCAGGCGGTATGCCACTGAGTATAGCTGGAGTTTCTTTAACAGGGCAGCATATGGCATCTGTTTGAGCCCTTTGATCCTCTTGGTGATGTACTTTTGGGGTCTTTCCAGTTGCTGCAGGTGTCTGGTAAGGTACATCCCAAAAGGGGCATTGTACTCAATTATGGGCCTGATGAGGGATGAGTAAAGAGGCACAATGACCTCCCCTGATCTAGATGTGAATCCCTTCATGATTAGGTGGGCTATATAAAATGTTTTTCTAACCACTTTGGCCACGTGGTTGTCAAATGAGAAATTGCTATCAACTTGAGTCCCCAGGTCCCTAATTACTTCTTCTGTACTTAATGGATTACCACCTATGTGGTAATTTGTGGGCACTTTGTTTTTGCCAAAGGGGATGACTATACACTTTTTGGCGTTTAGCTTGAGGCCATGGCTCTAGCACCAGTTGTCTGTTTCTATGAGGCCCTTTTGTAGGATGGTAGTGTCAGCTGGAGAGTTGATTATGGCACCCAGTTTGCAGTCATCTGCGAACTTGGTCAGCCTCAGTCCTTCCGTGTTAGCCTGTACCTCCGAGAAATATATTACCGAACAAGAGAGGTCCCAGGACTGAGCCTTGTGGGACGCCGCTTGTAACTGGTTTGGAGTCTGACATGGCTCCAGCAATTCTAACCATGTGGGTTCTGTCCTTGAGCCAGTTTGCAACCCATCTAGTGACATAGGAGTTTATATTTAAGCTGGTGAGCTTATCTATAATGCACGAGTGGGGTATTGTATCGAAGGCTTTTGCAAGGTTCAGGTAGGCTGTGTGGACCACCTTCCCCTCGTCAATGGCCTTGGTGACTGTTTCATAGAAATCAACCAGGTTTAAGAGGCAGGATCTGCCCTTAACAAAGCCGAACTGGGTAGGATCCAGTGTCTGTAGGTCCCCAATATCTTTATTTATGAGGTCCGTGATGATCCTTTCCATAGCTTTGCAGACCAAGCTAGTCAGGCTTATGGGGCGATAGTTTCCAGGATCCGTTGAGGCACCACCTTTGTGGAGAGGGACCACTGTTGCTGTATGCCACTCTTTGGGTACATATCCTGTAGTAAGGCTGAGATTGAACAGTAGTTTTATGTTTGGGTTTAGTTCTTCTTGGAGTTCATGTAGGACGCAGCTCGGGACACCGTCTGGTCCCATTGATGCTGTGTTTTTTGCTTTGGAGAGGGCGGCTCTTACCTGAGCATCTGAGATGTCAGGGGGGCAGCACTCTGCTGGGATAGATATTTGCCCTTTTTGTGGGGAAAGGGGGAGAAGTTTGCGCTGAACCTGTCAGCTAGGATGTTGGCAATGTCTGTGGGTTCGGTGTATTTTTTGTCATTTTGGACTAATTCTGAGCATATCTGGGAATTCCCACCCAGGTTCCTAACATAACTAAAGAAAGACTTGTGATTATCCTTAGTGTCCTGTGCAATTTTTCTCTCAAAGCTGGCCTTAGACGATTTTATGAGTGCCCGTAGTTTTTTGCTAATACTGATCAGAGATGCCTTCCCTTTTTGGGATTTTTCTCTATCATGTAGTAGCTTCCTCCTTCTATTGTATAGTTTGTTTATGGCTGGGGTCCACCAGACAGGATGACTAATTTTGGAGGATTGGGTCTTGGTTTTATTTGGGATTGCATGATCCATGCATTCCTGAAGGTGTTCATAGAATGCGTTTATAAAGGATTCTGCGGTCTGGGCCGTATTTTCCACAGGCCCAGGGGCTTTGAAGGATTCCACCTCGGTTTTGAGGAGTGTGAAATTTGCTTTAGAGAAGTTTTTCACTGTGGTTTTCTGGGCAGGGGCTGGGGTCGGGATGTGAATATCTAGTGAGATTAGTTTATGGTCTGATCTTACCAGTGAGGGATACACTTCTGGTCTGGAGCATAGAGTCCCCATGTTGGTGATGATCAGGTCCAGTATGGTTTCCCCTCTTGTGGGAGTGGCAACAAGTTGTTCCACAGCATTTGAGTTTATAAATTCTAGGAACCTTCGGGCTAGGGTGTTGGAGCTAGAGTAATGCTCCCAGTCTATGTTAGGGTAGTTGAAGTCACCCAATATAATGGTGTTTGGAGAGACCTTCATATTTTCCAGTGTTCTCAGGAAAGCCGAGTGGGGTTTCTGGGTTTGGGAGGGTGGTCTGTAGCAGGCTATTAACTGGAAGGCAGTTTTACCCACTGTTAGTTGCACATGGATAGTCTCTGATGCTTCGTGCTGTGCCACCATCCTGGAGGTGTGGGTATCTTTGACGAATATTGATACTCCCCCTCCTTTTGTGGCTCGGTCCAAGTTTTGGGGCTGAAAAACATGGTATGAGGTATAACCTGGTAGTGCTGGGGTGCTCTCGGGAGCCTTGAACCAGGTTTCTGTTACTGCACAGATATTGATGTTCTCCATGCTAAGGAGAGTTTTGAGTGCATGCATCTTGAGGTTTAGACTTCTGGCGTTGAGTAGCATTACTCTTAGTTTCTTATCCCTTGTGATACCTATGGAGGTGGGTTTGTCTTTTGAGCCTTGCCTAAAAAGGCACTATGGGGGTGGCAAGATCCTTTGCCAATATCCGAAAGCCCACGGGTGACAGGTGCAAGCCGTCCCTAGCGAAGCATCGTGGTTTGTCGAGCATGTCATCTCAGGCAGACAGGCATTGGATCCCCTTTGAATGACACCAGTACTTAAGCCAATTGTTGAAATTGATCATCTTGTCTTCATATTTTGGCATCATTCTTGGTGAGGGTAAGATGCTACTCAAGGTCAGGGTCATACCGGCCTGGGCTACATGCTCAGAGAGCTCCTCTATGTCTCTTTTCATGCAGTCCAGGGAGGTATGTCTCAGGTCATTCACACCAGCATGGACAATGACTGAGTCATGTTTGTACTTGCCTTGGAGTGACCTGAGTGCTTGTGTTATGTGGTGGATCCTAGCGCCCAACAAGCAGCTCACCATGACCTTCTCCTTGTTCAGCCTGATGAACGGGACGTCAGTGTGCTTGACGATAGAGTCACCTATTACAAGTGTATCATGTGTGTTGTTTAGCCTTAAGGGCTGTGACTGTTTTGCACACTGGCTTTGTGAGCTATGTGTTGCATGTGTTTTGTTTTGGGGTAGCAGTTGCTTGGGTGTCTGCTTTGGAGGTCTCTGCTGCTTAGGCAGATTTTTATTTAGAGCCTCCGAGTATGTTTTTGTGTGTTTATGTGTTTGGTTTGTTGTCGTGGTACGTCTATGTGAGACTGGAATTGTAGTGAGTGTGGTTTCCTTCTCCTCCTGACTGGTTACGCCAGTACTGAGTTGAGAGAGCTTAGCCTCCAGTTTGGCTATATGGTTGCATCTCTCACATGTGTTGGAATTTGTTGGGAGGAGGAGAGGGTTGTCTGTGTACATGAGGCAGTTGTAACATTGCCTCAATATTCCCAGATTCACCAGCTGGACCGGAGAGGAGATTGACAACTGATCTTTGAACATGCTAGAATAGTATTGGGAATTCCTTTATAATTGAAAAAAAGGGCCAATGGGGAACAAAGTAGTCAAGGGGAGTTTGTGAGGGTGTAGTGCTTTTAATATTTTAGTGTTGACTTATATAATTGCTTTAGTGAGCAAGTGCCAGGCTTTAGAGTGGGAATAGGGTGTTTATTATGAGAACTAGATCAGTTCTAAGGGAAAAAGTGAAGAGCAGACTTTGTGGAGTCGAGAATTGTTTAAACCCAATTAAGCGGCGCTGCCCGATGCTGCGCTATGCGCAAAATCGTGCAAATCCACGCTAAAGCAGGTTTTATACAGGGGGACTTGAAAGAGCTAGAAATTGGCCCAGATTCTTGTGCTGGGAACACTCCTCCAGGGATAAATAGGCTGCTCCAAGCTCTCCACTGCCACTGGTGAACAAAGAAGCCTCCCTTTATCCAAGAAAGGAAATGGGCAACACAGGAACTTTCCAAAAGTCCAGAATATAGCAAAGCCTGTATTTGGACTACTCTAGATCAGGAAAGACAGGAAACAAGGAAAATGTTTTTCTTTTTTGCAGCAAACAGCAGGAAAATGCAATAAATATGTAACACAGGCTTGCACACTTGAGTGTGTAGCCTCAACAGGTAAATGCAACAAACAGGACAAACTTTAAAAGTGCAGGTGCAAAAACAGCTTTAAACAGTTTAAAACAGTTCAAGAAGCAGAAATACTTGCAGTTTAGCTAGATCGGACAGTCGCCCCGGTAGTAGCAGGAAAAAAACACTTTTATCAGGTTACCAGTCACTCTTTTAGCCTCTCTGCTGCTCGCACCACTCTGCAGGACCACGAGGAGCTTGGCTGAGTAGAAGCAAGCGCACAAACCGCGCCAAAGTGGGTTTTATACAGGGGGACTTGAAAGAGCTAGAAATTGGCCCAAAACGGCCAATAGACTACCAGATTCTTGTACTGGGAACACTCCTCCAGGGATAAGATAGGCTGCTCTAAGCTCCCCACTGCCACTGGTGAACAAAGAAGCCTCCCTTTATCCAAGAAAGGAAATGGGCAACACAGGAACTTTCCAAAAGTCCAGAATACAGCAAAGCCTGTATTTGGACTACTCTAGGTCAGGAAAGATGGGAAACAAGGATAATTTTTTTTCTTTTTTGTAACAAACAGCAGAAAAATGCAATAAATATGTAACACAGGCTTGCGCACTTGAGTGTGTAGCCTCAACAGGTGAATGCAACAAACCAGACAAACTTTAAATTACAAGTGCAAGAGCGCGCTAAAGCTGGCTTTAAAGCAGGTGGTTATAAAGAGATAGGAAATGGCCCAAAATGGCTGATAAGCTACAGGTCACTGGGCTGGAACCACTTTTCAAGGGACGGATAGGCTTCTCAGAGCTCCCCACTCTCATTGGTGAACAAAGAAGCTTCCTCCTATCCAAATAAGGATATGGGCAACACAGGAACTATGACACTATGACACAGCCCAGAGATCAGCAATGCCTGAAGACTGGACTATTCTAGTTCAGTAAAGGTGGGAAACAAGGATTTTTTTTTTTTTACAAAGTAGCAGAAATTAGGTACAGAAACACAGTAAATGCTTTAATTCGGCTAGCACACTTGAGTGTGTAGCCTACCAGTTAAACTAAGCAAAAACAAACTTTAAAAGTGCAAAAAAACTCAGAAATACAGGCAGGAATTTAATAAAACAACTTTGCAGAGCTTATTTAGTTAAAGAAACAGAGAAGTCTATATATACAGAAAAGCAGCTAAAACACACAAACACTTCAGATGCAGTGCAACCTAGAGCACTTGAGTTTAGCAATATTAAGGCAATTACAGTTATAATAAACGCTCTGAAATATACTCTATATTTCCAAAATGTTTGAGAAACACAGTCAGAACACAAGGAGGTTCAGGCAAACAAAAAAAAAGTTTGTTTTTTTTTTTGAAAGGGAAAAAGGAGAAACAGAAGGCCTTATCAAATGTTCTCTCTGTACCAGGTAGAATGAGCTAATGACACTAGACTGGGATGAGTGTCACAGATCAGATTTACAGTAGGGGTGGACAACTGCAAAGCCACCAAGTATAAGAGCAACACACCAACTGGGCGGGAGGGTGGTAACAAACAGATAAAGATTTGTAAAGATACAGAATGCTTTTAACTGCAGACAAATTTTGAGTTTATTAATTGTAATGATTATTTCTTGTTGAGTAATGGGGATGATAAATAATCTTGCTGTTCTTGATGAACTCTTCCTAAACCAACTAAACTTCCCCAAAGTTAAAGATCTGGTTTATCTATCGAAAATGTAGGGACATTATAAAGTTGAGAATATAAGGTTTCAAATAAGTTAATTATATCATGATTTTTATGATATTTTTCACATTGGTATGTAATTTCTGAAATAGTAGGGGAAAGTTTGCTTTGGTGATTAATCTTGAAAGGAATTTTGAGGGGATCTGAGCCCATTCCGAGTAGTTTGCTAAAGTTTTAATTTCTAGAAAGGATAGAATTTCCGCATATAAACAGTTGAGCTTTTTCTGTAAATGAATGATCTGTGTTTCTGTCTCATATTCAAAGTTTGATTGGGGGTCTAATTCAAGATCACTAATTTTGGATTTAATCGAGTTTTCTTTGAGAAGATATTTTTTTTTTATAAAAGGAGCCATTACTTATAAAAGACCCTCTGATTGTAGTTTTAATAGAGGCCCAAAAAATATCAAATGGTAATTGGTTTGAGTTAAGTGACCTCACTGTTTGTTCTAGAAAGGCATCTATTTCTTGTATTATGTCCTTTTTCAACATAAGTTAGGATTTAGTGTCAAGTTAAAACAGCTTTTTCTAGTAGATGATTTATTAGACCAGTCAATACTTAAGGTAATCCTGGAATGGTTAGAAAGGGATCTGAGGTTCGTACTAAAAAAGTTACTAAAATCTAGAAAGATACTGGATATTAAAAAATAGTCAAATCTAGACCAGTTTTTGTGACAAAAAGTAAAAAGTAAATTTATTTTTGGACGTGCTATTAGTTAGAAAGATATAAGGAACAAATGAATTAAAATAATTTTTGAGTTCTGTAATAGCTAAGGTGGCATATTTATTATATTTAGATTTGACATTTATTCTATCTGTCATAGGATTTTGAACAGAATTCCAGTCCCCACCTATAATATAGTGATGGTTAGAAAAGGAACGAGAATTCTGTAAATGGACATAATAAATTTATGCTGCTTAATACAGGGAACATATATATTAATCAGCAGTATAGGTTTGTCCAGATGGGGACATTTAATTGCTATGTAACACCACCTTTATTCAGGGTCAATGTCGTATTGTTTGATATTTTCATGGATGTTTTTTTTAACAATACTAGCTATCCCAGCACTATTCAATTTTTTTACCTGAGGCTATAATAGTTTGGATCTATTTTTTCCCCAAAGTATGTTTCCATTGCTCAGAGGACATATGGGTTTCTTGTATTAAGATTAGATTAGTTTTAAATGTGTAGACCAAGTGGAGGAATAGTTTCCTTTTCTCCTCTAGCTGTAGCCCCTTAACATTCCATTAATCAATTATCCACATAACAATATAACATGTTGAGATACACTGGAAGATGAAAAGACTAGGGTATGGGAAATATAGTAATTTATAATAAGTGAGTAAGAGCACTTAACTCTTCCTGCAGCAACTGCCTGCCTATTCGCAAATCTACTAAGCTCGAAAGAGTATGGGATATTAATAACTAGAGATTTAAGGTAAAAAACAATTAGCACAAAAGGTTGAATGTTTCTAACATAGTAATTATTTTTAGAAACATGCAAAATTAAAACAATAAGCAAAGAGGGTGTAAATAACATAAATTCTTTAACATACCAAAAACGAAACCCTCAGCTCATCAGTAAATAGGGGTGTGTGGGGCAGGGAGCTGAGTCAACACATTTGATTGCATCAGTTATTAAGTATAAGTAGCATTTGAAACATGCAATCAAGACCTAACCAAACAAATATCTGTGACCTGTATCAATACATGACAGCTCCACATAGCAATATATATCAATAATTAGATGTTCATAAGGTTCATAATTGTGATTGTACATTCTTCCATAGTTCAGGATGTCTAATAAAGCATATTCAGCATAACATATAACAAATCTGCAAGAAAAAAAAAAAACTATGAACAGACTGCACTTCTCCATATATACATTGTAATGGCTATCTGTTAGCAAATACATTTTAGTCATTTGTTCCACCTTATGAGACCTGGTGTTCGGCTTATGGGAAATGAAAAGTTGAGAGCTATAGTAGACAGGCAGTGTTGGGGAATATGCATATGTGTGCATACGTATGACTGCATGTCTGAATATGTATTTATATAGAGTGTGTGCATGTGTGTGTGTGTGTGTGTGTGTGTGTGTCTGTGCATCTGTGTGTGTGTGTGTGTGTGTGTGTGTGTGTGTGTGTGTGTGTGTGTGTGTGTGTGTGTGTGTTTGTGTGTGTATGTGAGTGAGCATGAATGTGTTCAGGTAAGGTTGCTCTGTGTTTTGTGTCAGTGTGTATACACAAGAGCATGTAAATGTGTATGTAAGAGACCTAGACTCCAGTAATAACTCTTTATAGCCCTCCATACATATACTAATAAACTATTATAACAAATGCATTGCATTTCAACAAATATGTTGTCAGAGGAATAATATACATCTGGAAGTTTAAACTTCATATACTGGACATAACATGTATCAGCCATAGTTCATTATGTTAATTGACCGTTTAATAACGTAATGAATATGAAACAGAGCAGTTTGGCATTACTCAGTGATATCTACAGTGCATCAGAATGGCCAATTTCTCATTGATAATATGAAACAGCATAACCTTCTTGTAAAATCATGCACAGTCAGTTGAAATGAAAAAGAAAGTGTCAGTGTTAGTGTGTGTGTGTGTGTGTGTGTGTGTGTGTGTGTGTGTGTGTGTGTGTGTGTGTGTGTGTGTGTGTGTGTGTAAACTTGGGAGGAACACTTTATGTCAACCAGGGCAATATTTTAAGTATTGCTGTGCCACATTTGAAAAGTTGATAAAGTATTAGGGAAAATGTAATGACTTTGGCTGAATTATTTCATCCTGCATCATTGTGAACAAACAGCTCACATAGCAAGCACATTAAGGCTCAAAACAATGCCACATTCACAAAAAAACTACTATAGTTTTATACAGAGTCAAAGCAGTGTCCATGGGCTGAAAAAATCAACTCAACAGTAATTGATATCAACAATACAGCAGGCAGTATTCCCAGGATTGAAGAGTTATTCCCAGCTCAAAAAAAGTATCAGAAAAAAGTAAAAATCAGAAAAAAACATTGAAGTTGAAGCTGGAGCTTTCGTTTTTGGTCCAGAAGCCAGGGAACCATGAGCACTAATAATATAAATTACAGATATTATTAAAAGAAGTTAAAAAACTTGCAATGTCTCACAAGTTGAGTATATGTCCGATATCAGTTTCTTGTTTTGCTTGATGTTGTCTGATCCTAGAAACATCCTTGTTGGCAATATAGGAGACAGTAACTGAAATGTACTGCTAAGAACAGAGCTTAACTTAATGCTATGACTGAAAAGTGTGCATTTTGAAGGAGAAAACGTTTTAAAGGCACGGTGCCCCTTTAAGAAACTATGGATGTCTGGGAAAAAAGGTCAAAGTGACAAAGAAGGGCCATGAAAGTAAAATTGATTAAACTTGCGATGTACAAATGGAAAAGGTCAACAATGGATTCCAACTGAAGATGTACAGTTTGTCAACCGCAGGGAAATCCGGAGCAAAGGTAAAATTTAAAAAAATTTCCATTATACTCAGGAATCAGGAAATGGCTGAATGTAATATCCAGCTGGTTAGAGAGAGTAGGTTTAACATTTGTTGAAGTCAGTGCTTTGATGTATCTGGCTCCAGTAATTATTTGAAAATATTAAGAAAAATAAGTTTTGCTTCCTTTATGTTGGTGGCAGAGTATTTGGAGCCTTGGTGTAGGAAAGGCAGGGCATTCGTATATATTTAATTTGGAACTTAATCTATTTTTGGATAAGATAGGAGCAGAAAGGAGCCAGTTTATGTCTTGGTAATTTAATTAGCAGTGGAAGATCCTGAGAGATGGAGATGTTGCTGCCGTTCCAGATGACATACTTCTTTATCTTAGCCACTGTAAGTATTTTGTTGACATGTTCCTACATAACCTCAAATGCCAATGTAAGTCAAACAAACCACCATAAAACCTTCACTACTTATTTCTAACCCAGTTCCATAGTTCAAAATAACTTTTACCCTGACAGCAACTCAGGTCTATTGCCACTATAACTGTTCAGTAAGAACTGCCATGTTTCTTTCATACAATGCCAAAAAGAAACAACTCAAGCTTTGTACTATAATACCAACTGTTATCTAAGTTTATATAAGTTCTGATACATACTGATGAGTTTTATATTGTTTATGTATTCTACTTTCGTGATTTTTTTAAAAATGTTTGCATATTTCTGCTTTTAAATTTTTTTTTTGTCAAGTGTCTATGTTTTTATTTGACTGTATTAATTGTGGAATTTTTCTCCCCAGGCCTCCACTGAAAATGGGTTCCTGACCCAGTGGACTTTCTCGGTCAACAAATGTCAATGAATGAATGAATGAATGAATGTTGGAAGTTTAATAATTTAACATACACCAAGCAAGGTTTATCAGAGTCCAGAGGAGGTCGGAGGGCTTGATGGGCCCTTTCAATGATTATCTGGTTAGTTTCCAAAGGATTATCCATTAAGAAACCAAATATTGATTGGATGGTTTCTAGTAGTTTATTTTGTTCAACTCATTTTGGTATGCCTCTCCGAATAATATTGTTACGTCTGGACCGAGCCTCCAGGTCAGGAATGTTCTGTTGCATTTCTTGTATAAGTTTAGCATTAGAACTGGATTCTTTTTGTACCCGTTTGATTTTAACTTCATTTTCAAGGATGTTTGATTCTGTTTTTTATACTTTGCTTATGATTTGGTTGATAGACTCTCCGAATGTTTTCAGCTGATCAGAAAACTTTTGAATAGCTAACTGTAGAGGTTGGAGAGCTGACTTTAATTCATCCAGATTAGTAGATTCAGCTTTATTTTTACTGGATATTTTGCTAGAATCTTGCTGTTTCCCTGTTCTAGGCTTCTTGGTTAAAGAGTCTTTTTTCAGAAGAGGCTATTGTAGAAAATTTTGTTTTAGTGGTCTGCGTGCCCATGATATCCAGTTCACTCGACATCTTTGTTGATTCTTTGTTGTTTTAGAAATTAGACAAGTAAAGATTGAACACGTAGCAGAAAGCATGAGAAGTACATGGAAAGAGATCCAAGGTAATCCAATATAACCTTCCTTTCTGTAGCTGTCAGATGCTGACAGAGCTAAAGGGTAGCAGACTAATAACTGAAAAACCTGTTCAGCAAAATGTTGTACCTGTGTTAAGTGAATGGTTGTGTCAGTTTACATTGTTGTCTGACCAGCATATAATGGGTGCTACTGATTTCTCAGACAAACTTTCTGAACTAGATTATTTATTGTTAAAAATTAAAAAAATTGCAGTTAGATAATGCATATTTTTGAGTGTATTAGATTGAATACTATACCTAAAGGTTTGCGTATGTGGCACTTTCCTACTGGTTTAGTAGCAGATTCATTGTTTCATAAAGAACTGTTAGTTATTTGATAAACAAGGGATTGAATATATGCACTTAGTGGTCAAACACAGTGAATTACTAATTAATACTCTGACGAGTCGTGTGACTCAGCTGGATAATATTATTGTGCATAGTTCTCAGTTTAAAACTAATGAATATGAAGATACCCACATGTTTAAGAGTATAGAACAACAAATGAATGTACTTAAGAATAGGAAAATAAAGGAATTAGTGAGGGATCACAAAGCTTATAAAGAGAAAACTGCTTATCTCTACCCTCCCCAGTCACAGGAATGGGAGAACAGAAACAATGTTCCTGGGCCTAATACATCCAGAGAAAATTATGAGTAGAGGGAACCTCTAACTGATATGAATCACGACTATTTTTTAGGGACAGAGGGACAACCTCTTCCCAGCCATTCTGAAAGTCTGAAGAATTTACAGCAAAAGCAGAGTTACCCTGCCCCTCAATTGAAAACACGTTATCAGAACTATCCACCCCATCAAGGGGGTTTCGATGCCAAGAGAGGAAACACCAGAGCCAGGTTTTAGAGTTGATAGTACCAGCTACGGACAATGAATATGTCTTACCACCTGTTAAAATAACCTTAAATAGTGAAGAAGACTTTAAAATTTATAATTACTCATCAGTACTAATTGATCAGGATTACGGTGATTTATTTGCAAAGGGCCTCACATTTGTGCCTAGTAAGAAGATGGATTTGTCAAGTGTATTAACTGATTTGAGACTTTTGTGAGAAAACTCAATTTGAGTTTTTTCTTTCAGGATGCGAGGTCAATTACAAAGCCATTCAGTATTTCAGTCACTTATAACCTCCAGATCCATGCTACCCTTGAATTGTTAGAAAGATTGTGTGAACTCGACGCACGTAATATTGGTATGTATGGCAATTATATAGAAAATAATATGACTCAGGCTGATGAGCCAGAGCTGAAAAAACTTAGTGGTGAGAAATCTTTACCAATTATGAAACCTGATAAGCAGTTGGTATGGCGATAATGAGTAAGGTGGACCATAATGGGAAGATGAAAGAAATTTTAGCAACTGAAACATGTGAGCTTAGTTCTTTGAATCAGTTGAATGGTGCCTATAGAGCAATAAAAGGGGCATTGCAGGTTTATTCATTGAGAAAAGTATCTTCATTTAGGAATTGAATTTTTTGGATGTCCCTTTTCCTAGGATCCCAACAATTTTTGGGTTGCCTAAGTTGCATAAAAATATCCATCAGCCACCAATGCATCCAACAGTAGACATAAGAGGGTCTATCACGTACCCCTTAGCAAGATTTATTGAGATTAAATTGAAGGATTCGGTGATGATGGAACCATCTATTAGTACGGACTCGTGGGGATTCTTGAACAAAATAAATAGAATTCCGTTCAAGACTGATTTTGTTTTCATCACTGTGGATGTTAAGGATTTATATTCTGTGATTCCACATGATGTAGGAATTGAGTGGTTTTGTGAGTATTTAGTGGGTGAATGTGTTCCACAAATAGAAATTAATGTTTTAGAACAATTGTTGGAGATGGTTCTGCTTAATGACTACATCACATTTGAGGAGGAATTTTAAATACAACATGAAGGGGATTCACCATGTGGTGGTATATATGCAAATCTTGTAATGTTATATTGCGAACGCATGTTTTTGCTTAATTCAAGATTCCATTAATACTGTCATCTTTATACACATTTTTTGAATGATATGTCTTTTATTTGGGATGGCCATAAAGAAGTAATTTCTCAACGTTTGGATTATATTAATAGTACAACATCTATTTTGAAATTTACACATGCAATAGGTGACGAAGAAATTGTATTCCTGGATGTGTTTTTGTCAAAGGATAGAGTGAATAATAAATTTGTTTCCAGGATTTTTAGAAGAGAACCATACTCAAACACCTTACTACATTTTTCTAGTGCAAACCTCTTTAAGGAAAAGCAGGCTGTGGTAAGGGTCAGTTCGTCAGGGCAACAAGAATGGTGTCCACTATCCAATTTTTCTTGGATGAATGTGACCTTCTCAAGGGTATGTTTCTTAAGTGTGACTATCCTTGCTCCCTAATACATGAAATTATGCTGGAAGTCCTGAACAAAAGAGAAAGGGGACATTTTATACCCATTGTAAGAGAGGTACCAGTTTATCCAAATGATGTAAACCCTATCTGCCTGCAAGGAATTTTGCCAGCTGATAACATAGATTTGGTCCTTGTGGGCAGTTTTAGTAATAAGGAAAAAAGTATTGATGAGGAATATAAGAATTCTTTTATCACCACATTTTTGTTAATAGTAGGCAAATAACTAATATACTGATGAAAAACTGGCAAATCTTAAAATTAAGATTTAAGGGATCTTATTACTGAAAAACCTATTATTGTTTAGAGGAAAGGGATGAATCTGAAAAAAATGTGTTTGAGAAACAGGTGATTTTTTAGGCCACTGGTTCTATGAAAAGTGTGGTTTTTACTCATATTGTTCAGCAGTAATAGAGGCTTCAGAGGTAACCATTAATGGGTACAAGGTGAAACTGCAAGCAAAATGTTCTTCTTTATCAGAGAGGGTGGTGTATTGTGCCCTATGCTGTTGTGCATGTTTTTATATAGGTAAAATTGACAGGAAGCTTAAATTTATTATAGATGAACATTTGACAGATATTAAGCTTAAAAAAAGAGACAAATGCCCTGTCAAAACACTGCAGAAAATGAAGAACATTGTTTCAAATTTATAGTATTGGAAACTTTACAGTTAAATGAAAGGGGTGGAGCATGGCCTTTATTATTAGAAAGACGTGAATTGATTTGGCAGCTACACTTGAATGCTATATGCTGGCCAGGTTTGAATCGGCAGGTTTCAATTAGTAGCATTTTAAAACTTAAAGCATTGGAGACATGACTTATTTGACTACTGAAATATGAATGAATACATATGGAACTTTTTAAAGATAAACATGTACATATATGTATATGTATATATTTTGTTTTATTTAGAGTTGTTGTAAAAGAAAGGATTTTTATGGCATTTTTAATCATTAATAGAATGGGGGTTATCTTAGTATACTTTTGTAATGATTGACAGTTTTAAGGGGTGTATATAAAGCTGAAGATTTGGTGCTGACAATTTTATCTGATGAAGTTTCTTTGTGTATGAAATTAAAGTGTTTATTTTTTTATGAATAAATAGTGATTTGTATTTGCCAAAGTCGTTGCTATTTGTTCAGATATAACATTGTGGAAATACGAAGTTTTGTATTTGCAGTCTGTTTCTAACATGAGTGCCTGAATCAAATTACTTTCTTTTCCTGGAGGCAGCTGGACTTTTCCATTTTGTGAACGGGTGTTCTTGATGCTTAAAAACAGCTGACAGGTTTTGAACCAATTCATTAATCAATCCTAATTAGGGAACAACTAAGGTTATACTATATAGTAGGAAATGTAGGCTGAGTACACGAAGTAAGGCAAAGAACAAAACACAAAGCAGAAAGTACAGCAACAAACACCAACAGCCAGAGAAATACTATACTGAAGTAAGTTTAAACATTCAGAAATAAAGTAAAACCCTTAAATGACATCTCAGTTACGCATGTTCTCCCATAGGAGAGGACTTCATGAGAGCTGACAACAAGCTTGAAATCCACCATTAAATAACATTCAAAAAGTCCTTTTATCAAAGTCATGTGACATTGCACTAAAAATGGGGCTGCATACAATTTCTGGATATGACAAACCTGGTTCTGCATGAAGTGCTTAGAAACAGTATATAAAGCACAGCATACACTGCTTAGAATTACTGTATGTAGCACTATATACTGTGGCTCTAAACATAGCACACATGCCTGTATTTATTATCTGGAATCAGTGCACACATGGCTGCAAACACGGCATGGAAACAGTACATACAACATTGCACACAATGCTTAGAAATGACAGATTTCAGGATGAATACAATACCTAGAAATACAGATGGGTCTGAGTATCACAATGCATAGAAACTCTGCATAGAAGGCCACATACCATGTCTGTAAACAGTGCACATAAGGCTGCAAACAATGCACAGAAATAATATGGTGCAACATGCAGTGCCTCAAAACATGACACGTGTGACTGCATATACTGCCTGGAATCAGTGCTCATGTGGCTGTATACAATGCCTGCAAACAGTGCACGGATGATTACATACAACTACAGGAAACAGAGCATGTGAGTCTGAATGCAATACCTGGAAACAGTGCATATGAGGCAGTGCATCATGTCTAGAAGCAGTACATATGGCACTATATACAATTCCTGGAATCAGTGAACATAAGACTCCATACATGCCTGGATGCAGTAGAGATGTAGCTGCAAAATGCCTGTAATCAAAATGCATATGATTGCATACATTTCATAGAAATAGTGCAGATATAATGGCACACAATGATTGGAAACTGTTTGCATGTGCTTGTATAAAATGCCTAGATACAATGCACATGAGGCCGCATACAATGCTGACAAAATGTGGACATAAGGCTGCATCCAATGCCTACAGAGACTGAACATAAGGCTGCATACAATTCCTAGAAAGGTGACATGGTTATGTATGCAGTGACTAGTACAGTACACTGGGCTGCATACCATAATGCCTGGAAACAGTGCACACATGACTGCAAACAGTGTCTGAACAGTGCACAAAGAGTTGTACATAACATATAGAAACAGTGTATTGCATACAATGCCCCAAAACCAGACACATATAGCTGCTTAAATTGTTTATAAATATTGCACATAGGCCTGCATTTCGCAGTGTCTGGAAAGAGTGTACACATATGGCTATATGCAGTGTCTGAAGTCATAACACATTAGGCTGCATGCAATGCCTCAAAACAGTGCAGATTGAGGTGCAGACCATGCCTAGAAACAGTGCACATTTGTCAGCATAAAATGCCTAGAAAGAGTGTGGATATTTCTGCACACAATGCATGGAAACAGTGTATGTAGAGTTGCATACTGCAATACTTGTAATGAATGCACATGTGGTTGTATATCATAAATGGAAACAGTACTTGAGATTGCATACAATGCCTAAAAAAGCACACATCTGGTTGCATAAATAGTGGGAAACAGTGAACATAGCGTGGCATACCACTATGCCCAGATCAATGCACATGGGGCTGCAGTCAGTGCCTAAAACAATACATGTGCAGCTTCATACAATGTCTTAAGACAGTGTACATAGTTCTGTAGACCACAAATTTCTGGAAACAATACAAATGTACCTGTATATAATACCTGTAAACACTGCACATGGGGCAGCATACAATATCTTAAAATTATGGATAAAGGGATTTTATCCCCAGGATAAAATGTGCACATACTATCAAACAATTTATTTTTTGCAATATGAAAAACTACAATGTAAGTGCATATTTTTTGCACATGTATAAAGACATGAATTTTATATGTATGGACTTGCATGCTATGTTTTTTTCATGTGTGTAGCCTTATACTCTTACTATTTATTACTATTGCTATTTGCAATGTAAAGCTTATATAGTATAGTGTTATTTGTCATGTGTAGATTTTCTCTCTGGAGCTCCATTATAAAGGGGTTCTCATGCCCAATCAGACAATCCTCATTAACAAATGGAAAAAAAAGATGTATACAATGTCTACAAACATAGCACATATATGAGAATAAAATGTCTAGAGAAGTACATAGGAGTCTTTATGCAGTGCATGGAAATGGTAAAACAGGTTGCATGCTACAATGTCTCTAAATAGTGCAAATAAAATTGTATACGGTACCTTGAAACAGTACTCATGAACTTGCATATAATGTCTGTAAATAATGCATATGTGGCTGTCTACAATGTCTGGAACAATGCATATGAGGCTGCAAACAGTGCAATGGGATAGCATACCCTATGCCTAGAAGCAGTGCACATGTGTCTGCATATCACACACAGTGGAGAATCCATGCACATGTGTCTGCATGCAGTACCTGAAAACAACACACATGGGGTTGCATATCACATCATCTGGAAAAAGTGCCCATATAGTTGCACTCAATTGTTAAAAACAGTACACATGGGGCAGCATACAGTGCTTGAAAATAGTACACATTGGGCTGTATACAATGTCTGAAACCAGTGCACATAGGGCTGCACACCACAATTCTCTGTTACAGAGAACATGTGGCCATTTACAATGATTTCAGATAGTGCACATAATGTTGTATTGAATGCCTAGATGTAGTTCATATGAAATTGCATACAGTGTTCAGAAACAGTGCACATTCGAATGCATATAATGACTTGTACATGTGGTATTGAATATAGTGCCTAGAAACAGGGAGCACAGAGCTGCGAAGAATGCCTGGAAGCAGTGCACATGCACATAATGCCTCCTAATATGCATGTGTCTGTTTACCAAAATGCTTGGAAACTGTGCACATGTGGTTGAATACAATGCCTGCAAACACACAGTCCATGTGTCTGCATGCCATAATGGCCAGAAACAGTGGACATATGTTTGAATGCTGTGTCTGGAAACAATGCACATGCAGCTGTATATCATGCCATTAGATAGCATGGGTCTACACACAGTACATAGAAATAGCACACATATTGGGCTGCATGCACTGGCATGGAGTACATGAATTTACATACAAAGTTTTGTCTCAGTACACATGAGGTTGCATGCAATGGCTGGAAGCAGTGCACATGAGGCTGTATAACGTGTCCAGAAACAGCACAAATGTGACTGCATAAATGCCTTATAACAGTTTACATGGCATTGTAAATAATGTCTAAAACCCCATCATTCTCTGTGCAGTGTTGTAAACATTGTACATGGTGTGGCACTGCCAGCCCAGTTATCTAGAATTTTGTAAATAATTCTATGTCATTTGTGAATATTGACATGATTTATACAGAACTGTATGTTGTATACTGATCTTCAAGAATGTAACCACAGCATACCCTGCTGGAACATAGAAGGTTAACTTGCAAAGCTGGGTCATAAACAAAAGATGTTATCGCTCAGTTTCAGCTCAATAGCAGACACAATGTCTAGAGCTAGACATTTGTCTATTGTCTTGAAAGAACAGTAATTACTAGGTTTAAAATGTAAAGTGTTTTATTGCTTTACAACTTCCTGTTCTGAGCAAAGATCTGAGAGATATGTATTTCTCATACAGAGATGTTAAAATTCTGTGACTGGGAACTGAAGTCAGGTGACAAAGAATGATGTCATCCAGGCTAACCTAGCAGCAGCACTGTGATTCTAATTTAAGAACTCTCTCAGAGAGAGAGAGGGAGACTGTGCATTTTGTATTTTGTCTTTGACTTGGAAACATCAACTCATCACCATCATCATCATCTGCACTTGATTCAGGCCATAGTATTTTTCTTAGAGATAAATAGAAATATAGTAAAGATGAGTTTAGATGTTTTCTGTATTTATTTGAGACTGTCCTGCAATGTTGTTTTAAAATATTTCCTGTGATTTCGAACTCTGAAATCACTGTGTTGAGTTACTGATTATTGTCTTCTTTTATTATTTATATTTAAACCTAATTTTTGTGGCTGATATTTGTGAGACATATTTAAAGTCTAAGAGTACTTGCATATGTATTTGGTGACACTGTGCAGGCCACTCCTACATAGTCTTGCAAGTCTTGGTCAGAGCTGGCTGGTGGCAGTGATAACTACCTTATAGTCTTGGCAAAAGGGAGCATAGCGAGTAAACCTGTGCAAGCCTTTTCCTGGTGTGTGTGAGTTTGTATAGCAATGAAATCTCAAAGTGTGTGCGTGTGTCAGCTACTTGAGCAGAGACATGAAGCACTGGTCAGACACAGAGGGTGCTGGAGGTCTTAGCTTGGCCACTCAGCTGAGATCTCAACCCTATATCTGTGCCAGTGGGGAGTTGTATTGGAGACCTGGAGTCAAAAGGAAGAAACCAACCCCAGACTGACTTTGGTCTCTGTGTGCTCTTAAGGGAAATTGTACTTTATTGTGTGTGTACTTGCAATCCTCCCATTGTGTACATCCCTCATTGTTACCAGTAGTGAGGATTAAGGTTCTTTGATTACTGAGCCAATGCAGGGGCTTCACACATGGAACTGCACATAATTCCCTCTAACAATGCATATGTGGCTGCACACAATGTTGGTAAACAGTACCTATGTGGCTGCAAACCACAATGCCTGGAAACAGTGTACATGGGGCAGCATGCAGTGCCCCAAACAATGCATAAAATACAATGTGCAGTGCCTCAAAAAAGTGCACATGGGGCTGCATGTAGTGCCTTGAAACAGTGTACATGGGGCAGCATGCACTGAAACAGTATACATGGGGCTTCGTGAAATGCATAGAGACAGTGCACATGGGGTTGTATTTAATATCAAGAGAAGTGCACAGTGGGCTGACTGCATACTATATTCCCTGGAAGCACTGTAAATGTGTCTTTGTGCCAATTCATTGTTACATTTTGCAGCTACACACACTCATACACACACACACACACACACACACACACACACACACACACACACACACACACACACAGAAAAGAACTGCACAGGAAAGAGAGGGCTATAACCTGGCATCTATAAAAAAATAATGTATACAGAATATATAGAACTAATGTATATAAAATAACCTCAACTTCACAAATGTGCCAGATTGACTGAGAGCTGTAAGTCATGACACAACAGTAGTACTGCAATGGAATAATTGAGATAAGAGGCACACAGCAGGAAGAATGCTGTAGTTCAAACTGTATATACACACAGAGTACCATAGTGGGATCAGAACATAACCCTTTCACAAATATTCCTCATGTGAAATAAATTACAGTGATGTATTAAAGGAAAGTGTGATAAAAATAAAGATTGGCAGTAAGCTAACCCATACTTTCATGTTTTACTTCATCAAATACCTTGACTCCAAAGGCAATTCATGTTTGTATAATCACTTGGCTAAACATACCCATACATGCAGGTGATCCTGTTATCCAGTGTTAACACCTGCAATGGTGCTTCTTTCATTTCTTCTTATGTTACCAGTGTTTAACATATTGTTGTCCTAGATTAACCTTCACTGTTACAGTAGCAATTGTCAAAGTCTTCAGATTCTGTAGAAGTCACCATACTCATTCATTCAGCAATGTTTGAGCTTTTGTTTTGTGTCTGGAATATATTAAGTAAAATAATGTGTGATGTCACAGTGATAGGTGCACAGACCACCATGTCACAAATGTTCTGAAAAATGCCATTACAGTTTTGTATTCCTTGAGTCAAGCTAAAATTAATTATTAGGCAAATAAGCAGCTTAAGAATAAGAATGGCTGTAAACAATAGGGCTATATGCTGAACTATATATAACTTGTAAGGTAATGGCCAATATTCTTAGTTGCAAATGCAAAACTACTGTTATAAATAAAGGAAGCTGGCATTTCATGTTATTGGATACAGAGGTATACAAACACCACATTGATTTGATATCCTGCTATTTTAGGCAGTTGCTGAATGGAAAATAGCAAAGGGATGTGAGTGGTATTCTTCAGTACAGTAGCTTACTTTAAATACGTTGGGTCATGCTTCTGACCTGTAAAGATAAACAGTCCAAGTGCATTCACATCACATGAATTAGAATAATGTTTAACCCTTTCAATGAAAAGTGACCCTTGTCAGTATCTAGTATAAATGCTTTCATGGCTACCATGACTAGCAAACAAAGAAGAAACATTAATATTTATTTCTTTATTTCACATTTGTTTACCGGGAGAGTCCAACTGGGCAAGGAACCCGTTTTCAGTGAAGGCTCGGGAAGAAAAGCTCCACAGAGATTATCTCAATGGTTATAATAAAAAAGCAGGTACTTTTAATACAGAAAAAAATAATAATTTCAGCATTGGGTAACCATACAATGAAGTACATGAACATTTAGTACAGTTATTGGATAGTACAGATGGGTACTTGGTAACAATTAATATAATGGTTTGTGCATTAAAGTAAAATACATGTTATTTGACATTGTTCTTTAAATTAAAACAAATAGAATATTAATTAAAATATAATAGAACCCATAAAATTACATCAGCTTCAATTTGTTGTTTTAAACTAAACTGAATAACATGACAAGTAATCTGGAAAATATGCCAAGTACATTATTACGTATATCAACGTGAACATGTTGTATGAAATGGCAGATAATAACATACAATATTCTTTTCAGAAGAAAAATGATCCATGCTGTCAGTATTTTGTATCATCATTTTGTATTTTCATAATATGATAGTTTTTAAAGTACCATATTTTCTCCAAGCAAAAATAACTCCTCAGTAAGTACAACTTATGAAAATACTAGGTGTTTGATGATAATACTAGGCATTTGGTGGTTGAGACTGCATACCTCTTCCTTTTTAGTTTTCCTCAACATTAGTTGTCAGAATGCCTGAAGCTTTTGGTATATTATCACTGCACTCCTGTAAAAGTGAATAACTGTCAAATGAAAAGGCAATAAAACATTAGCAGTTACAAATTTACTGGGAAAACAACTCATTAAGATCCAATAAAAATACAAGTACCCCACGGAGCATTCCAACAGTCTAATATTGTTGATTTCATCATATCTCTTTCGTTGAACACTGATGCAAACTTCATTAATATCACTTCCAGCTTTAGAATTTTACAAGCTAATAAAACAGTTAATGCAAAATGATAGCTGTTTTAGGAGGTACAAGGAAATTATTTCTTCAACTTAAGAACTACTGGAACAGAAAGAAACACATAAAAAAAACAATGACTCAGGTTTATAAATTGCTTATTTCAGAAAGATTGAATAGCACAATACATTTTTCATGCAGTCATGATATAGCACTTATAATTTACATTTTTAAATGTTTGTTTCATTAAGTTATTTCCCTTAATTTAACTGTTACACCACTCCTGGTACTGCAGCCGGCAGCTGTGAGAGACTCAGATGTTTAATAGTTTGTCAGTTCTCACATCATCAAATTTCAGTGAGAAAGAACATGTAGATATGTATTATAGGGGGAGAAAACTCTAATCCACCAGATATTGGTGGCTTTGCCCCATGCACTTCTCTACATAAAATATACTAACAACTTCATGGTACTTATAACTTAGAAAAAGATGAAATTTTAACCTGGAAGTAGGGCCTGAGCATTGTCCCCAGTTTAGTTTTTCACTGATTTTGTTCTGTTGATCTTAATCAAAATAGTTTAATTGGGCAGGCAATTCTTGGCAGTTATACCTGGATGACCTATACTGAAGATGCAATCAACAATTGGGTGATTTTAATGTCTTTATATGCTATTCCCTTAGCAGCAGCTTTTTTTCAAAGAGAACTTTATTCCATCACTAATCACAACAAAATACAACATTGAATGCATGAGTATCACATGACTTACAATTCATTGAATGCATGTATATCACATGACTTACATGTATACATGCATTCTTCATTATATCCTTGTTGAATGGTCATTCTCTGCCACTTACTAAAGAATTTTATAAAGCTGACGGTGTTAATCTTGCACAGGATAATGTGAGCAGAACACCAAATATTGTCATTTAAGTCATCACAACAAATCTTTAAATGTTTTCATAATAATGTGGTAGATAAACTGAGTACCAATCTAAGAAGTCCATTATTTGTCTAGATATTTTTAGCAATATTGCAAAAAAAATGTATAAACCACCAGCTGCTTTATTAGGGTTCCACATCCCCTTCTTGAGACTTTCATGAGTTTCCCTTCTGAATTTATTTATTTTTTATTTATTTTACATTTGTTGATCGGGATAGTCTAACTGGATTTATGTCCATTTTCAGTAGAGTCCCAGGGAGATAAGCTCCAAGAGATTACTAGACTACTAACATACAGGTACTAGTTGTTATACAGTTAAATACTACAAATTTTAAACAGTTCAGGAATCTTCACAGTTTATGCAAAAAACATATTACAAGCATAAGATAAGATATTTTAGACTTTATGTACAAGACTTCATTAGTAACTAGAAAGTAATTGTTAAACAAATGCATACTTCAGCAATGATGCTCACAGTTTAAACGATACTTGTTGCCTGCCTTAGGTAGGATGCTTTAGAATTATATGCAGAAGAATTTAACTAGGTATTTTAAATTATCTCTATTAGGATAAGATATGTTTTTGCCAAGGATAGGCCTTGATCTAAAAACACAGAGCAGGAATTAGGTCTTAAGAGAGGGTATTTGGGATATAGTATGAGATTAGTCTGGATTTGTACAGGGACATAACCAATGGGTTTTAAGATAGAGTTTCAGATTGTGTTTAAAAAGTGTAAATGAAGACAGTGATGTAAATTTGTGGGGGAGTTGGTTCCAATACTTTTCAACTGCATTTGAGAACACAGCATCTACTGCCATGTTATTAGATTTACATGTTGATACAAGTAGTTTATTAGATGAGCGTAAAGTTGAAAGGTTCTTATATTGGGTAATGAGACTAGCAAGTATTGGGGTATTGGTAGGTTGGAAAAGGGTGTTGTGTGCAATGGTGAGTTGTTTAAAGTGAATCTGATTCAGAAGCTCTAACCAGCCTAATTGTTTCAGATTATGGCAGTGATGGGTCCTAAAGGAGGAAGCAAAGTGGCAAATCTGGCAATGCTATTGTAAGTGTTGGCTAGCTTGTTAAGGTTATTTTTTGACAAGTTAGTATATATGAAAGAAGCATATGGAAGTGTGGAGATAAAGTGGGAATAGGCAATAGTGGTTCTGGCTAGTGGGGAGAGAAAGGGTTTTATCCTATAGAGGGAGCCTAGTTTCCTGTTGACAGTCTTTATGGTATTGTTGATATGGGTTTCAAAGTTCAGGTTGTTATCAATGGTTACCCCTAGACGTTTAGTTGTTGGATCAGGAGATATGAGTTTACCATTATTGGATAAGACTGAAAAGTTCAATAGGAGTGATTTACAGGTAGTAGTGAAGGGGAGGAGTTTGTTTTTTGTGGGGGTTTAAGAGGAGGAAGCATTGTAGAAACTAATTTTCTGTTTTATTGAACATTGTTAGAGTCTGTAGTTGGGATTGAGATTTAGCTGAGCAGATTATTGTCGAATCATCTGCATATTGTACACAGTTAGTTAAAGGAATAACTAGGTTGAAGTCATTGATAAATATTGAGAAAAGAAGGGGGCCCAGTATAGAGCCCTGAGTAACACCTAGGGTAACTGGGAGATGGGATGAGAGGTTGTTGTCCCATAGCACTGCCTGCTGTCTATTATCAAGATAGGACTGGAACCATTTTATAGTCTGTGTGTCCAGAGAGAAGGATTTTAGAATATTGAAAAGTAAGTGGTGGTCGAATGCTTTTGAAAGGTCAATGAAAAGTGCTGAAAAGAGAAGACTGTTATTATGGTTTTTATTGATGCTGTCAGTGAAGGATAGGAGTGCAGTTGTTGTCCTGTGGAAAGGCCTGAAGCCATGTTGAGATTTGGCCAGTAAATTGTTCTGGAGTAGGTGGTCTAGTAACTGTCGCTGGGTGCACTTTTCCATTATTTTAGCTAATGGGGAAAGTAGAGCTATGGGATAATAGTTTGAATATTCTCTGGAGTTTCCACCCTTGTGTAGGGGGATAATGTAGGAGATTTTCCAGATGGTGGGAATAGTGCTTTCTTGTATGGTTCTATTTATCAGCAGTGATACAGGATAAGCTATGACTTTGGCTGCCTTTTGCAGGTATTCAGCAGGTAGCTGGTCAGCTGAGGGGGTAGTAGGTTTTAGTTTACTTAAAAGGTTGTAGATGAGGGAAGCTGGGACAGGTTGCAGGTTCAGAGTTGGGAGAGAGTTAGTAGTATTGGTTGGAAGGGCAGAGCTATCGGCTGTTAGTTGATTCAGCAAGTGTTTGGATGGTCTCAATGAGAAAGGTATTAAAAGCATTAACAGTTTGCTTTGGATTGTCGAATCTGATCCTGTAGGGGGTGGTGTTGCGGACTGGCCTGGTTGAAGTAGTCTGTTTATGCTGTTTCAGAACTTTTGTGGATTATTTTGGTTGGTGTGTTGGAGGTGGAAGTAAAAGTTTTTTTTTTATCTTCGAGTATAGCTTTCTTAGTCTCATTTATTTTTTGCCTGAATTGTTGTTCTACAGGGTTTTTAGCTGTTCTCCCTAGTGCCCAAACGTTACTTCTCTGTTGAATTTTCTGCCTGGTTTTCTTTTTAAGCCATGGGGTGGGTTTAGATTTAATTTTGATGGAACGCTTTGGTGCATGGTGGTAAGAATTGTTAAGAATTTTGAGTTAAAGTAGTTTGTTGCTTCGTCAGGTAGGAGGTATTTTATAGATGACCAATCACTTTCTTTTAGTTCAGCTTGGAAGTTATTGGGGTTAAAGTTTCTGTTGCTTCTTATTGTTTTATATATGGTTGGGTTGTGTGAGCTCGACCTTTTCCTGATTATGTAAGTGAGGGAATGGTCACTTACATCATCAAGGAGGGTCCCTACATTATAGAGTTGTTGGTGATTATTTATTAGAATCCAGTCTAGGATGGATTCTTTGTTATTGGGTTTATTAATTCTGGTTGGGGAGTTAATTGTTTGTGAGAAGCCATTAATGTTAATATGGGAGGTTGGTGATTCAGTAGAGCAGTCCTTCCAGTCTATATTAAAGTCTCCAAGAATTATTGTCTCTTGGGGAATTTTTGTGGAGAGCTCAGCAATAATACCTTCCAAAGTGGTGATGTTGTTACCAGGGGGCAAGTAGATACATATTATATTTAGGGATTTGGTGGGATTAAGTTGAAGTTGGGTGCTAATGATTTCTGCATTGTTTTCAGAAGAAGAACCAATATCTAGTATAGATATTTGTAGCCCTTCTTTATAGAGGATAGCAACACCCCCTCTTTTTTTTTACTTTGCGGTCTTGTCTCAAGATGTTGTACCCAGATGGAATAATTTCAACATCTTGTGTAGTAGGTTTTAGCCATGTTTCTGTTAAACAAAGTATATCAAAGTAATGAATATCCAGGGGAGCATGGAGGTGGGCAATTTTATTATTTATGCTGCAAATAGTGAGGTGCATTATATAGAGTGATTTGGGAGATTTAGATGGGATATCTGGGGTAGAGGGGACATGAATTTGTGGTTCTGTGCTTGTTTTTTGCCCTGGTCCTGGGTTAGGATGAATGTCCCCATCTAGTAAGGAGAGGTGTAATAGTTTGTTTAAGGGATTGTGGAGGTTAAAGTAAGGGTGAAGAGATTTATTTTAGGTTTTAGATAGTTGTATTTGATATGGGTCAGTCTGTGATATTTAGCAGGTAAATAGCTAGGTAAAGATGTTATATTTATGTGTTCTGGGGAGTTACTTAGAAGTATAGTACTTGTTTATGCATTAGGGAAGTTCAGCTGTAAATAATCTGACTGTTCATATGAGGTTAGCAGATAGGCTACTGTTAGAGAAAGTAGGAGAAAGACAATGATTAGAAGCCTTAGTTGGATTTGGAAAGGTCGTGTTTGCATAATGACTAGTACGCTTACTGGTGTTCTTTAAAGGGGAGGAGTTATACTAGGTGATTAGAAAGAGGCGTATGTAGAATGTTAACAAGAGGACTATTGTGATTGGATTGGAGAAGAAGAGAGTGTGTTGAGGATGTATAAGCTTAGGAGCAGTATGGATGGGTGGGAATTGGGGGTAGGGTAGGGGAGCGGAGTGAGCCCACAGGGCGAACGGAGTGGGTAAAGACAAGATAGGTAAGGAGCTGAAAAGAACAATCAGTTGAAAGTTGAAGCAGGGATTACAGTAGGTAGGTAACCCTAAATACTGGAATAAAGTTAAAAGACTAGATAATAGAGCTATTTGGAGGGTGTGTGAGAGGTAACCATAAAAATAAATAGATGTTATGGGCTACAGTTTAATAGCAAGTCTGTGGATAAACAGTATATAGCAAAGGTGTAGTACAGGTCAGGAGAAAGCTTCAAGGCCTGGAAGGGACAAGTCTGGTGGCCCAAATTAATTTATTGCAAGCATGGTAAAAATGGAGGGAGTTTAGGTTCCTAATGCAAGAAAAGGAGTAGTGGTTCAGAGTGTCTTTAAATGGTGGAAAAAGTAGATTAGACTGGTTACAGAGTGGGGAGGTAGTAAAGCTGCTGGTTTTCCTGGCTTACGGTTTATAGCCACCTAAATCTAATAATAAGTTATAGGCTATACTGGCCGTGATAGTTTAGACACATACTTTCAGGCTCCCTTTACTGAGAAAGTACAGGGATAGGTTCCTCAACTGTGGAGACTGAAAGGAATTTGGACAGGGTCCTTGTTCTTCAGGATGTTAGTTTCTGTGTCCTAGAGCAGTGAACTCAGATTGGAGAGTTTCAAGCTCCCTTTACTGAGAAAGTACAGGGATAGGTTGTTCAACTGTGGAGACTGAAAGGAGTTTGGACAGGGTCTTGTTTTTTAGGTTGTTAGTTTCTGTGTCCTAGAGCAGTGTACTCAGATTGGAGAGTTTCAAGCTCCCTTTACTGAGAAAGTACAGGGATAGGTTGCTCAACTGTGGAGACTGAAAGGAGTTTGGACAGGGTCCTTGCTCTTCAGGTTGTTAGTTTCTGTGTCCTAGAGCAGTGTACTCAGATTGGAAAGAATAGCCAGGATGCTGGGCCAGGAACACACAGCAGCTGGGGGCAGTTCTATAAAGGTAGATCAGATCTTATCCTTTGTGAATATTTATTAAAATAGTTGCCTGCTGTAGTTAAATTCTTAAGGAACCCTGTGCTTCACTGGACTGCTGAGTGATTTATATATTGAAATGATGCATAACATACAAAGCTGCATGTTTTTCATTTGTGGAAGTGGATATCCTACTAGTGTAGCATTCTCTCTTAAATGCAACCCTAAGGGCTGAACTACTGGCCATATATTTACCCTATACTAGTTACTCAACTAAAATGCAACAGCAACAACAACAAAAAAAAAAAACATTGCTGACTGTATTGCCCCATGTACATAAAATCTTTATGGGAAATGCAATCAGTGAACTGTGTAATTGAATGATCTGTACCAAACCTTTTTGAATTCCATGATAAATTATATAGAATATGTTTGAGTTTATAGCCCATTTCTTAATTTTCTGGTATTTGATCCTTACTGCTATGATTTTCCCTCATTTATTACACTCTAATCTGTCTGTTTGTTACATGTGACTTTACCAAAGCTGGACAGAAACAGTAAGTACTGAATACAAGAATATTAGTCTGATTTGTCATACATTTTGATACTTCTGCAAGTTGACTTATCTCTGAGTGTTGAGCTACCTTGGCAGAATGGAAATAGTTGATGAATTTACATGAACAAACAAATAAACAAAAAGACAATATTTATAATGGCAGTACTGTGGAATATTTACATGAATAAAACCTTTCGTGCATATCAAATAAATCAAAGTTTTACATCAACAAATACTATTAAATATGAATGAAGGAACATATATTGGTTGATATATGCAAAAATAAGTTGCGTAGGAGAGAGGATGGACAGATGCTTATATAGGGTGGACAATTGGTACTGGAGAAGTTTGGAAAATAAGCAAGGTAATAGGAAATGACACATGCATGAGGGAACACACTGAGAAGAAGATGATTCCAGGTTCTAGCTGGTAGGACAGCCTAGAGGACAACATAACCAAGCATTATTCTTGGTTTAATTTCAAGTCTTTTGGATTTCTAATGCCATGACAGCAAAGGACTCCATTCATAAGTCAGGGTATGATTGCATATCATGAAATTTGTATTGTCTCAGTCTCTGATGTTAGCCAAGAGTGTTCTTCTCAACACCCATAATGTGCCCAGAATTGCTTCCTTCTTTAATTCATAGGGGGATATATGTATTGGTAACATATCCAGGTACAACTGAAATTTGATTTTACTCAGCCCATTATTTCTACTACAATTGGAACTGTCTATATAAAACTTTCTTCTACATTGCTCTCATATCTGCCTGCAACTCCTGATATTTCATGATTTGTGCCTCTCTTTAGATAAAGCACTGTAATCACCAGGTGTAGCATCAATCATACCTATCAACTGTAAAGATTTTCTTAGAATGTCTAGATTTTTGCCTTATATTTTTGGTCTGTTTTTCATAAAAATTGTGGTTTTCTGGCAAATTAGCTTAAAATCATTAAAGATTGAAGTTAGAAAATAATGACAAACATTTGAGTTTCAGACTTCATAGCCTTCAGAAAATTCATACTAATGCAAAACCTGTTATTCTATCAGCTTTCTACGTTTGTAAGAGCAATATTTAAAAATTGTCCCTAATTTTGGGCCTCTGTCCCACTTTTATATATGACTTTGTCCAGATTTCTTGCTGTAAGACATTGAGAGGTATGATTTCAATGATCAATGCTACTGTCTTTTTTCATGGGCTACTGTGCTTGGTTCTCTGACATCTATTACTGTTGGTAATGGATAATCCCATGTAATATAAACTTCATTATTCTCTATAATGGTTTGTACTTCATGTTTCCAATACTTCTCAGCTACTTCAGTATTGTAATGTTTGCACAATCCCCAATGCAATAGCCTTGCCACATTGTTGTGCCTTTCAGTATATAAGTCCTCTGCCAAGAATGCCAGAATGTATCACATCCAGCAACAAGGTGTGCAATTGTTTTCAGTCTGTTTTACAGAACCTGCATTTTTATTCCACATGTTCAAAGGACTTTGTAAACAAACTTCTATGTGGTCCACTATCCTGGGATGCTACTATTTACCTTTCCTCTTTTTGTTTTAATTCACCACTCCTTAAGTATTCCTGCAAATGATTCCTGGTCAACATGAGGTTGTTCCAGGATCATTTAGTTTCTGTCTTGGGTAAAATCAAAATCTCGAACATCATCAGCCCTTCACTATACACTCTCATCTGTGATCATGCCATAAATGAATACATATACAAAACTCATAATCTAGGGAATAAATTTCAAGAACTGAGTAGCATTTTACAACTAGATAAATTATCTAGAGTTGGAATTACAAAAACACGGTATTCAAGTGCACTCACTTTCCCCAGATATGTGAAACATGCATAAGAGACAATAATCATGGAGGGGGTGTTCATTTGTTTTTGATTCATAAACACTGCACACTGAACTTATTTCTGCCAATAATTCTTTAGAATCATGGCTGTTGATATCAAAAAATTAAACAAAACTGAATGACATCAAGGATTCTTTTTTTTTTTTAACAGTTTTATTGATTTTGATTATAATGAAAACAATCACATAGACATATATAAGATAATTTACATTATAGATTTACAAATTCATAACATGTATTTAAAGCATTTAAATATGAATATACAAATAAAGCAAACAAACTAAAGTATGTACATAGACATCCAGTATTTATACATTAACATACACTATAACCTTCCTTTTGTAACTTGTTCTCATGAATGACAAACAAAGTCAATTATCTTTATGCGAAATGATCATTTTTTCCAACATGTTTTGTAAGTTAACCCATAAATGATATTCATATGTATTTCTAGAAGTTCTAGATGTTATGGCTGTTATCTATAAATGACTAACTTCTTTTAATAAATTAGTAAACTCAGAGAATGTAGGAGGATATTTTGATATCCAATTTTTTGTTATGATCTTTCTAGCCACTGCCAATATATTCCATATTAATGAGTATTTGGTTTTCCTAACACATTGTGGAACAGGTGTATTAAATATGATTAATGATTTATTCAATATGATGTTGTCTGAAAAAAGTGCTTGTAAAAAGTCATTTACTTTATTCCAAAATATATTCAAGGTTGGACAGTCAAAAAACATATCTGCCCAGTTAATATCTACATTAGAGTTGCATTTATTGCAGATGTTCTGTTTTTTATTAATTTTGTCCATTATTTGTGGTGTATAAAAGGATCTATTCATGAATCTCCATGTGTAAATCTTCCATTTCAGAGAAAATTATGTTTTCCAAGCTGATTGTAGCATATTAACCTTATCTTGCTCACTTGGGGAATTATGAGTAATTAAACTATAATAACTGCAGTAGTTATACATGCAAAAAAATGTTTCTTCTCTTAAAAGTCTATAAATAAAGGAGAGACTACCTAAATATGTATGCTGGTGTAATAATGTTGATTGAAGAAATTGTAATAATATCCTGGTGTCATGTTTGCTAGTTGACGAAGCTAGTTTCAGCTTATTATCAAGATATAGTATAAGTGTTTGTATATCTAACCATGAGGAATTATTAAGTTTATATTCCTGTATAATATGATCCATTGAACTAGTCTTGTATTCATAAGTTATCTGGAACCAGTATTTGAGTTCATTGTTTTTCAGTTGAGAAATTTTGTTAATATCTGCGGTAACAAAAGTCTCTTGTGTATACGCTATTGGAAATTTAAAAAGTAGTCTTTTATATTTAACATGTTTATACATAAAGTTTCTAAAGTTAATTATAATATTATGTATGTAACTGGCAGTATGATTAGGATTAGTATGTGTGATAAAATATTCTTTTAAGATCCATATAAAAGGTGTGTTTATAAATTCTAGTTGATATGATATTGGTCTCATTATAAGTTCCATGGCTGATACTTCCCATAAAGATTTCCATTTAGCTAAATAGATTATATCTAAGAGCTGAGAAATTGATCTGATTATAGCGGAAATCGAATAGAGATTTAGATCTGGGAAAGCTATTCCACCATTCTTCCAGCTGTTAGTATGTTGATTAATAGTAATTCTAGGTTTTTTTTGTGACCAGAAGAATCTTAGTATTAAAGAGTTTAGTTTATTTATAAAGCTTTTTGAGGGTAGAATTTGAATGGATTGTATTATGTATAAGATTTTAGGTAGAATTATCATTTTTATAATGGTTAGTCTTTCTTGAGTAGTAAATATTATTGTATTCCAGTTTGAAAATAATTATTGGATATTTTGTAAACATTTGTTATAGTTTAATTGAATTATTGATTTAATGTCTTTGGCAAGAATGATTCCAAGATATGTGATTTGATCTGTGTTGGCAATGTGATATGTATTATTTCCTATCATCCTTTTTTTAATTTTTTTATTATTAGGGTATATGGGTAGAATTTTTGTTTTATTGTCATTGAATGATAGACCAGACATAATTTGAAATGTTTTAATTGATTCATATAATGAAATGAATGAGGAGTCATTTCCATTTGTGGTGATAAGAACATCATCCGCAAACAACTGGATTTTGGCTATATTGTCTTTATCCATTTTCAAACCCTCTATTTCTTTATTGTTTCTTATTTCATTTGCCCTGGGTTCCATGATCAAAGTAAATAGTAGAGGAGAGAGAAGACATCCTTGTTTGGTGCCTTTTGTAATAGATATTTTATTGGAAATATATGACCGTATTTTGATATATGTATAGGTTTCTTCACATAAATGTTTTAGAAGATTAATAAAATGTGAAAAATGTAAGCATTCCAAAAGAGTATTTATTTTATTTTATTTTATTTTACATTTGTTAACCAGGGGTGTCTGATTGAGACGAAAAAGCCCTTTTTCAGCAGAGGCCCAGGGAGAAAAGCTCCACAAAGAAAAATTGCAGACACATTTAGTTATTTAGACATGATCAGTATACACACAAATTACAAGAGACATGTTTTTAAAGTGGTATGTGGCACATAAACAGTTACAGTGGAGAGAACAAACAAAAAAATATTAATTTTAAAAATAAAGGATTATTAATAGATTTGTGTTGTACAGCTGAAATTTGGAACATAGGTAGAATACATACATAGTACACAGATACAGTACACACATTGTAGATTAGCCAGTTTTTGTGAGTAAGACTGAAAACTATTATTAAGTGCTCTAGATTTAGTATGTATATGTTATCTGCTTTCACTGGGGAACAATCATGGCACTGCCAACTTTGCTTGAGATGTTGCCTGATGAGGTCTTTAAAGTAGGCTTTGGATGATGTGTTTTGAATGCTAGTAGGAACAGAGTTCCATTTTTTGCCACTGAACTACTATATAGTGCATCTCCAAAGCTATTGTAACTGTTGGTGACTTCTAGTAGTAGTTTGCTTGATGATCTAAGAGGCCTTTTGGCTGAGTGATGATGTTCTAGGTTTTTGAGGGCAGGACACTTATTGGGGAGGTAATAGATAGAATGACAGAGGAAGAGCTGATTGTAGGTAAGGAGGTTGGGAAGTTCAAGCCAGTGGAGCTGTCTCAAAACAGTACAGTGATGAGTTCTATATGAGCAATTTACAGCAAAGTGGGCAATTCTGTTATAGCAGGCTTCCATTTTCCTTAGTTCAGTTTTGTTGAGATTAGTTAGAATGGGAGATGTATAGAGTAGGGTGGATAGAAGTTGGGAGCGAGCAATAGATGATCTTGTGTTGTTGGTAAGAAATGGTTTGATATGGTAGAGTGACCCCAGTTTGGCTTGTACTTTTTTAATAGTTAAGTTGAGATGACTATCAAATTTTAGGTGGGAGTCTATGGTTATTCCCAATAGCTTAGCCTGTGCCACTGGAGCAATTGGACTAGCATTTGTGGAGTAGATAGTGAATTGACTGCTAGTGTTTTTGTTAGAACTGGTTATAAACATAAGCTGAGTTTTCTTTGGATTGAGGATAAGTTGGGCTTTGGTAAGGTAGTTTTCAATGTCAGAGAATGCTAGCTGAGTTGTTTGCAGGAGGGTGGGAATGTTTTGTGCAGCACATATTAAGGTAGTGTCATCTGCATACTGAATTATAGATGCATGCTGTGTGGAGGTATGGAGGTCATTTGTGAAGACTGTGAATAATAGTAGTCCTAAGATAGAACCCTGTGGGACACCTATAGTTACGGGCAGCTGAGGAGAGAGAGAATTTTCCCATTTCACAGCTTGGTACCTGTCAGTTAAGTAGCTTTGGAACCAGGTAAGAGTGGAATTTGATAGATGATATTGGTTTAGTTTGTTTAGCAGGATTTGGTGTGAGACTGTATCAAATGCTTTGGACATGTCCAAAAAAAGAGTTGACACTTGTAGGCCTTCATTGTTGAGTCGGTTTACTGTGTCTGTGAAGCAGAGGAGGGCTGTAGTGGTACTATGGGCAGGTCTGAAACCATGCTGAGTAGGTGACAGGATGTTGCTGTCTAGGAGATAGTTTAGCATCTGGGTATGTATGCATTTTTCGAGGATTTTGGCCAGGGGGGAGAGTAAAGCAATGGGTCTATAGTTATTAAGTTCAGTGGAGGTCCCGCCTTTATGTATGGGTGTGACATAGGATATTTTCCAGAGTTTGGGCACATAGTTTTCAACAATTGATCTGTTTATGAGAATGGAGACTGGGATAGCAATAGCATCTGCTGTGAGTTTCAAGAAATAGCTGGGGAGTAGGACGGCTGCTGTTGATGAGGTTTTTAGTTTGGAGAGCATGCTTTTGATTGAAGTGGTGGAAACTGTTTTGAGGTTAAAGCTTGTATTAGTGTTATTTGTGTTGGGGGGGATAGTGAGGAAGGAACTGTCCTGTGATACTAAGGATAGAATTGAGTTCCCAAAGTGGGAGGTGAATTCTGTTTCGATGGGAACTTTAGTGTCAGGGGTGGTTGGTTTGGGGGTAGCCTTTTGGGTGGATTTTATTAGCTGGTTTACATTTTTCCAAAATTGTTGTGGGTGGCATTGGTATTTAGTTTGTAATGTTGTGTAGTAGGATTTTTTGTCCAGTCTAATGCATTTTTTGCACGGTTGCGCAGTTCTTGGCACTTAATTAGGCTTTGTGTTTCTTTGTTTTTTTGATAGCAAAGCCAGGCAGTGTCTCTGGACTTGAGGATTTGTTTTCTTTACTGAGCCAGGGGTTTGTAGAGATTCTAACCTTGATTTTGCGCAATGGAGCGACAGTGTCTAGGTGTTGTAGAAATGTTTTGTTGAAATATGCTACAGCCTGGTCAAGTGGGAGAGTTTTTAGGGGGGTCCAGTCACAGTTACAGAGTAAAGTGTTGAGAACTTCAGGAGAGATTTTTTTTGTGCGTTTCTAGTGGATATATAGTTAGTGGTTTTGCATATTATGTTGTGATCACTTAAGGTATCTGGGAGACTGCCTGTGTGAGCCATGGATATTTATTAGATTGCTTGGTGGTTCTGATATACAGGTGAACCAATCTAGGTTGAAGTCCCCCAGAATAAGGGTTTCTTGTGAGTATGTGGAAGAACACCAGGATAAGAAGTCTTTAAGGCTAGCAGGTATATTACCAGGTGGAATATAGATCACAATTGTGGTGATGAACTTTTTAGGGTGAAGTTGAAGTTGTGAGATAAGTATGTCCCAATTATTGGGACAGGGGTAGGAGTTTGGTAATTGATGGACAGTTAAGTTGGACTTGTACAGTAAAGCAGTTCCACCCCCTTTACAAAGTGGTCTGTCTTGTCTAATGGAATTGTAGCCAGTAGGGAGAACTTCTGAGTTAGCTATGCTTTTATTTAGCCAGGTTTCTGTTAAAGCAACTATGTCTGGGGAGTAGTGTGCTATTGTGGCCTGGAGTTCAGCTATTTTATTTTTGATACTTCTAATATTAATATTTAGCATTAAAAGATGGTTGGTTTTGTTGCTGTTGTTGATTTGACCAGGGATAAAGAAAGTGGGGGTGGTGTGTTCTGACAGTTGTGTTGGACAGGATGGATTTGGGCCTGGGTTGGGGTGAATATCCCCACTTATGGTGAGCCTGGAGTTAAAATGGTTATACAGATGTTGGAGTTTGGTGAGGAGTGTGAGAAAGTATTGTGTTTTTTTGGAGTAGGAATAAGAGCATATGTGTTTAGTTCTGAATTGGTTCGTTATGTAGTTCTTGAATAACTGTGGGCAGATATTATTATAATGTGTGGTGTCTGTATACAAGAGTGCATAATGTAGTGTTGTGCTACTAAGTTTAGGGATATTGCTAGAGTGATAACTTATGGTGTTGTAAAGAATTATGAGAAGACAGACTAGACTTAGTTGTGTGATAGTCATGGTTATAAAGTTTAAGTTGTTTCTAGGTGGGGGTTCTAAATAGGAATTATAGGGTTGCACTATATGTGGATGGGGAAATAGTGTGGGTGATGTAAAAAATGCCTAGTAGGAATGAGAGTGAGTGGGAGTATTTTGTGTGGAGCAAGTTGGTGTGGTATAATGTGATATGACTTGAGGAGCTGTGATTGGTGGAGGTGATGTGAGGGTGAGCTGTGGGTGTGGCTGTGATTACTATAAATGTAGAGGTAGTGGGGGCAGGAGGAAATAGGGGCAGGGGAGCGGAGAGAGCCCGAGCATTAGCAAGGGTGAATGGAGCAGGGTAGAGCCAACCAAGACAATAGAAAAAAGTAAGTATTACTTTACAAATCTGAACACTTTAAACAAATTCCTGAGGTCTAATGGCTTACTGGTAAGCCAAATGTAATTGCTGAAGAGCGCTTGTGTCCTGGTGGGAGACTAGAAACTTAAAGATGGCTCCATGCTCAGCAGGATTGTAATATAGACTTTGTATTGGGGGTGGGAGAAAGCACAAGGGGTGCAAAGCAGGTGGAATGCAAAGAAACCAGAGAGGCAATAAGTGGAAATCAGTGAAGGCCTCAGAGGGGGTAAGTAATAATTCAAACTACCTGTAAAGTGAAGGAGAGAAGAGACAGCAACGTTTATTAAGGTTGGGAGCGTGTCTTTACATTGACTTGCTGATTAGTAACCAGTTTGTGCACAGATGGGAGATACATTAGCAATGAAGGGGAATGTATAGAGATGCAAATAAACAGGTGGGCCTCCAAGGGATACAAACTAAGGCAGAACGCACTGAGAGGGCTGCTTGATGGTTAATTTAGTAATTTTGTAAATAGATAGCTCCAGTTAATAGACTCAAAGGCCGCATTAATATCAAGACTAATTAATGATAAGTTCCTTTTTTTCCTTTGTGAGAAGTCTATAATAGCTAGGGTTTGTTTTATATTATCAAAAGTACTTCTGTTAGTTATAAATCCTGTCTGGTCTTCGTCTATTAAGTGGGGTAAGAATTTCTTCAATCTTTTTGAGAATATATTCATAAACATCTTATAATCGATATTCAATAAAGATATTGGTCTGTATGAAGAACAGAATTTTGGGTCTTTATTTGATTTTAAATTAGGGGATATAAATGTATAGTTCCAGGATGGGGGTGCAATATTATCACTTTGGGCTGAATTATATACTTTGTGTAGTAAGGAAATAGCCATTTTGGGCATTATCTTATATATTTCAGGAATAATTCCATCGTTACCTGGAGCTTTGTTTAATTTAAGCTTACATACTTGACTTTGTATATCTGATAAAGTAATTTGTTTATCAATAACTTCAATTTGTTGTTTGTTTAGTTTATTGTATATTTTCTTGTTAATATAATCTCTTATGTTATCTTCTGTTTGAATTTGTTGTGTGGATTGATTATCTTCATCAAAGTGACATCTAAACTCTTCTAATATATCTTGCATACTATGTGCTTCTCTTTTCTTTTTTGCAGAATGTATTTCTTTAATATAATTATATTTATTTAATCTTTTGGTCTTATTCTTAAGGTTTGATAGATGTTTAAGATTTACAGAATAAGCAAGAAAACTATATTTTTCTAGTGTTATCTTTGTTTTATGATGTAGGCTAGATCTATATTCCTCATTTAGTTTGTATATCTCATCCGGGCGGCCACAATGGTGGGGCAGCCACGGTGGTGCAGCGGTTAGCGTTGCCACCTCACAGCAAGAGGTTCTCTGGTTTGATCCTCGTCTGGGGTGCCTTCTGTGCGGAGTCTGCATGTCCTCCCTGTGGTTGCGTGGGTTTCCTCCGGGTGCTCTGGTTTCCTCCCAGATCCCAAAGACATGCTGTAGGTGGATTGGACACACTAAATTGGCCCTAGGTGTGCATGTGTGTGCCTTCTGTGGAAGGCTGGGCGCTGGGCTGGCATCTCAACATGTAAAACTGCACTGCCAATCATGAGCGGACGGTGATCTGCTGTGGCGACCCCTAACTGGGAAAAGCCGAAAGAAGAAGAAGAAGAAGAAGTTTGTATATCTCATCCCTTATATTTTTTGAAGACAAGTTGTCTTTATTATTTGTGTATAGTGAGTCCAGTTTATCCTGTATTATTCTTATATCTTTATCCCAATTTTTCATCTTATTATGAAACTATTTGTTTATTTGTCCATACAAATATGCTTTTAGGGCATCCCAAATAAATATGTCATGTGTGTCTGATACTAAGTTTATATTAATGAAGTTTTGTGTCTCTTCTGTTATGAATAATTGAAAATCCTTAAATTGTGTGAGATATGCTGGAATCCTTTTAATTTGGACACTATGGGTGTTATTAATATTAAGTTCAAATATGATAGTATTATGGTCCGAGATTGGGCAGGATATTATTTTGCTATTGGTCAGGTTATTCATTATCTGTTTAGAAAGAAATATTCTATCAATTCTAGAATATGTTTTGTATCTATTAGAATAGAATGTGTATTGTAATGAGTTATGATCCACAAAATGATGTATGTCTTTGTGCAGGTATAAGTCTATGAAATTTATAAGTTGTTTAGCTTGTGCTGTAATTTTCATCTTTCCTGAAGTGGTTGTATCTTTAGGGTCTAAGATACAGTTGTAGTCACCTGCCATAATGATATGTCCCTCAGACAGTGAAAGTATTTGATTCAATATGTGTCTAATAGTATTAGTACCAATACCAGGTAACCAATAGTTGTTTATTAATGTATATAGCTTCGTAACCATCTCAATTACAGTCAAGCAAAGCAAACCTTTATTGTCTTGGTATGTTTTGATTATTCTGGGTAATGGTAATGTTTTGTTCCACAATATTGCTACACCTCTTTTTTTTCGTACATTCTGAGCTTACTATATTTGTATATTTATTTGTATCTAGAAATTTAATAGTATCTTTTGTTAAATGGGTTTCTTGTAAGAATACTATATTAGGTTTATGAAAAGCTAGATATTTAAACAAATTACTTCTTTTATACGGGTTGTTAAAACCATTTATGTTAAGTGACATACCTTTCAACATAGTCATATTATGTATTTGTACCTGAAAGATGTGTTAGTAACATATCAATATCATATGTATAATGTGAAAAATTCCACAAAAATGTGAATTTGTTCCTAAAATAAATATTAAATCTCATGTCTTTAGGAAAAAAATGTATTCCTTGAGCTTTATTCTATATATTTTCTGTAAATAAGCTACTCTGAATGTCAAAAAACGTTTAAAAAAAAATTATTACATACACTAGATAAAAACAAACACCCCAATGCTCCCCGCCTGGAGTTATAACCTCTTAATCCCAATGATATCTGTCACTGAGATCAACCCCTAAACTGTAACAACAGAGTACAAACTCCACTAATAACAAGTTAGAAACATTAAGATAACCAAATTCTAATGAAATCATTAATTGTCCTAATATAGTGTTATCTGGAAGGTTTATACATTCATAGAAACCATATCTAATAAGAAACCTATGTAACCCAATAGATTCAAGTTATGATTTACATTCCAAAATAAGGCAAATGTCTAACAGATTGTTTAAAAGGACTAAGTAATTTAGCCCACTGCCTTACTATTAACACAGAAAACAGAGGTTGTGTGTATAAACAACTCTTCTATTAGATTATCAGATATAATACGTTATCCAGGACACAATGTTATTGTTTAAACCATGGTTTGTTTAGACGTAATTCTATTTTGTATTAACATGTTTGTAACTCTCATTATATCTCTTCCCTTTATTTAATTTATATACATGAACATGAGAGGAAAGAGAGAGAGAGAGAGAGAGAGAGAGAAAAGTAAAACAAGGCTAACATGTAGTTAGGATCCCGTGTGAATAATTATATTTAAAATGACTATTTAGAAAATGTAGGTATAATTATAAACAGTATGTCATTTAAATAAACATTGTATCACCCCCCAAATGGGATGTATTCACTATAAACATGTGTATATACAACCACTTTCACTAGTGGCAGAATAAGATATATATTTGCAAAGTTCTTTTTAGTATACCACTTTTTTTATTCAATTCTTTGCTATGCAAACATTCTGAAATGATATGCATAACCTTACTTAGAAACTTAAATATAAAGATTGCACAAATTTGTGTAGATATTAACTTTGAGTATGGTAACTATAATCATAGTATGCAGTGATAATTCAAAAAAAAAGATGAGAGAAAAAAATATTATGTACATATACATATATGTATATATATATATATATATATATATATATATATATATATATATATATATATATATATATATATATATATATATATATATATATATATATACACACACACACACACACATATACACACATACATACAAATATATATATATATATATATATATACACACACACACACACACACACACACACACACACACACACACACACACACACACACACATACATGCAAAAAAAATTAATGTTATCATCAGTATTTACACTTGTAGGGCCTAAGAATAAAGCACATAGATATTTACATTTCAATACTCACACAGTTCTCTCATAACCATCTCCTCTCTCACCTCTTTTCTTTCTACATTTTCTTCCTTTATCTGTTCTATAATCCTTTCTTCAAGTCACAAAAGATGAAGATATTATATTATTGTAATACGTAATCTTGTCATCGACCATATAAATGATCATTTTAAGTAAATAATTGATTTAAAACAAAAAAGACTGTTAAACCAAGCTACAGTCAAAATACAGTTCTGCACTTCCTGGAAATGTTCGTCGCACAGTGATGACATCCTCCAGCTGCTTCACATCCTCAAGGGAGTTCATTGAGAGAAGAGATGATTCCACAAACTGTACAAAGTTTTCCAAATGTATAATTAGCTCGTGAGAGAACTGCATGAGGTAAGGAGAATGTTCAAAGTTGTCTCCCTTATTTTTTCTGCAGGAAACAGCCGAGTTTCAGTAAAAAAAATGTTTTATATATGTGAATCAGCATATATCTGTTACACATACTAGAAACTGCAAAATTGTCATCAAAAAAAAAAAAAAAGTTTTCAAACAAAGCATGAAAGTAATGATGTAACTTTTCCTCCTGCTCTATTTTGTCCTTTAAAAGCACTATGTTTATTTTTAACTATATATATATTCCCTAGAGTTTACATTAATATATAAATAATAAGCCTTGTAATAGAAACACATATAACATCTCCCAGCTTTTCCGAACTAATGTATGCATTGGTATTTAAACTCACAGATACTACACCACCTTCTCAATATTTACCTATCCTGAACAAATGTATATCATGCACATATTCAGTAATTACATTGTGAATTCTTGTTCTACTCCGAGGGTGCAACACAGTTTATGCTCAGTGCTGACCAGTACTGTATGATTAGAAGTGAGAAGGAAACTGTTATCAGAATATTTTATTCTCTATGACTTAAAGAGCAATTAGAAGAGAGAAGAAGGCTTTGAGTATGCTATGCATTGTTATTACTTTGAGTTTAGAGAGACTTATGTATACTATGCTATATATACAAGAAATTACATGTATATAAAAAAAAAAACTTTTCTTCCCTTCTCTCCCTCCCCTCCATCCCTCCTTACTTTATATTTTCCATTGTATCTCTTCATTTTATCTTACATAGAATATTAAATATCTATAACTGTATATATTATAGCTGTGTGAAATTAAAGTGTAATATACAGCTAAGTAGTATCTTATACTATGAAGCAGAAACTGAGGGTGTGCATTTTATATGGTATGCTTACTTATATAAAATGAATACTTAAAGTGTTAATGATAAATATATTGATAGTATATTAAGTATGTTATATTACACCAAATTAAGTTATGAATGAATCATTATATATATGCAACATATGAAAAGCAGTGTGAATCTTACCTTGGATTTATAACATATCAAAACAGACTTGTTAATAAAACCATAGTCCACAATAATAGTTTGTTTTATAAATAGTCTGCATTTCTCATTTATTCTTTAGTCTTTTTTGTTTTTTAGTAGATTTCCATGTAGTTTTAAGAGCCATTATTTTAAGAGATGGGTTAGCCCACTCCATTTCTTTTATTTTATCCAGTAATTTGTGGTTTTTAACATATGTCACAGCAGAATCAAGATCCTCAAACAATGAAGGTCCATCAGGAAGAAAAATCTTCAGCCTTGCTGAAAACAAGAGGTGAGTCTTAATCTGTACCTTTTTCAGTTCTTTAATTAGAGGTAAAAAAAACATTCTTTTAGTAATTACCATTGTTGAATAGTCATCATCGAAGTGAATGATAGAGTCATTGTATTTTAAAGGTGATTTTGACCAGGCTGTTTTTAGAATTAAGTCTTTATCTGAAGATGATAGGAATTTTACTATGACAGATTTAGGTTGTTTCCTGTTGGTATTGTTTCCTGATGTGAGAGACCAATGTGCTCTCTCTATACCAAAAGATAAAGCCTCTGGTAACTCTAGAAATTTTGGCAGCCATGAGTTAATGAAACTTGATATTGTTTCCTTCTATATTTTCCTGAAGACCAAAAATCCTTATATTATTCCGACGTGATCTATTCTCTAGATCATCCAGTTTATGTTGTAATGAAGTATTTTGTTTAAGCAAAAATTCTGTGTTGTTTTTATTTTCTAGCAATCTTCCATCATAGTCTGTTAATGATTCCTCAATATTAGTAATTTGAATTTTTTGCTGTTTTAAATCCTCATGAAGCATATCCATCTGCTTGGTAGTTTTTTCTTTAAAGTTGGTTATTTTATAGTCAATTATATCAATCTTAGTTGTGAGGTCTTGAATAATTGTTATCAAAGTCTGTAGTCCCTTTTTTATACTGGAATCCTGGTTGTTTGCCTTAGTATAACTCATGTTGAAAATCTCCCAGAAGTGAATTATTTGTTCAGATGAATGTTTTGACTGGAAATTATAACCAGTTTCAATTTATAAGTCGATACTCCTGAAGAGAATGTTGAATACTATCAAATTCTGCAAAAATAAATCCACTTTTTCTTGATATGAAACAAATTTCCAATGAAGATATATTTTCCTTAGTGGAGCTTGTGAAATCTCCTGCTACACCATGACCATGCTAGCCATGCCCCTGCACATCAAGGATTCTTAAACGATATAGGAAATGTCTTAACACACACAGTAATTTAATATTATTGGGTAGTCTTACTTACCCAAATATTGGCTGGAAAATTTCTGTTTCACATTCCACCATTACACAAGGATTCTTAGATATAGTTGTCGCTCGTCCAGTCAGGATAAAACAAATAGTTGTGAGTTCAGTTCAAGCAGCTTTATTATATACAAACACATCTGGATTGAGACTTAGTAACTTAAACTTAAATAAATTTATCTACAGACTGACTACTGCACTCATACATATTAACACTCTTGCCGTTCTCTCAAAATGGCACTGTTGCCTGCATGTGAACTCTATTTATATGCATGTGCCCTCACTTGAAATGCTTCTTAAAGTTACATCACACACTCTGTTCTACATTCTCCCTCTTTGAGAAATAGGTCATACACTGAAACTGACAACATTCTTTGACATGCAATTGTACAGATATGATCTTTTGACATGCAATTATACAGAACTAATTCTTTGACATGCAATCATACAAAAAACTAAACACAAATAAAACAAACGTCCAGCTTGCTGTGTATTTTACACTAGGTCTAGAAATACGATCTGGTCATGTGACATAAAAACTGGGTCTAGCAACAGGGACTGTCTTTAGTGAATGTTCAACTTCAGGGACATCTGGGACATCATCAGGAATTGGAATAGGTATTGAGACATGTTCGTCAACAGGAACATCGTCTGGGTTGCTCTGAGATCTGGAGTCTGTACCATAGGCACAATGCTGCAATATCGATTCAGACACCAGAAGACAATGCCTGTGATTTCTCCTGTATTCTATACCCTCAGATTCCATTAAGTAGGATCTTGGCTCAGCACATATACCTCTCACTTCACCAATTCGATCAAAACATTTCACTGCTTGCATCCTCAAAATCTCTCCTTCTTTCAATGGATGAAGAAATCTGCTCATTTTATCATAGCTGGACTTCTGTAAGGAATGCTTTTTAAACAGTTGGGCTTTGATTGCTCTGGTGTTTTTATCAGTGGGCACTAACAAACAAGAACTGATAGGCAAGGTTGTTCTGGTTTGCCTAGTTAGAAGTCTCTGAGCAGGCGAGCCAAGTAAGTTGTTAAAGGGTATATTTCTGAGATTAAGCAAAGTCAAAAAGATATCAGCATTGTCATGCTTTGACCTTTCTAGTAATTCACTTTGCACTGTTCATTCATTCAGGCCATTTGACTGTGGATGTTCCGGACTGCTAATAATATGGATAAAGTACCACTCTTTTGCAAATTTCTGAAATAACTGACTAGTAAACTGTGTACTGTTGTCAGAAATAACTTTATGTGGACTACTTAGGACTGAGAAATTATGTTTCATCTTAATAATAACAGTACTGGATGTTAGGTTAGGTAGCAAATCAATCTCAAACCAGTTTGAATAAGATTCTACCAACACTAAATAATTCTGATTGTTCCACTCAAATATATCAGTTGCTACTGTTGACCAAGGTAGTTCAGGAATCTGGCTTAGGTGAAGTGACTCTTTTTGCAAATGTGGTTTAGTACTATTGCATACTGAACAAGATGAAAGTACGTTATCAATGTCTTTCAACAGAGAAGGCCAAAATACTAGTCCTCTCTCCCTTCTTTTGGTAGCTTAGGAACCTGGGTGACCACAATGCAAAATCTGAATGTACTTATAAGGAAGTAGGAACAATAACTTTAGGGCTTTTCAAAATGATACCATCTTCCATCAACATCTCATATCTGTAAGGAAAATATGGTTGCACTTCTGTTGGTAAAGAAGATTGCTTTGATGGCCATCCAACATTGATGAAGTGGTTGACCTTTTGCAAAACTGGATCAGTCTTTGCATGATCTCTTAGCTCATCAAGTCTTGTGGTAGAAAAATGATGCACTTTGATGACATTGAAGTTGAAATTCTCTGCATCAAGCTTTTCTGTAGTATTTATGGGCAGTCTGGATAAGGTATCAGCCATATAAAGATGTTTGCCTTTTGTACAGACCATTTTGAAGTTATACTTTTGTAATCTGAGCATCATTCTTTGCAGTTTTGCTAGAGCTGTATGCATAGGCTTCTTTAAAATAGTGACTAGAAGCTGATGATCAGTCTCGATCTGGATAGCTCAGGCATAAATATAATCATGGAACTTTGAACATGCAAACACAGTTGCCAAACATTCCTTCTGCATCTCAGTTTGGGTAAGAATTTTAGATGCATAGGCTACTGGTCTGCCCGCTTGAAGAATAACTGCACCAAGACCAAACTTTGAATCATCACAGGAAAGAATTAATGGTCTGTGGACATCATAGTATCTTAACATAGGTGGACTGGCATTTTTCTGTTTGAGGTCATCAAATGCTCTCTGATGTTATTCCAGACCTGACTAGGCAACATTTTTGCCAGTCACCTCTCTTAAAGGTGCTGATAATTCACTGAAGTCTGGTATAAACTTGCCCAAAGCTCTCCCCTTTTTAAATAAAGAAAACATGAAGAAGCTTAAAATACATATATCCATAAAACACAAAATAAATATCCTATAAAAGATCTGTAAATCGCTAAATCTGTCTCTTGCTTTTAATGCACTGCAACCTATCCACCTTAACCTAATCTACAGCTGAACAAGAAGATAACCAATCTAGACCAATATCCCCTTCTTAAAAACTCTATTTGACTTTTTCCCTTTCAAAAATAAATCTATCTCAGAACTGAGGCTCCAGATGAACCTCCCTAAAAACTATACCATTATTATTACAAATGAAAGAACTATATCACAATTTACTTGAGGAACCCACCATAACCTTAAACAACATAAAAACTTGTAAAATCTTATGGAATTTACTTTCACTTAAAAAGAAAATGATTACTAACTCTTATAAACTAATTCTCTCAATCAAAACCCCAAAAGACATAATCTTCTCAAAATATTGGCTTGACCAAGATCCATTAATCTCTGGCTGAATAGCTCAATCCATTCAAATTACCTCAAAATGTATCCCCTTTAAAAAAATTTAGCTACACTCAACTCATGATACTAAATAATGTCTATTTTACTCCAACTATTTTAAACAAAATGTATCTGTCCTCATCCCCTTTCTGCCCCTACTTTGACAATCATAAAACTGACCTTATTCATATTTTTGGAGCTGTAAATGCTCATACAGGCTTTGGTGCTTATTAAGAGTTCAACTGGAAAAAATGGGTTATGAAAAGTCTATCTTGTCCTGGAAGTTTACTCACTTATACATTCCCCCTCCTGGGTAGTCAAAATTGCAAACATATCTTGATCTCACTCTTTACGTTAACCAAATATTACAGTACATTAAACTGGAAAGACAGATCCTGGGATGGGTTTAAACATTTAGCAACTAAGTACTTACTGGCTCGCAAATACTTAATATACAATCAAAAAGCCCACCTTCATTTTTCGGAATACTGGGATGCATTGTTTAATTACATTCTATCTCAATAGTTAATTATCATTTGGGATAAGATCACTTGTGTATATAGTTATTTGTTAATATTGTTATATACAGTTGTATATCTTCTTTCTCTTTGTAGTATTGCTGTTGTTATTGACTGTATTGAAAAACTTGAATAAAGAGATTTTCAAAAAAGATAATAGTCTATTCTGTTTACATAAAACAAGTACAGCATTTTGCTGAGCAATTCTTACAGCTAATAGCCTATTCTGTTCATTACTGACCTGTTCACAATTCAAGAGTGGAATATTTGCCAAATGTCTATGCAACTCCAAATTATTCACACTCATTAGTGAAGAAACAGTCCTGCTCCCTTCATTCTGGTTCTGTGATACGAAATAACCATTTTCAGCTGAAATAGGAGGGTGTATGCTTTGCTCAATCCTTTCTAGATGCTGGGATAATTGTTGAATCAACAAAGTCAAATCACCAATTGAATTCCCACAATCCTGTGAAAATAAATTTTGGTTCCATTCCACAAGTGAACCTGTCACCATATCTACCAACAAAATGAAAAAAGTAAAACAAACAAAATACAAAAACCAAGAGCAACCATTCACAAAATGAAAGAGTCCAGCTGCCTCCAGGAAAAGAAAGTAGTTTGATTCAGTCACTCCTGTTAGAAACAGACTGCAAATACAAAGCTTAGTATTTCCACAATGTTATATCTGAACAAATCCACAGCGACTTTGGCAAATTCAGATCACTATTTATTCATAAAAAAATGATGAGCTCTTTTGTTTCATACACAAAGAAACTTCATCGGATAAAAGTGTTAGCACCAAAACTTCAGCTTTATATTCACCCCTTAAACTATCAATCATTACAAAAGCATACAAAAACAACCCCTCATTCCATTCATGATTATGTTTGCAGTCTGTTTCTAAGAGGAGTGACTTAATCAAACTACTTTCTTTTCCTAGAGGCAACTACCTTCTTTTCCGGGAGGCAGCTGGGCTCTTCCATTTTATGAATGGGTGTTCATGGTTTTTGCATTTTGTTAGTTCCACTTGTTTTCAATTTGTTAAGCATGATATGATATGATATGATATGGGCAGCAGTACAGACTCTACATGGTGCCCTATGGGGGAAGAGTTGTACAGACCAACCGCTTTGGACATCTACTGTGGTGCAATATCCTCAAGATAGGAAAGCACGGATCACAAACAGTGAGCTGTGGCAGGGCTAGCCACTCAATGGTGTAAAATATGGCTTGAGCTGATTCAGTCATGTTGACTAATGTCACCAAAATGGGCATGGGTAGTTACCAGTGATAAGTGGGTTGAGGACCCAGCCTACTCTGACCTATGTCAGGGACTCCTTTCTAAAGGTGGGAGGGGATATATGTGCCTCTATTGGCCAATGTGTGCTCATCTTAAAGCCCAGTAGCCCTGGGTCAATAAGCTACTGACTGGCTGGTGTCTAGTTGCCCAGACTGGGTTACCTGGGATAATCATTTATTTAACATTTGTTTACCAGGAAAGTCTGACTTGGAACAAAGCCAATTTTCAGTGGACACCCAGGGAAAAATGCTCCAGATGCATGTCTTTGTAATGTGGGAAGAAACTGGAGTTTCCCGAGAAGACGCACATGAACACAGGGGGGACATGCAGACTCTGCACAGAAGGCACTCCAGCCAAGAATCAAACTGCAGAACCTCTTGCTGTGAGGCAACAATGCTACTGCTGCACCACTGTACTGCCAATAGCTCTGTTGAGAGAAAGCTGGATGTAAAACCAACCAACCTGCCAAACATGAACTGAGAATCACTACACTTAATGTAGGTTCTCTGACAGGATGCAGTTTTGAAGTGAATGACATGATGATACAGAGGAGGCTGGGCATCCTGTGTATCCAGTAGATGAGATGAATGCGTAGTGCAGCAAAGCCACTTGGCTTGGGATCCAGACTCTACTACTCAGGAGGGGGACAGGCTAGAACTGGTGTAGGAATTGTGGTGAGATAGTGGTTCAGAAGGCAGTGAGGGATATCATCAGAATTAGCAACAGACTCGTGGCAATCAGACTCCAGTGTAATGATAGGGCAGTATTCATAATCTCAGCATATGCCCCACAGCAGGTTTGTGATAGTGAGGAAAAGAGTACATTCAGACAGCAGTTGCAGAACCTACTAGGTAAAGCAAGATAACATGAATTGGTGTTGATAATGGGTGACTTGAATGCACATATTGGGACAGAGAGAACAGGATATGAGGATTGCCCGGGTCCACATGGGTGGGGCAAGAGGAATAAAGAAGGACAAGATATTCTAGACTTCTGCCTGGCAAATGGCTTGATAGTAGCCAACACATGGTTCAGAAAGAGAGACAGGCACAAGATCATATACAAGAGTAGCCAACATGCAACTCAGGTAGACTTCCTCCTAGTAAGGAAAAGGCATTGGGGTAGAATCCATGAACCACTAGTTGCCACAATCAACTGCAAGCAGTGGTCAGAGAAGGCTCTAAGGTCAACAGAGACCAGGCTGAAGACCTGGAAGTTGACTGGAGAGAAAATACAACTGTTCAATGAATTACTCAGGGCTCTAGCACACCAAGAAGTGGAGGAAATAGGTTGAGTAGAACAAGAATGTCAGCACCTAAAAACAGCATGCGTTAGAACTACAGAAAAGATATGTGGTCAAGCCAGGTATGGAAATAAGGTACATAAGGAAAGCTGGTGGTGAAATGCATAAATCCAGGAAGTCATCAAAAGAAAGGAGTCCAGGAAGAAGTGGAAGACAAAAGAGACTGACCAAGCTAGGAAAGAATACTGGTTGACTAACAAAGAATCTAAGAAAAAGTTTGTAATAGCAAAGAATAGGGCATCAGAGGCACGCTACCAGCTTCTGGAAAGTGACTCAGTGACACAATGAAGCTATATCAGGTTGCAAGGGAAAGACAGAAAAATAAAGAAGATAGTCAGACACCCTTCATAAGGGATGCCAGCAACAAGCTGCTCACCAGCCCACAGGACATCAAAGGCAGATGGAAGGAGTATTTCCAGCAACTTCTGAATGTAGAAAACCCCACAGAAGTGGCACTGCCCCAGAAACTGTCTACAATGAGAGAAGAAGAGGAGCCCACCCTAGAAGAAGTAAGAACGCTACTAAAGAAAATGAATCAGGGAAAACAGCAGGCTCAGATGAGATCACAGAAGATATGATAACAATGCTGGGGGAGATAGGGGAGAAATGGCTCCTGAGGGTACTAGTAGCAGTGTGGAGAGAAAGGCATATGCCAGATGACTGGAGAATAAGCATACTCATTCCAATGTACAAGAACAAATGGAATATCCACAACTGTGAGCAGTACAGAGGCATCAAGCTCCTATCACATTGCATATAGTTCTGGAGATGGTGACTGAAAAACAGATACGCAGAGTAGTTGAATGTAAGATGGAAGATGATCAGTTTGGATTCAGATCAGGATGCAGCACAACTGACCTGATGTTTACAGTGAGACAGATACTCAAAAAGAAGCTACAGATGAGGAAAGTCTCCAACTGGGCATTCCTAGATTTGGAGAAAGCATATGACAAGGTCCCAAGAAATCTGATCTGGGCAGTACTGCAGTGGTTTGAAGTACCAGCACCAGTGTTTAGCCTCACAGAGGGGTTCTTAGTGAGAGTGGGTGTACACCAGGTTCAGCTCTGAGCCTACTGCTGTTCATACTGCTGATGGACTACATTAGTAAACCGGTCCGAGGGGACAGATCAACAAAGTTGCTGGTTACAGACAATGTGGGACTACAGGCTGACTCTGAGTTAGAACTTCAGCAAAGGATAAGAGAATGGAATGCAAAACTGAAGGCAGAATGGATGAAACTAAGCATAGATAAGACAGTGGTAATGGCAGCAAATTGGGGAAATCAGAAGAAGCTGAGAACAGAGATAGAATGGAAGATACTGGAACAGGTAAACAGCTTCAAGTATCTGGGAGAGGTGGTTGAGAAGAAAGGAAGTCTGAATGAGGAGGTCAAAGCTAGAATCAGATGGGCTGCTGCCAACTGGCATAGAGTGTCAGGTTTAGTCTAAAACAGAAGAATGCCAAAGAAGCTGAAAAGTAAGGTTTACAAGACAGTGGTGCAACCAGTACTATTGCATGGTACAGACACCTGGGCAGTAAAGGCAGAACAGTTGAAGAAGCTAGAGGTTATGGAAGTGTAGTGCCTGAGAAGGGTGGTAGGATGTGCACTGTGGAACAGATGAAGAAGTGAGAACATAAGAGCAGAAACCAAAGTAGCTCCAATTGCAGAAAAGAACAATGAAAACAGATTATGGTGGTTTGGACACGTGCAGAAAAGCAGAAGACAATCTGGTGAGGAAGATTTGGGACAAACAGGCAGAAGGTAAGAGGAAGTGAGGCTGTCCATCAAAGAGGTTGATGGATTGTGTGAAAGAAGATCTGTGACAGTCAGGCATGAGTGTTGAAAAAAGCAGGACTGTGGCACTGAATCGAGAGAGATGGCAACAGTTAACACAATACCCCAACCCCATGTAGAAAATAATGGGAAAAAGGGGGCTGATGATGATGATGATGATGTACAAGGCCTATACATACGTGTCAAAAATATCCATACACCAGCATGCGATGACTGTCACTATGGTGCTACACCCTTTAAACATTTTGTGAAATCTTGTGTTGCTGTCAGCTCTTAAACTAAACAGAAGAACCACCTAAAAAAAGATGTTTAGAATTCTTCTAATTGGTGATTCTAAGTCTAAGCAGGGTTTTCTCATCAATGCTTTCAAGGCTGAATAATTTAAGATAGTTATGTACAACACCGGTAGGAATAGTATGTACATTATCTTACATTTTATTCAGTGTTGACAGAATATTCAGCTTGCAGACAATTAATCAGGTCAATAGAAGTCTCACATATTGTGCCAAAAATCACAGATCATTGATAATATACTTGTAATGTCACATGTGTTCCATGAGCTTTGAAAAACTGTCATATTTATTGCATTACTTATACATACTATACAGAATTAGCTGTTCATGATACACATAAGGACTAATGGCTGTAAAATGTTAATATTGGTACTAAACTCCCTAATCATGAATGATAAAATATGCATCAGATGACATACCATAATAAACCTCAGTTGTAATCTTACATTGCATCTGTGTTTGTTTTCATTTGGAAATACCCATGGCTGATTTTAACTTACCCTTTGTTCTCTAAAAAGGAAATACTGGTTGACTAAGTTTGATATGCAAGATACTAAAATAATATTAACATTTGCAAAGCTTTGGAAAGAGTCCTACTTCCTGAATTATGCTTCAGCAAAATTATTCTTAATGCGACCCCATAATTACTCTAAGCATTAATTGGTGAAGTAATTCCATTTTTAAAGTACAAGTTTACAAACATAATAAAAGGATCTGGAAGGTAAGGCCAAAATAAAAACACAAGACCTTTCATTTTCTTAAGTGATGTCTGAAAAACAGCTTCCAGGATTTAGTAAAATCCTTGTAGGTGCCATGTAGAGCCTAAATGGAATATATCCATGTACATGCCCACTATTCCCCCTCGGCAATGCATTATGCATATTAATAATGGTGAGTTTCTGAGGGAGAGCACAGGAACAGGGATATGGAATACATGTAGGGAGAAGTGCAGAGGCTACCCATGGCTTTGGATGCCTGACCAGATATTATGTACAGGGTGAGGTTCTCTGTAATGCTCCCCGCTACTGCTGTAAATGTATAATATTTTATTTTTATGAATTTTTGAGGTTTATTTTCCTCTCTGTATGCTTGTGTGGTGTGGAGATGAATGTAGCAATGCCAAGCTGTGCTCACATATAGACAGCTGACACCTGCGACACATCTAAAAATAGAAACTGGATGTAATTAATTATCAGATTTATATATATATATATATATATATATATATATATATATATATATATATATATATATATATATTTGTAATTGCCGTTTGCACTGCACGGCGCAGAGAGCCACAGAGCTGAGTGTCACATATACATACATAGCCGATACCTGCCAGGCATCTAATAATAAAAAAAGGATGTAATTAATTCATTTTTGGGTTTGTTTAAACATGTTTGCATGGCATAGTGCTCAGCAATGCCAACAGGTAGCCCAGTAGTATATGTGAAGGTATGCTAGTTTTCATAATATCCAAGTAGCTAAATGGGTAAAGTTACAGCCTAATGCCTAGTAGGTCCTGAGTTTGAGTCTGTAGCAGTCATAAGATGTCTGTAATTTAATTTAGCATTTATATTTACTTTTAAAATCAAATTTGTGAAATATGGCACTGCTGCACTGTGCTGAGCACTGCTTAAAAATGTTAGCAGCTACTAATGTTTGGGTGGTGCTAAGCTTCGCTAAAATCTTGTTTGTGTGAGTTTTCATGCTGCTTAGCTCTGCTTATCTGGTTTGCGTGCTGTTTAGCGATGCAACACTTTTTTGCATATTGCTCAATGATGTGCAAGGGTGGGTAAACAGCCTATATTAGGCACAATAGGCAGGAATTCTGCACCACTCTTTGAAGTCTGCTTATCTGCTGATATGCCAGGCAGTATTGGAGATGGTGTGAGCTTTTGGGCACAAAGATGGGGTTTGCAGGAGTCCAGGGTATTTGTTGGGGTCCTGGTAAAGAATTATGAACCCAGGCTGATGCAGTGTGGCTTCCATGACTCAGAATGTAAGGCAGAGGCCTGGAGCTGGTTGGCCAGGGAACTTACCAGTGCTACTGGTATATTCCACGCTGGTGAGTAATGTCATCACCATTATGATAACCTGAAGAGGAGAAGGAGACGGAGATGAACCTTGGGCACCTGGGTCCAAGAGGCAAGAGCTGGGCATACCCCAGAAATATGTAAGTATGTTTTCCACTGTTTTACTAAAATGCAAGCTGAATGTCTGCAAAACTGGTGTTCATAATGGTGTACTTCTCTCGCAACAGCTCCAGCTGAAAGGACTTGCAATGTTGAGTCCCATCCTGGCCACCTGGCCAGTTTGCACCATGAGTGTGGTATGTACAGATTTATTATGCTAACTGTAGTCCAATAAGCAAGCAAGAGTAAAGCATTTACTGCAATAAAATATACACAAAAACTGTATTTCAATAAATGCGCAAGGAAAACTGTAGTGCAATAAATGGGCAATTAGAGCTGTCATGCAATAAATGAACAATAACAACTGTATTGCAATGAACAATAAACAATACCAATAACAGTAAGCCAAATGGTGTACAGCAGAATTGTGCTGTCATAACTATTGCAGTACAGCTGTATATATCGCTTGTCTATGGTAAGATTGCTGCAGTCAAGTGTAACACTGTAATAGCTGTGGAATGCAAAACTAATGGCCTGAAAACTGTATTGCTCAACTCATAGTACAGTCCAAGTCTGTCTTCAGGCCCATATCAGTCACATAATGCTCTCTGTTCCTCCTACTCTAGGTAATAAAAGTATATGGGTGAAGTAGCCCACTCTATGGGCCGATATTGTATGTGGACTTCACAGAAATTTACCAGCAATACCAATGAAGTGTTAAGCAGCATTGTTGATTCCTTAATATATCTGTCATAATATATACAGTACAGCTGTATTCCATGCATGTTTGCTCTAGTGTCACTGCAGTCAGGTATAACACTGTAATAGTTCTAGAATGCAAAACAAATGTCCTGTAACATGCATTGCTCAACTCATAGTATGGTTCAAGGTTGTCTCCAGGCCAATATCAGTTACATAATGCTCTCATTTTCTTACACTCCAGAAACAAAAGATATATGTTTGAGATGACCCATGTTATGAGCACATATTGTATTTAGATTTCACAGGCACTTATCAGCAATACCAATAAATTGTTAAGCAGCATTGTTGATTTTTAAATATATCTGTCTAAATATCTCCAGTATGGCTGTATTCCTTGCATGTCTGTACTAAGTTGCTGCAATCAATTGTTACATTATTTGAAATGTCCCCTGCAGTCACAGCAATTGGTTTATGTTCCCATGCCTGCCAGCTAAGGCATGATGGCTGTCTAGTTTTATGTACTATACACAAACATGCCTCTCAAATGTCATGATTTCTCACAATTTAATTAAAACTGCCTAAGCCTTCTGTCACAGGAGTGCCAGAAAAATGATTACCTGGAATACAATGCATTACCAAATCTGCTTAAAGAACACCTTGGTAGTTATATAAGTCCACATTATGTGAAACTGTTCTGTGTAGTTGTGTACTTGCATTTGTTATTGCTTGGCCTGTACTGACCCATGCTAACACCTTGAGAGGTATGTACATGCTTCATCAGCTATAGGAGAATTGCAGTCACTGTACTCAAAACTGACACTACACACCTGTAGAATATTTATTATCAATGCTTTCAGGGATATAAAATGAATTGTCAGTAATGGAATGTTTTCTGTCTCTTGACCCACCCATTATCTTCATTTATTTATTATTTATTATTATGATTTAATATTAACATATTTTGTTAAACTAACTATATTTTGGTGAAATTATTATGTGTTATTATGATTCAATATTAACATGTTTTGTTAAACTGTTTTGCTGGCCTTATGGTTTAATTCCTACTGGCATGCTGTTAACATACTGACTGTTATGTAACTTAATGTTGTGTTACACATAATATATATTAGAATGTATTTGGATTAACAACTATGATGTTCCATTCTTTTAATACTAACAATGGTTTGGTTATTACTAACCTTAACTTATTGCTATACCTCATTTACCACAGCACATCAAGGTAGGCCAGTTCTGGCTGATCCACCTAACTTGCCTCCTCGATCCATGGCACCAGGATCAGTATGTCTGGGAACCAGACCTGTGATGCCCGCTCTTCTGCCCCTGCACTACCTATGGCATTGGGTAATAGCGACCCATGGGATGGGACCGGGCCACCGTCTGGGAGTGGTGGTGGAGAAGGAGTTGTCACCAAGCTGAGCTGCCAGTTTTGGTGAACAGGATAGTCTACCATAGTTTTGACCACTGCCTGCACCCAATCGAGGACATGCTGGCCAACCTGGTGGCACAGCCATGCCCTAGTGCCTAACCTCCAACACTGCCACTCCTGGGGTAGTGACAGAGGAGTGCTGACATATCCATGGTTGGGGCTGTGAGTCATGCTGCTTCCTTGTGGAGGCACATGGGACTTAGATTCCACAAGATCCTCCCTATCCAAGGTGTTCACCCCCTCATGTGTCACACACCATCTCTGTCTGTTATCTGTCTTGTCTGTCTGCAAATGCATCCTCACCTACCTAACTTACCTCCCCCACATGTACCTATGTCCCTTCCCCAACATTCCACTCTCACCTTAAAAAAAATGACCACCTGTCCCACAAAAAAAAATCGTCCCACACATAGCTCTCGATTTCATATAACTTTTATAACTGCATGGCTACATAGGTTCACATGTGTATAACTGAATAAGAAGGACAGTGGCATCATTCAGTGTACTCATGCATCCTTAATCTGTGAAAAAGTCTGATATACTTGATAAGTGTCACCAAGGTTTTAGGAACTAAGACATCTATTGAGCTATGGTGACGGAGATGACCCATCAACAAATATCATGTGTCCAGTGAAGACAGTTGTCTGACACCAGTTATGATTGTCGTGTCCTGCATCCCATTGCATGACTTGAACATGAGCTGTATCAGAGCAGATGTGTGCTTCACATGCATGGGAGAAATGTTTCATGTAGGGTGCACTGTCTGTGTTACATACCTGTCTCTCCAGCATGTATTATGGGTGCCACAGTGATGTTGTAGGTGTGTAGAACAGGTGAGATATGTGTTAGTCTTTTCATGTATTCAGAGGGGGTACAACATGGGATCCGACACCTCCCTGTTTGGATCCATACACATCCCGTCCAAAGCATTTAGGTGACAGAGTAGACATGTACGATCTTGACATGGACTCCATAGGACATGTTATCTACACTGTGTATTGGTGTACCATGGAACCTGTGTGGCTTCAATACTGGTATGATATGCCTGTGTAGTGACGTAGCAAGGGTGCCATTGCACACAATGGTAGGTGTGATGACTGCCACATTCAGTATAGCAGTGACATTCTGGGATTTCCATCCCATACCTATCTTTATAGGGTGTACAACAGTGACGGCATCCCCACATCTGACTGACCATTGAAAAGGAAAGGCTACATTACTTTCTCTGCCCATAACACCATGTGTACTGGCTCAACTGTGTGCAGTGTGCAGACACTACAATATTTTCCAGTGGTATTTTGCAGTTATTGGCACATAGTCTTTGCTAGTGGCTCAGACTACAACTGAATGTTTGTCTTAGACCATCCTGGATAACTTTTGGTTCTGTGTGGGATTTGGTGACAGCTCCTAATATGCAATCACCTGCTAATGTACTCATTCAGAGGACACTGACAGTGGCTGTGACTACAGGGAGGGACTGTCTAGAAGGAGTACGCTAATAATGAAGAATGGTGAACTCCACTGGTGAGTGGCATCATTGCAGCACTAGGTCTCCCAGTGCTATCTTCCCAGGGTATGACCGTCAGATACTTGTCTGTCCACCGGCTGCCATAACACTCTGTACATAGTGTAAACGGTTTCCAGCAAGGCCTCCTGGCCTCCTATTGTCAAATACCTCCTTGTCAGGCCATGGTTGGTGGCGTGAGACATATGTCCATCATCTATTGCATAGTATAGCACGCAATGGGCTCCACAGGTTACAGTCGGTAGGTATGCTCTGGCCTTGAGCAAAAGTAACAGTGTTTGGTCCAGTGTCAGTAGGTGTATGACAGTGTTAGTGCTCATATCCATGCTAACTCCTCTCTTGCCATTGCAGGTGACATGGCTTAGAGATCTGCGGACACTGCTTGACACTACATGGTAGTTGTCCTCTGTGCACATACATATTGCAGTTACCTCCAGCATGTTGCAAGAAAGGAGTCATACAAGGTGTCTGTACAGAGCACAGACAAACATGTTAGGGAACTGAATATGTATACACTGTGTTGCTTAGTTGTGCTGCAGGTCACTTGCCCAAAGTTTAGCCCAAGTCCTTACCTATGATGTGCTGGAGCAGTACCGTGACATCCTCACACAGTGGAACAATGTATTGCAATATGTGTTTACCATTATGGATGACCATCACAGTGAGGTCCTCCCTGGTGGGATCTGGCCACATATCAGTCTCCTTAGAGCTATCAACATGAACCCCCCCCCCTTGCAGACAACATAGACATATATGTCAAAGCCATGTATTACCTCCAGTGGGATGGTTGACATAGCTTGATTGCACCTCCTCCTTCAGATGGAACAGGCAATTATGCAGAGCTCTACACGCATGAATTTTGTCAGCACATTACAACTGCATGAACTCAGCTATACATGACAGGAGGGACACAGGCTCTTCATGGCACAGCAAACCTGACTGGTGGACACCTGCCCTTAGCAGGCTGTAGAATAATAGGTGGACAGTGTTGTGTATCAGTTGGGGTGAAGGTGCCCCCTAACATGGAGGCACAACCTTCTCAGCTAAAAGATGCACATAGTGTTGCTGTGATGTTGTAGACATGATAAGTGACAAAATTAGCCACCCACACAATGCAGAACCACAACAAACAGTGTAGTTACATGTGTGACCTCAAAGGATAGGCCCAGATTGTTGGTGAAGTCATATATGATACTGTCACATATGATGGATCTGTACTCATAGCTAACCTGTAGTCCCACACTGTCTGCATCAAGTACACTCCCCTGTCTCCACCACATGTGACACATGACATTCCTACAACCTCTCCCATAACTACCATATTTACAAATCAGTTCATAACTGACCTCTTAATGGAGGGTACACAGCATCTATTGCAGGTGCTAACATTGCAGTCTGAATCCCACGTGAGCTGACAAGAATTACCAACTCCATTGGGAAAATCTTGCAATAATACTGAAACTGCTGGCTGCACCCCAGCTGAGTGGACAACGGCAACTGGTATACCCCTGCACAGAGTTGGTGCATCCATGGACCAACATAACCATATACCTCTTTGTCTAAGTATACACATCTGTATGCCTGTAGGGGCAATCATCATGGAGCTGATTATCACACATATATATGATCTACACACAGTTGACTGTACACAGTTTGTATGTGTGTCAGCGGGAGCATGACTGTTACATGTGGTTGACATGTCCTAGGTAGTCATCCAGGACCTGGTTGAGGGTACATCAAGGCATACAATCCCCTTGACTGAGCCAAGCCATCTGTCTCTATCACCTGCTCAGGCAGCATTTACAAAACACCCACTTAGGCATCCCCGATATTGTCATTTTAGGGGTCACTATGTGGCCCATTGATGGCACACACACCAAAAATAGGGACATCCACCTCCAATAGCTGATCTTCAAGCAGCAGTGCTCAACAGGACACAGCTCTGGCTCTTCCACTGCTTGGAAGTCATTTAACCACAATACACATGACTACTGACTGTGGCTAACAATGTTGGCTGATGCCTGCAAATTGTAAGCACTCATAGGGTCTCAGTGTTATGTCACTAACCCACAAGGGGTATTGCTGAGCACATGCCTGTTGACATACAAATGGCCATGAACTCTCTGCATATCTATATGTGGTATCACTTCCATCAGTAAGGCCAATATACCTGATAAGTCATCACAACATGTGCTGTACATGCACAGGGGTGAAAGAACTGGGCACACAGACCTGGTCACACAGTTGTATACCTTATGTGCCTCAGATCACCTTGTCTCTACAGTGATATGGCAGGAATCATATGGCATAGCTGAGGGCACAGTCACCTGTAAGTGACATACTCATAACCTCCAAGTACTCTTCCCTCAGCATGCCAATTCCTGAGTGTAATGGCCATTTGGTAATTTACCTTTCCAACCAGCATTGGCACTTGCACACAACAGTAATATCCCTCACAAGGACACCTCATGTCTTTAGTATGTGCTTCATGGGGATCATCTGCAATGAGTGCCATTTTAGCTTGTGGCATATAGACCACTCAGAGGTGATCTGTACCTTGCATATGGGTCAATGTGTGACTCTGCTTGATTGCATATGCTGCCCATCTGTAGGAGGCATAACGGATGGATAAAACACTGTAAGGACATTAACCTTATATGTGAGTTGAGTAATACATGCTGGTGGGGGAGATTTTTCTAGCAGATGTAAACACAACCTTGGAACAGAACCCTGCCTAATGGCAAACAGACCACCTCAGTGCACCTCAGCACATGTCATCTGCATGACTGGCTGGGCAACCTTCATCCCAACACAGGCATCTACCTTTGTCCCTCTTGGACTGGGGCAATATGTGCTGAACCTGTAACTATGGGTATAAAGTTGTGTATGATTGTGAGGGCTGTATGGCCATTATGCTAGTGAAATTCAAATTTCCTTTGGTTCCATAAGATCATGTAAAATGCTTTAACAGCCTCACACTCAAACATGGCTACATTGGAACTGGCACCACCTTCAGTTACTGTGTACAGAGCATGCCAAGACACACACATAGTGCAGGTCAGCCGTATGTAGTTTAGAACACTTGCCTATGTAATTGTGCATACTACAGATCACAGTACCTGAGGCACACAACACACCTCATGTCTGCTAGTACTATCAGTTTATGACTTATAATGCTTAATGTCATCAATGGGCCTTGTTGTGGTCAGTCATTGGGGGGACACATCACCTGCTAAAATTAGAATACTGCTGAACCCTACCTATTTCTAGGTTAGTGAGGTGATCATATGGACACACACACACACACACACACACACACACACACACACACACACACACACACACACACACACACACACACACCAAGTAGCATGAAGTGAGATTAGAACACCTACCTATCTAGTCTTACATGCTATAGAGTGCAATACTTATTGCATGTGCCACGGCTTAAGTCTGATAGTTGGCAGCTGGTAGTCTTAAGGTGGATGACATTGTCAGGCCTTGTAGAAGAGGACAGTTTGCATGCCAGCAGCAAGTTACAGGGACAAAATGTACATAAGCATTGCAGGTTGATAGCCCATGAGGGTATCAGTTGTTTTGCAGGGGGGGATATATACACACATGCACCAAGTATCCTGGAGTGAGATTAGAACCCCTACCTATCTAGTCTTGCACACTATAGATCACAGTAATTGCCACATGCACCACAGGTTAAGTCTAATGCTACACTGGCAGCTGGTAGTCTTAAGGTGGATGACATCTACCAAGTAGCCTGGAGTGAGATTAGAACCCCTATCTATCTAGTCTTACACACTGTAGATCACAGTACTTATCACACACACACCACAGGTTAAGTCTAATACAACATTGGCAGCTGGTAGTCTTAAGGTGAATTACATCATCAGGCCTTGTAGAAGAGGACAGCTTGGATGCCAGCAGGAAGTTACAGGGCCACAAAATGCATATGCATTGCCAGTTGATAGCCGATGAGGGCATGTCAGTGGTTTTGCAGGGGGATAAAAACACACACATGCAATAAGTAGGCTGGAGTGAGATTAGAACCCCTATATATCTAGTCTTACACACTATAGTGTGCAGTACTTATCAAATGTACCGCAGCTTAAGTTTGTTGTATATGTGATTGCAGGCACAGTACTTGTGGATTACACAAAGTAGGCTTGTGTTGAACAGCATCTGTCACCTGCAGCGTGATATTGCTTCATACTGTTATCTGCATCTAATATCCTAGCAGTGAGATAACTGTGATTATCCTAGGTATGTGTGTACAGTTACCAGTATTGCCATATGTTGCTGTTTGCACTTAGGCAAGCCTGTGGGCAGGAACAATGTGCCCTGTCCTTGTGTGCATTGACAGCATTATACAGTACACCACTTGCTCACCTGTTTCTGTCTATGTAGTGACATCCAACAGACACAGGTGTCTTTAGGTAAATGGATTATGTACTGTTGTGCCCTTATGTTGGATCCTTTGAGCAATAGTATGGATGTGTAATAGTACAGATTTGCTTACCATTATTAGGAAATGTAGGACAATGCAGACATCAGCAGACATATTTCTGTATATAACAGGGATGTATATATAAATGTAGCTGTGTGTGTGATATGTTTATGTGCTATGTAGATATATGGGGAGAATTTATGTATCAGTTTAATATATGTAGCCAAATATACTGGTCTATGTCTATTTGACACTACATGGAGACAGAATACTATGTATGTGAGCAGGCCATAGTGACAGATGGATATGTATATGTATATGTCTGTATGTATAGACATATCTATACATGACAGGTCATTTTGATGAAGGGACAACAGAACTGTGCTCATTTGAACTATGTGCATGGGCATGCCCAGTGAGACTGTCATTACTTCTAGACTGACTCCAGGCCACGCCTAACTGTACTCCAGTCTGGAATTTTGTGTGTGACAGACATTGATATCTGTCCCTGTTTCTGCAGTACAACACTTCACTCAAATCGTCCATGGCATTCCCCAGCTGTCTGATATCATTAATACGTGACTGAGGTTCAAAATGTTACACAACACACAAAGTGTCTGTAAAAACACCAACATAATAATACCTTACATGCAAAAGATGTGAATAATTCTAGATTAGAAATATCAACACCATCACCCATGCTTGCTTCCCTAGCTCACTGTGCTATGCAGGCTGCCATTTAGAGAGGAGTCATTCCTCACACAATCACCAACATACATATGCACATTGTTATCCTGTGTTAAGTGAGACATACAATGTGTGATTGATTTCTATGTTACAGCTCTGAGATTGCCTGGTCTGCTGGTATACCATTGATGATTTTCTGAAAGCAGTTATATGGGAACACTGCTGTGTTGGGGATGTAGTCCAAATATCATGTGAGACCACTGTTTAACATCTCCATAGACTGATGGACTGAATATTCCAACCAGGAGGCTTAGTGAATATTAAGGAACATATACTATTGCACTGGGTATCTGTAATCCCATGTGGATGTTACATCTGTCCAAATAGCCAACTGTATTTCCTTGCATAACAGTAGCAGATCCATACATACAATACCATATTATAGTAATCTTTACAATTAGTGTGTAGGTTAGAGATGTACCTTGCAAATGCAGCAGTTGACAGAACTGTATTTCGGGACTGACTCTGTCTGATACAAGCAGTACACAGCAAGTACATGGATAGGTACAGGTAGTGTGGGTTGCCTGACATCAACTATTTTAATATATGCATGTGAACAGGAGTAAGGTGTCAGTACCTAGGGCCCTAGGTTGTCAGTGAATGTGCTCTGCATTGTCTCTTAGCCAATTCCAGGACATACTGGGCATGCCTATGTCTGCCTACAGGGACATCATCAGAAGGTTCCTCCTCCGAGTCCTCCTGTGACTGTGGCTGTGGTGACATAGGCACTAGTGGAGGGCTGTGTATCCCTTCCCTTTGCTGATCCTGCTGCAGCTGCTTCCACAAGATCATATTGTGTAGCATGGCACATACTGTGAACATATATGCATATGTGGCTGGAGAGTAACACAGGGCTCCACCAGATATATTGAGGCACCAAAACCATGACTACAGAAGCCCAAACACATACTCTATGATGTTCCTAGTACTTGCATGTGCCTAATTATGGCATTCCTCTGTAGGTGTGTGTGCATTTCTGATGTGTGTCATCATCCACAGTTGCAGTGTATAGCCAGCATCCCTCAGTAAATGGCCATGTGGGATGTCCCCCCCAGCAAACATCTGGTACAGCTGTGATGCATGCCAGATATGGTAGTCATGATAAATGCCACAGCTGCCAGCACACACATTCATGATAATCCCCTGGGCATTGCACATGACCTGGTAGTTGATGGAGTGGTACCCCTTGTGGTTGATGTAGATTCTACCCTCCTCACCGGGTGGTGACTTGATGTGTACATGAGTGCAATCTATGGCACCCACTACCTCAGGGTAGTGTGCTACATGGTAGAAGTGTTGCATATTATGGCCCTTTCCTCAGGGGTGAGGGGAAAACATTTGTTCACTGCCATGTGGTAGCATGGCATCCATGAACTGGTGGAGACCCTTGATGCTGATGCTGTGACACTCCCATCATGTCCCCAGTCAGTCTTTGGAATGTACCTGTAGCTAATATCCTAATGGCTACACATATCTTTGTTTCCTCTGGGATGGGTTCCTCTCTGTTGCTTCTGGCTCTGAGTTGAGGATGGCAGAACTCAGTGAGTTCTTGTAGTATGTCCCTGTCTACCCTGTAGTGCTCTACAATCCCCAGCTTGTGTCGCACCTGGAAGGTTACCCTGGACCTGAACACTCTTCTCCTTCTCTCTCTAGGCCTATTGTCAGCAGCACCAGCAGCTTTGACTTCAGCATCTTGCACATACAGATGTAGCAGACCTGCAGCAACCCCTAGCATTCTCTCAGGTTACAATTCCCAAGTGTGTACTCCAATGGACCAGAGTATTGGAGGACAATCAGATTGTAGGGTATATGCATACTTTATAGACCTCTGCTGTAGGTTCAGAATGTGTGATTGGCTAATTATGATGCATTCCACCTACCTAGTATATAATTAACATCATTTAATGGCCCTAGATTAAGTTCAACAGGGGTTAAGACTGATTATTATGTCATTGGCCTTTTACATACACTCAGCACTGCAGCGTGCCATGCAAATGCCTACCCCGTAGATAAACAAAGCTTAGCACCTAGTGTACACCCCCCAGACTTCCACACTCAGCACAACAGTATCCCATGCAAGCACGTGCAAACAGGCACCCCTTAACTAAACAAATCCTAGAAATTAGTGCACACACCATCTGAAAGGACATGCTCAGCACAGCATCAGACCTTGCTAACAGATGCAGCTAAGCTGAAATGAGCTTAGAAGACTTTGGACACACCTTCCCCTGATGTCAGCTACCTCCTGTGTAAACACCAACATGGTTCTTTGCCTACATGAAGGGGATATGCGGACAAGATTACCCCTTTATGCTATTCAGGAACTCCACCTTATTTGCATCGGGATCCATGCTCACTGCCTGGAAACTACATGCTTCATAGCCCTACCAAGTTAGCAACAGCACCAATACACCATTGTTTATACTCCAAGAAAGGTCCTGTAATACATTTCAGTCACATATTATTTTTTTCCAACTTTTTTTTAAATTTTTTATAAAGCATGTTTGCGTACTGCCATGTACTGTGCAAACATGCCCAGATTATTAAAAAAATTTAATTAATTTAACTTATTTTCTTTCATTTTTCAGAGACCCAGGAGGATAGTTTCACTCATATCTGTATGTAGTATGCCATTTCTGTTCATATATCTATATTTTTACAGTACCCTTTTGCCTGTCTACACTCCTGTACATGGAATTTTTCCATGTACTCTACACACAGACATGGGGTCTGAAGAGCTGCCTGTCTGCTTGCTGGATCACTGACACATTTGCATGAGATTCACCTGTTTATGAGGTGATTTGCATACCACAGAACTTCCCGTGTTGGTGCATGCATCCACGCCACTTAGCAGTACTTACTGAATCTAAAAACCTACTTATTTTTCATGTAAGCAGAGCAGCACAATGCCTATATGGTAAAAAAAAATGTGTAGGCTTTATTAAATTCCCCCCAGCATGTTTGTTTCCTGAACATCATTCAAGTCCTGCATGCAAAGTTGGATGTTCAGATGGTAATTAAATCTTAGTATGAAGACAAAAGAGTACCCTCTATTTCCACACATTTATAAAATCTAATGGTTATAGCTTCAGAAGGGCCTGTCAGTAAAACCTGATCCAGTTTTTATGACTGGCTTTAAAGTAAACTGGCCAAAGGAGTAAATGTAATTGCAATTTACCTGGATTTTTAATTCAGTTTCAGGAGACTGATCAAAGAATTGGTTGGGCTGGGGAAAGAATCAATACTAAGAAACTGGATAGATACTCAGTGGTGACAGGGAGAATATCTGAAATTAGAAAAGTGATTAGTGCATTACTGCAAGAGTCTGTCCAACATCCTGTGCTCTTTACTGTGCTTGTCTATATCCGATGGAAGAAAAAAATCAGGATGGAACACTTTTCTGAGAAAGAAAGCTTTAGCCATGAATGATAGTGGGAAGTGTCTAAAGAAGTACTTGGAAAGGCTGAACAACTGGGAAGAATATGGCATGTGAGGTTCACTGTAAAGATATGCAAATTATTGTGCTAGGCCACTTTAACCCTGCTATGAATTTTGAGTTGGGAGGAGTAGAACTGAAGGCAACAGAGCAGCAATATCACGTGGAGATATCAATCACACCAGGACTGGTCAGCTGGGAGCAAAGTGAATTAGCGGATCCAGAAGTAAACAGAATACTGGGAAGCAGGGCGATTAAGTTATCACACCAGGATTGGTCAGCTGGGAGCTAAGTGAGTGGGCAGATCCAAAAGTAAACAGAATACTGGGAAGAAGGGCGATTAAGTTATCACACCAGGATTGGTCAGCTGGGAGCTAAGTGAGTGGGTGGATCCAGAAGTAAACAGAATACTGGGAAACAGGGCAATTAAGCTTATAAACAAAGAGTACTGCATGTGGTAATGAAGGCCATCTAACTACAAATACATAAATACACAGGATGCCTAAAGGGATCCAAATAAACATTCCTAAAAATATGTAAGAGATAGAGGGAAGACATATGACCAGGGAGTAGAAGTGCTAAGGTTCTTCACAGTTAAGACCAGAAGAGGCAGAAGTGACATGATACTTGTACACATGAAAATGGCAGGGAGATGTGAAGGGATCATTCTGAACATGAATGAAGGAGGAGGGTACACAGGGAGCAGACTGCAGACATTGAATATACTCTGTATCCCCAAAAGAACTTTTTCACGGAGAGGGTTGTAGACCCATGTAATGGGAGAATAAAATGTGAGGAAGGGATCTACAGAGAAATTTCAGAGAGCATGAGCTAGGTGGAAGGGTAAGGTGAAACATAGCTATGGAAGAGAAGTTGAATGTTAAGCACTTGCAACATTGACTGTTTAGGATCGCTGTCTCCTGCCACTAACTAAATGCTATATCCTGTAATTTTAACATCTGTCATCATACAGCTCTATACAGGAAAAAGATTTCACATAGCAAATGCATAAACATTTTTTCTCATTCAGCCATGCAATGGCACACATCATGAGAAAGACCTCATAAATGACAATGCTGAAATCTAGGGAGATGCACTAAGAAGTACTCACATTGCTAATCTACATTTATTTCAATGAATGGTCACTCATATCATTGCCATTTTTTGTTGGTGTCTTACAATAAGGTGGAACAATGATGCAGTTGTTAGCATTCCTGCCTCACTGTTCTTGGTTTTCCGGAATGCTTTATGGCTGGGATAATGTCCATGGCTGGGATGCCGTTTGTGTGGAATCTACATATTCTCACTGGTTTAACATGGATTTTTACTCAGTACTTTGATTTTTTTCCTCATCCCAAATACATGCTGGTAAGTAAATTGGCTATCCTCTAAACTGTGTGCAGATATGTGTCCAATGACTGCATTCTGCACTAGGCTAGTATCATGTACAATTGTCTTTGTCTTATTCTCCCTACTTTTCAGGATAAGTTCTGTTTCATCCAGTACCCTGAAGTTAATAAAGTGGGTATTAAAAAATAAACTAATATAGAACGAAAAGCATAATTTATTTACATCAGGCTATAACTGCAAAATATGATTTTTCAGTTGGAAAGATTGTGCAAATGCAAAAGAGTGTCATTCAGACTTCAGGATTAATATATGTGTGTGTGCATGCATGTGTTCATAATAAGAACGCATAATTCATAATGTAGATAGCATGGCATGACTATGATGCAAATTCTGGCCATTGTGATTGTTGAAAAATCAAACTTTTGAGTTCTCATTGCAAACTACTTGACAATTGTAGTAAATTACATCAAATAATTTGTAAGAAAAACATTATGTCACTTCCCACATAATCAGTATAAGCTGTAACCGGGGCTGAACCTGAAAATTGTCCATGCGGATCAGTGTTCTACCCAGATAACAAATACATAGATACATAAATAAATAAACAATTTCATATAATGAAATCTATTTACTATCTTGCAGCATTTGCTCAAATATCTGTTCAAAGAAAAACATGACAAAACAGCTGTACAAAAATGCAAAACTACAGAAATTATAAAATAACTTCATTTTCAAATTTCGCTTCCTTACTGCCACTTCTAAACATTAAGGTATCACACTTATAGTTTAAAGATTTGTTTTTTTCAGAGTGGCTGAAATGCAGTTGTAGACAGAGGACTGGCAAATATGTGTTTACTACCTTAAATACATTTCACAAGCTTGTTCAGAGTGCCCAGCTATTCTTCCACATGTTGACGAATCGTTTTGTCCCATCCTGAGAAACTGTTCCCTCATCACACTGATTAGCCAGACCCATAGGAAACAGGCATGTAGCTATTTATTTTGGCCAAAAAGCAGACAGTACTGAAATCAGTTTAAAATACGTTTATTCTCATGGAGACCTTTCCACGTTCTCTCATTCCTTTATCTACATGTACACATTATTTGTATTTTCCCGTGGGAATGTAGAGCACAGAGGCAAGACAACTTGGATCTATTCCTATGAAATTCAGAAAAAGCTTAATTCAGTCTGAAATTAAGGCAAGTGTTTATTTTGTTTTTCAACAGCTCAAAAGTTTAGGCAGAAAAAGGTGTGTATTATGCTAGTGTGCTACAACACAGGGAATATTCTATTGCGAGTAGCATTTAAAAAGATTTCAGTTGCTCTTGTCTTATAATAGGCAAGACATTCAGACCATTTTCTGATGACCATCTGTGTTGTTTTAATTTCTGCATTTTTTATATTAAAGTGTACATATTAAATTCATAATATGATCACGAATCTTGTTGCATTTAGTATGTACAGATTTTCTAATCATTCAGACATGTATAAAGGTCGACCACTATCAATGGCAAAGCAGGTTGCATACTTGCCTTTGATACATGACAAATCAGAAGACTATGGATTTTATCCCCAGACAATCAATAAAATTTGCATTTAAGTGCCAACACAGTAATGCATTTTGGGGATGATTTCACTTAGCTGTTCGTTGGATGAAGTGATAAACAAAGATCTCATGATCTACTCCATCTAGCAGTTGTTAAAATCATGTCACCTCTACCTGAAAAGTGGATGGGTTCAGAAAGACATTTTTAAATAAAAACTCAACACAAAATTGAAAGCAAATTTAATATCCAACATTCTTACTAGAGAATTACTTAAATAAATATTCTATGAGATAACATATCTTATTTCAGTTCTTCAATATACCTGATTCAGGAACATTTTGAATATATTTTTGCTGTCCATATTACTTCATTTGGGTATTTTAATGAGACTCAGTATCATCTGAATGTGTCTATTCAGCTCAGAATGAACAAGTTCCACTTGCAAAAATTATGTCTCTTTTCTGGCCAAATTACAAGAAAATAAAATGAAGTTACATGATGTTTGTCTACCAATACACATCTTAACTGCTTATTTATCATAATTATGCTTTATTTATATGTTTTCTATCACTATTCTTCTTGCATTGCATAAAGTTATTCACCTCCGTAAAATTCTGCATTCCACTCCAAGTGACTATCAGCTGCCCAACTATGACATTTTACCTTAAGTACCCCCAGAGTTATCTCCCAGGGCTGGGGCCACACCAATGGCTGGTTGGCCAGAGGAAGTGGAGAATCTTGCAGTATTACATTTGCTCATCCTGCATGCCAGGGAAGTGTTTGTATGCTCTAATTGTGTGGAACCAGTGTTGTCACACATGTCAATACAGGCAATGCTTAGACTGGGTGGAGCTAGTGATGTCACACAAATAAATCTAGGCAATGTCTGGGCTGGGTGGAGCCAAGCTTGTGATGTCACACACATCAGTGTAGGTAATGTCTGGTTACTCTGTCTCTCTTTAACCTACTTACCAGTTCAAAACTTATTTGTTATTAAAATCTTCACATACAAACACTGTTAGATATCTTCTTCTACTTAAGATATGCAAAGATGTCCTGACACCTCTATCCTTGTTTATTTATTTTTTTCTAAATAACTTTGTACAGCTAAACTATATGATCCTTCACTGCACTCAGAGGCATATATTAGTATTAGTAATGAATGCAAATCATCAAGATACATTTAATCTAAGAGAATGTCCCTACTTTTGTCAAAATTCTAGTTCCTTAAATTGCTAAACAAATCAGGAAGGGTGAGAGCAGTTTTCCTTTTGCAATCTGTGAAACAAGCAAACAAACAAACAAAAAAAAAAGGGGGAAAAAAAAAACGCTAACTTGCAGACATGCTCTGCATATTGGTTCTGTTAGGGAAAGCATGTTAAGTAGCCTAATGTCTTAATGTGTAGGGCTGGGATTAAGGACAGGGGCCGAGGTAGGGGTAGCAACAGGGTATGGGTTAGTACACGAGTAAGGTGGTGATCCCTACTCCTGTCCTTAACCCCCAACACTACATATTAGGATACTAAACACTCTTTCCTTAACAATACCAATAAACAAAAGACACACACACACACACACACACACACACACACACACACACACACACACACACACACACACACACAAAAACTCACACACACAAATACACACACACTCATGCACACACAGTGACACACAAACATACATATATGCATACACAGTGACACACACACACACACACACACACACACACACACACACACACACACACACACACACACACACACACACACTCAAATGCCGAGATGTTTAGTACAGATGTCAGTTTCAGCATTACTATCCTCATCCACTTTCCTTACATTCAACAATGCAGACTTCAGTTGTTCCTGCAGATGACAGCTAGTGATTTTTACCAACTATGATACAAAAACGTCATTGGACAAGACATGTATTTGATCAGTACTATGCCACTCACAGTGCTTCCCAATCTTTGGAAGCATAGCATGGTACAGTGGGTCAGGGGCTAATATTGTCACCTCACAGCAAGAGGTTATCCAGTCTGATTTACAGCTGGGATGCCTTCTGTATGGAGTCTGTGTGTCCTCCCTGTGTCCATATGGGTTTCCTCCCATGTTACAAACACGTGAGTCTGGAGTGTTTCTCCCTGGGCCTCTGCTGAAAATTGGCTCATTCCAAGTTGGACTTTCTCAGTAAACAAATGTTAAATAAATAAAAACATTGCTTTTGACTTCAGGTAACATGTGCTCCTATAATACCTACCCTTACTCCTTTCGGCAACATGTATGAGCCACTGTTAGTCACTCCCACCTCCACTACCTGCACTTATGTTTGCTGCATGAAGCTAGGATGCTGGGTTCACAGTGGGGCTTCATTCTTCTGATTGGAGGCAACATTGTATCTTTTTTCTTTTTGTTCTCCAGTAAACAATTACCCTCCACCTTCTTATCTGACCAACTTTTTCCATGTCAGACTGTTAATTCGTATGATGCTGCACTTGTTATATTTTCATATCTTCTCTGTCGTCATCAGCTTTTTATCATGAGCATCTGTATATTACTATAATATAATATATGATATATATTTTTTTGCTTTTAGAGGTACTTCTCTTCATGTTTTTGCAATGTACTTACAGCCTACAGTTAACTGATGTTGATTCCTGCATTGCATGATTTCTTATGACCCCTATGCCTAATCGCTGCACTTTTTTCCTGTGTTTCTGTATTAAGGTTTGACCCTATACAGAGGAGACTGTAGCCCAATTACACACACACAAACACACACACACACACACACACACACACACACACACACACACACACACACACACACACACACACAAGTGTTGTCTCCCTATACCATGTATATTTGACAAAACAGACATATCTGTGTTGCAACTATAATAGCACTATTTAATGCCACTCTTCTGCATACTTGGTCATATAAGATGTGCTCCGAGAAATGTGTTATTTGTACTTTGATCCACTTTGGTTTGTAACTTTCTTCTGCACCTGAATATACATTCTGATCTTGCTTGATATTATTTCCCATTCTCACTATGGCCTCAGTAACTATCAGAGAAGAAAAAGATGGACATAATACAATGCAGTCCAAAAAGGCAGGGGTACTTACAATCATGTGTGCCAGAACCATAGAGCCAGCGGGAGGGGGAGCCCCCCCCCACTTTTACACCTGAAAGACCTGTTGGGAAAAATTAATGAAGTAGAGTTTTCATGCTAATGTGAATTTGTGCAGAAGTTAAACTAACTAAACGAGCTGTTCTTGTTCTCTTATTGCCTTGTGTTACAGGAGTTATGGTGCCACTGTTCTGTTGATGCTGCCAGAGCCCCAGAGCCAAAGTCATGCTTGTAAGGAGAGTTTTGTTCTCTTATTTGCAGGAGTTATGCTGCTTGTGTGTGTGTGTGTGTGTGTGTGTGTGTGTGTGTGTGTGTGTGTGTGTGTGTGTGTGTGTGTGTGTGTGTGTGTGTGTGTGTGTGTGTGTGTGTGTGTGTGTGTGTGTGTGTGTGTGTGTGTGTGTCACTGTGTATGCATATATGTATGTTTGTGTGTCACTGTGTGTGCATGAGTGTGTGTGTATTTGTGTGTGTGAGTTTTTGTGTGTATGTGTGTGTGTGTGTGTGTCTTTTGTTTATTGGTATTGTTAAGGAAAGAGTGTTTAGGTATACCTGGTGGTTAGTGTTACTCAGGCTCAAGAAAGAATCTGAATTCTCTACCCATACCACCACTTGTGATTCAGGAAGTTGAGTCCATAGCTCTCCACTGTCCAGATTTTCACAGAATATTTGGCTCATACATTTGGTCTGTTCCTCTTAAAATTCGTGTTTTTCTGGCAAATCAGTGAGAACTGAATTCATTAAATAATGATAGCCCTTTAAGTTTCAGTCTTGTTATCTTTCAGGAAACACATGGTAGCACAAAACACTTTATGTTTACAACTTTCTAAGATTACACAAGCAATATTTAAAATGTTTCCCTGGTTTTGGGCCTTTGACCCCCCCCCCCCCTCCCCACCAATAAATTTTGGCTTTTTACATATTTCTTGTGCTGTGAAGTTGAGAGATTTAGTTGAGTGTCAAAAGTAATTTACAAGGAGCTGAGAGCTTCAGAGGAAGAGAAGTTTAGTGCTACTGATGCTAAGCTATTTGCATTGTTAATAGCACAACAGATAGTATACGTGTGTTTGATGCAGAAGGCTGTAGGTTCTACTCCTATAGTATGCAGATGGATCGCTGCTACTGTACTGTGTTGTACTTTAAAGGGAGTGAATGCTGCAATCCTATGAATATTCTCCTTTAGAGGAGTTACCTCAGTTTGCAATCCATTCCCCGTTGCATAATTACTAGCTTATCATTTTTTTAATGTAGCATAAGCAATTTTCTGTCATCAGTTTGCCATCCATTCCCCATTGCAAGATTACTAGCTTATCTTTTTTTAATGTAGCATAGGCAATTTATTCTTCAAGGGCAACAGGCACTTTATAGATGAAACTATCAAATATAAAGGTGTTTGCAAGCAGCAACCTCTTTGTTAGTTGCAGATCCCTTCAATGTGGAATTATTTAGATGACTTACTTCTGCAGAGATTTTGCATATTGACTGATATTGGTGGATTGTAATGACAGAAGTTTGAGTGGCCTTTTATGGTTGAAATTTTTTGAAATTAGTAGTTTTTTTCATTATTGGTTCATACATTTTGTTTCACAGGTTACTAGAAGACTGTCCCAAACTACAAATTTAAAACGCATTCTAATAAGTGATGCTGTATTATACAAGGAATATAATTTAATACAATCAGGTTAATACAATCAGGAAGGTGAATCAAAGAATGCAAACATGTATGCTTGCTCACAGGATGCAGGAGATCAAAATAAGGGAAGAGACCAGTCACCAATGGAGTCCCCCAGGGTTCAGTGGTGAGGCTTTTTCTGTTTGGCATATACATCTCAAAAGTTAAAGGAAATACCAAAAGGCTTTGGCCGACTAAGTTTGAGATGACTGCAAACTAGGAGCAGTTATTAAATCCCCAAATGATTTGAGCATCATGCAGGAAGTTTTGTCCCAAACAATAACTGGTGCCAGAATTATGAACTGAAACCAGACTCCAAGAAATACATTATCTTATCCTTTGGGAAGTCATCTAATCCAGGGAACTATGAAATTGACAATGTCCCCTGAGAACTGTCCCAGTTGTTTGGCATTTGGGAACTTGTGTGTATAGTGACCTAACGTTTGACCAAAATGTGCCCAGAGTCATAAAAAAGTCTTTCTATATTGCACAGCTTATAAACAAATTGATTGTGACTAGATTTAGAGATGTTATTGTCCCCCTTTACAAAGCTCTCATTAGGTCAATCATTTTGTATAATGCCCACTTTGGCATGTATCTGTCCAGACCCATGCAACAATTGGAATACCCACAGAGATACCTTGTTAAAGGTATACAAGTCCTAAACAATAGGTCTTGCATGGACCACCTCAAAGATTTATCACTAAACTCAGAATCCTACAGAGTGCTTAGAGGTGACATGTCTGGCGTACAAGGCATCCTCTGACCTAATACAGATGGACCTACTGAACATGGCAATCAGAAATACTAATACTCAGTCCAGGTATCTAAACTGAATGTTGTGGAGAGATGGATATATATCAGATAGGCTACCACTGTTCAAGAACAGACCATCCATCCAAGTAAAATGAAGCTCATCCCTGTCCATATTCAAATATAACTTGGATCTAAGGATGGGTAATAGAAAATGTACTCCAGGATTGTCCCTCATCCACTAATGGATAGAGGCAGTTCCTAAATGCTGCATCCCTTACATGGCTCCCCTCAAATTATATATAGTATGATCACATTTATTGTTACATGGGATAATATACAATTATCAGCAAAGGGACAGGTAAAACCAATTAGGAAATGTTTAATTCAAGCACCAAAAGGGAAATTGGCTAAGCATAAAATGTCCTTCAATTGAACCTATGTTGTGGTAATAAATAGTTTTAAAAATTGTCCTTTTTAGATCACTAAGTGCCCCTCTCACCCTCCGCTCCCCAGTCTTCAACAAATACATCTTCAGAGCTCTCTTATCAGCATCTTCTTCCTATCACCGTGGAAGGTCTGGATGGCACTCTTGCCAGTTTAATGGTGCAAGCACTGCTAGTCACCTCTATCACTGGTGAAATGATGCCAAGCATACATCCTATAATGCCACTCTGATATGATTCTCCCAGCAAATGTTCCCAATGGAATCTACAAAGGAGACAAAAATATTTCTCTTTTGGGGTCACCACCAGGCTGCCCTACAAACACATGAACCCTCAGAAACAATAGCTGTTCTACAGGTCTCTATCCAGAGAGTCATATCTAGCATCTAATATGGTTATGCTTCTTTCCCAATGCAATATTTGTCATGCAACTTAGAGAAACTCAGTATTACAGCAACCAAAGAATAGCTGCATAGTGTATGCTGTGATTACGATACTGCTTGTCCTCTAGGGCAACTTCCAGCTTCTCAGATTGAGGTTAGAAGTTACATAGAATTTTCAAATACTATTCTGATGCCCAAAGATGCGTACTGCACCTCACAGTTGTGCATTTCTGAGCACAATTGGTGCAATATGTACACTGACCATTCAGAGACATTCATGAGCTGAGCTCTCATGTACATAATAATTACTCCCCAAGGCCCAAATCAGTGTATAAGCTTGAGTGAAAAAAGAGAGCATCATTGCACAATAGAAGAAATCAAAGAGCTCCAGAGAGAGAGAGATACAGTTGTTTTCAGTAATGAATACACTGGAATGCAGAACTCCAACTTGCTTAAGATATGTACACCTTTTTTCAAAGTAGTACTTTATATAAATAAAGGTATATCACATTTTATAATTGTAAATACATGCTAGCTGGAATCATAGCAGTAGTTGTTAGTTCTTTAAATAGGAATAAATAAGTGAGAAAGTCACAGACAATGTTGTGCACAAGGAATTTCAAAGTTAAAGGGAGGCACACACAGCATGGATTGTGTAATGCAATTCTTAAAGGAGGTAGGCCAGCCTAGAGATAGGCCAGAATGGCACACATCTTTGCAGGTGTATAGCAGTAGCCTTACAAGGATACTTAGTATGTTTATGCAATATTTATTTAAAGCCCTTCATGAGTATTATTTTTATTATTATTCATTTTTATTTTTATTTTTATTTATTTATATGAAGTATTGTATTAAACATTTTAACATTGGTAAGTTTTTAACACTTTGATATGTTATTGATATTTTCAATATTTTTAGCCTTTGAATGTTTTGACTTACATGTACAGGATTATGTCTCAGACCTGTTTGGTTTGTTAAAGTAATAATTTCCATCATGTACATATTCCAATGTACATACTGCAAACATATAGGTTTTCCATTTTTAGGCATAGTATGTCTTAAAAAATCTTGAAGAAAAAGTTTTACTTTATTATTTCATTATTTTGTTAACTTATTCGAGTTAATTATGCTAATGTACTTTAACACGTGATCTTACATTTCTATATATCCAAGTCAATTGCATTACACATGTTAACTTGAAAAAGCTCAGTATTGACTGAGCGAAAGCACTTGTTTTATGTTGATCGTGTTGTGCCAATAAAGGATTCATCACCACTACTGGTTTCGGCTTCTTGGCTGTGGATTTTGTGTTCTTGGCTTTTCAACTTCTTTGGTTTTTAATATATATATATATATATATATGTATATATATATATATATATATATATATATATATATATATATATATATATATATATATATATGTATAAATATATATATATATATATATATATATATATATATATGTATATATATATATATATATGTATATGGGTCTACTTCAGATGATCGAATTTTCAAAAGTTCGGCTTTCATATGACATTTTATAAAAAAAGTAAAACAAAAAAAAAATTACCTGAATATTGTTAGCAAGGCGGCAAGCCCCCCTGCACCCCCCACACCCCCTGCTATTTAAATATACCAACTCCGATATTGCACTACAGTGCGGAAAAGGAAATATTCCCATTCCGGGCTGTATGGAGAGCTCCATTAAGAACATTCGAACTTTTAAAAGTTCGATGATATGAAGGGCACCCATATATATATATATATATATATATATATATATATATATATATATATATATAGTGTTAATTGGTATGCATATTTCATTGGGCATATATTCTTATGGTTTTTTTTACTCTTGGAGGCATGAGCCAAGGCACTAAGTCATGATGTTTCAATAAAAGTGTTCTTTTTTGTGTTTTAGACATTTTTTTTATTATGGGTGTTGCCAGTAGCTCAGGCAAATGGGATGTATCATAGAATTACTGCATATGGTTCACTCTCTCCTGTGAAGTACATGGAAAGCCATATGCTCCCACCATGCAGCAACAAGGCATCAAGAAATGGATGAATTGTTCTCAAGACAGACAACTGCTATATCCCTAGTGTGTCCTCAACTGGTGGCTAAAAGGTAATTGTAAATACTGTAGTTTATGTAAGGAGACACATACCTTGATATCCACTGAGGCAGGAAATGTATGATTCTAATGGGACTGCAAATGAGGCCAACAAATGTCTACCATGTTCTACATGGTGTCCCAATCCACAAACTAACAGTCAACAATGTCAGTGTCATGAAGTCCATAAAATATTAAGCGCAGATGAAGTGCACAACAGTGACTTGTAGTGACAACAATAATCTGTAGTATATACATATTAACCAGTGCTGCAGAAATCCATAATATAGGCCAGTGATTTCCTGGCATGATCATGAGGGTTAGCTGCAGTCAATGCCGCTAGAGTAGAGTGCCACATCCCTCTCTTTATATGTTTCTGAATTCCACTCCCATCTTGTTTGCCTCATTTACATAGACACTGCCCCTCATTTTAATAATGTTGCCTTGGTCATCAGCATCTTCATTTCAACAGCCATTAGCATATGCCGCAAGTAGCCCTGCAGCTCGTCTTACACCACGTGTGCAACGTTCATCTCCGCATTGCACACACCCTGTGTCTGGCCACTCATTTTTGCAAAATTGTCTACTGTAATGCAACTAATATATCTGAATCCTAGGGTAAGTTCCAACTTACTGGGTTGGACATTTTTTTCCTCTTTTTGTGCTGGAAAATATTATTATTATTATTGTTAAGAATTAAATCTATATTATGTATTTCAATTTTAAAATGTATTCTTTGTAATTAACTGAAGTAATTATTATGGTTTTACAACAGAGAATATAATTTTATTGTTTCTGCAGATTTCTGCTTGTATATATATATATATATATATATATATATATATATATATATATATATATATATATATATATATTATTCTCCTGCACTATAGACAAAATCTGGAACTCCCTCCCATCCTCAATTACCTCTGTAACTTCTTGCACCCACTTTAAATCCATACTAAAATCACACTTCAAAACTTGCCAGATATGCCCTTGCAACCCCCCCCAATACCATCCACTCCCCCCCACCCACTACCTCTCTCAGCCCCTATCAACAACCTACTCTTAGCAAGCTTGGCTATTCATGTTCCCAGCCACCTACCACATAATACTAACTTCTTGTAGCAACAACTGCTAATGGCTGTTATGTACCTCAAAAACAGATTGTATCAATTGTTCACTGATGAATCTCAACTACAGTTGTAACCATGTTTAGTATATGTTTTGTAACCATGTTTAGTTATTTTAAAATTGTACTATGTTCTACAGCTGTTTTACATCTGTTTTCTTCTTGTCTTGCGTCCTTTACTGGACTAATGTCTATATTTAAATGCTATGTTTTTTAACTGTATAATGCAAATAATATTTAATGTGTAGCTTTTCTCCCCGGGCCTTCCTCTGAAAACGGACCTGTGTCCAGTCGGACTCTCCCGGTCAACAAATGTAAATAAATAAATAAATAAATAAATATGTATGTGTGTGTGTGTATATATATATATATATATATATATATATATATATATATATATATATATATATATATATATATATATATATATATATATATATATACACACATATTGTTATTTAGGAAAATTTTGCAGGTGTTTATATAACTTGAATGGATAGAAGGCCACCACATAAAGCTGTGATGACATTTTACTTTATCCATTCATTTAAGGATTTATTATTTATATACATCTTCAGTTTTTTTTTTTCATTTTTAGCAGCCCTTGATTTGGGTAGACAAGTATTTGTGGCTGACAGAAGTAAACTTCTAATGAGAAATATCAGATAATTAAACATGCATTAAGATACGAAAAGAAATGTAAATGTATACTGTAACAGACAATTTGTGTTCAGAGCCAAAAACGGTACTTTATTTTATCAAGACTGAGATTATTGACAACAGATGATAAATAGATATCAATAACTTAATGTGTATCCCCAGACAGACTGCAATAAACAAATTTGAGTAAGTTTCTTGAATACATGTAATCATTTGGTGTGTGTGTGTGTGTGTGTGTGTGTGTGTGTGTGTGTGTTTATATGTGTGTGTGTGTGTGTGTGTGTGTGTGTGTGTGTGTGTGTGTGTGTGTGTGTGTGCGTGTGTGTGTGTTGGAGAATATCTACAATTACATTTAAAAATGAAGGAAACAAAAATGACTGTTTCAAGTAAGACATTTTGTCTGTAATAATCATGTTCTCTGGAACTGTATTCTGCATTATCTGTATTATAAAAGAGAATGACAATTTATTTGTCCAGACATTTTGACTGATATTACAGAACGTACTTTTAGTTCATTATACCTAAGACATGCATACTATTAGAGGTACAAAGCTAGTAATAGTGAACCTTGCAATTCAGAATATATAAAAAAGAATTACATAAAATTAATAAATGTCAAAACTCCCTATACTACTTTAAAGCATGTTTTTTACATCCACATGTTAACACCTCTAATATTTATATAGTCTAAATGAAGACAGCTGCACCTTGGAGGAAGAGGAATTATCTGAGGAAGGGTAGTCTTAGGCATGCTATATATCCCTACTGTTTACAGTGGATATAAAAAGTTTACACATCCCTGTTAAAATGCCAGTTTTTTTTTGTGATATAAAGAAATGAGACCACAATAAATCATTTCAAAATATTTACTACCTTTAGTGTAACCTATAACCTGTACAATTCAATTGAAAAACAAAGAAATAAAAAAAATAAAAAACGTATAATAAGCTGGTTGCATAAGTGTGCACACCCTTAACCTAATACTTTGTTGAAACACCTTTTGATTTAATTACAGCATTCAGTCTTCTTGGCTAGGAGTCTATCAGCATGGCAGATCTTGACTTGGCAATATTTACCAACTCTTCCTTGCAAAAGTGGTCCAAATCTGTCAGATTGTGAGGGCATCTCTTTGTGCACAGCCCTTTTTCAGGTCACCCCACAGATTTTCTATTGGATTTAGGTCTGGGCTCTGGTTGGGCCATTCCAAAACTTTAAATCTCTTCTGGCGAAGCCATTCTTTTGTTGATTTGGATGTATGCTTGGGGTCATTGTTGTGTAGAAAGGTGAAATTCCTCTTCATCTTCAGCTTTCTAGCACATGCCTGAAGGTTTTGTGCCAAAAGTGACTGGTATCTGCAACTGTTCATAATTCCCTCCACTTTAAATAAAGCCCTAGGTCCAGCTGAAGAAAAGCAACCCCAAAGCATGATACTGCCACCACCATGCTTAACCATGGGGATGGTGCTCTTTTGGTGATGCAAAGTGTTGTTTTTGCACCAAATGTAGCATTTGGAATTGTGGCCAAAAAGTTCAACCTTGGTCTCATCAGACCATAATACATTTTCCCACATGTTTTTATGAGACTTGATGTATTGTTTTGCAAATTTTAGCTGGGGTTGAATGTTTTTCTGTGTAAGAAAAGGCTTTTGTCTTGCAGCCCTACTCCATAGCCCAGACATGGAGAATACATGAGATTGTTGTCACATGTGGTTCACAACCAGTACTTGCCAGAAATTTCTGCAGCTCCTTCACTGTTGCTGTATGTCTCTTGGCAGCCTCCCTGACCAGTTTTTGTCTTGTCTTTTCATCAATTTTGGAAGGATGTCTAGTTCTTTGCAATGTCACTGTTGTCCCATATATTTTCCACTTTTTGATTACTGTTTTCACTGTGTTCCATGGTATATCCAATGCTGAGGAAACTTTTTTGTACCTTTCTCATGACTGATACCTTTCAACAATGAGATCCCTTTGATGCTTTGTAAGCTCTCTGCGAACCATGGCTTTTGATGTAGCAAGCAACTGAGTAAATGTCAGGAAAATCCTACTAGAACAGCTTAACATTTATTTGGAGTTAACCAGAGTCTCTTTAATTGATGGCAAGTGAAGAGCCACCAAACTGGAAGAACAAGTATTTTATTTGAACACTGAGATAAAATAAAACAATAAAAAGTTCCTCTGTTAATCCACAAGTAATTCACAAGTAAGCGCTTTTGTTTAATATCTATTAAACTTCATCAGACAATGTATCAATTAACATCACTTCCTTTTATACTAAACTTCATTCATTAAAAAGGAAACACATGACTCTACCAATATTTAAGCATGCCTCTACCTCTACGATTGAAATTAAACAAATCTAAACCAAATAGCTGAGGTTAATACATATTATATACTCTCCTTATAAATAATTAAGACTCTAAAATGCATATACTGCAAAGAAAGAATGGAAAACATAATACAAAATACATACACGTATATAGCAACTAAAGAGCATTAAAATACATGAATTACATACATTACATGTTAAAGATATCAAAAAAACGATAAATATTATGTATATGTATATGTACATATTAAAATGCTGAGCTAGTATATTTTATTATATTATATTTTATGAAAAAAAAAATATATATATATATATATATATATATATATATATATATATATATTATAAAAAATCCCTAAAAAAATCGTCATATTCAACAATGTATGAATCTTTATGCTAGTATCTATGTTTAATATAGCAATATATATATATATATATATATATATATATATATATATATGAATAAAAATTGATGTTAAGAATAATTGCATAAATAATTTACTTATAAATATTAAGTATATAAATGAATTAATAAATTATTAAATAGCCATGTATATACACTAATTATATTATTTTATATTATTACTACTAATCTCTATGATAGGTTAATAAATATATATATATATATATATATATATATATATATATATATATATATATATATACATATAACAAAGAAATAAAATCAATTTAAATTTTATATATATAAATTATACTGTATCTCAGTCTATTATCTTATTTCTATTTAATGCCTTTAATTTTAAAATAGGAGCTATTGAACTACGTTCATTTATACCTGGCCATGTATTAGCTTGTGTTCTAATCTGCCATTGCAATTCTTTATGTTCTAAAAATATGCCCCAAGGTCTTTTTTCTTCTACTTCTACATGATCTATTGCTATAAAAGAAAATCGATGGTCTCTGTATTCATCAATGTGCTTTGTTAGCGCATTATTACATTTATTGTTCTTTATAGCATATTCATGCTCATATATTCTTTGTGCTAGAGCTTTCTCTGTTTTCCCTATGTAGAAGATGGGGCAGGAATTGCACATGGGTTCATAGGTTCATCCTAGGCTATCTGCCCTAGGGCATTTATAAGCCTAGCCAGAGTGTGTTTGGCTTTCGCTACCCATTTTAAATTCATTTTGCTATGCCCTTTTTCGAGGTTAGTATACTGTGCCTCTGTCTAACAGTGACACAGAAGTGATTCTCGGGGTAAACCTACGATCTCCCATCCACTCATCAAGATTCCTTTTGAAGAGGGTCAATGAGGGACTCTGCCTAACCTGGACTGGGATTTTATTCCAGAGTGAAGGGAGCCTCTGGGTTATGAATCTGTTCCTCCAGCATGTCCTATTTATTTCAGTGCTGAGGTTCAAGTCTCTCAAGCACGTAGCTCGATGGGATTTGGATTTTCTGAGGTGCAGCATGTCCATTAATTCCGGGTTGGACATGACTTTATACGTCAGGCACAGATCGCCTCTGAGCAGGCGGTATGCCACTGAGTAGAGCTGGAGTTTCTTTAACCGTGCAGCATATGGCATCTGTTTGATCCCTTTGATCCTCTTGGTGAGGTACTTTTGGGGTCTTTCCAGTTGCTGCAAGTGTCTGGTAAGGTACATCCTAAAAGGGGCATTGTACTCAATTATGGGCCTGATAAGGGATGAGTAAAGAGGCATGATGACCTCCCCTGATCTAGATGTGAATCCCGGCTATATAGACTACTGCTTTAGATTTACAATTGTATTTTCCATTCAAATAATATTTCTTGTTCCTAAGCTGGAAGGAGTCTCCTATTCTAACTTTAAAACACCAATTACAGGCTCCACATTTACTCATACCTTTAATTTTATTGCTTGTTTTGTGGGTCCCTGTTTTTAAAATATCTTTAAACCTTTTCCCTTTTCTATAAACAATCTTTGGTATTTCTCCAATATGCTTTTTACATTGTGGGTCCTCCATAAGTATGGCCCAATTATTGATAATTATTTCTCAAATTATATGATGTTCCTGAGAAAAAGTAAGTACCAAAGCTTTTGAAAATTCATTCTGTCCATCTTTATTAATAAATATACAGGGATAAAGCCTGGGAGCACTGGCGCAAAACCAAAACCCCCTCAACTAGACAGAAATTACTAGAACTACGCAATAGAGTCAAAAAGCTAATAAAACAGGACAAATTCCAATACTACCAGTCTGCCATAGACTCCTCCCAACACAGCCCCAAACAATTCTGGTCCTCCATAAACTCCACCCTCCACCCAGGTAAAGTCAGTACCCCTCCACCTAACATCCCTCACTCCTCAGAAAATATTGCTACCTCATTCAACACACACTTCAAACAAACCATACTATCACTAGCTAAACAACACAACCCCATCCCCTCCATCCTACACCTTCAACTAGTAATCTCCCCACTGCCTTCTCTTTTTCTCCTGTACCTACCTCCAACATAAAAACACTCTTAACTAAACTTAAGCCCACCAGATTAGCAACAGACAACCTCCCAAGTGAATATCTACAAATCGCAGCTGATGCTCTGGCCTACCCAGTATCCATCTTAATTAACCGATCTCTGTCAGAAAGTTACGTTCCCACACTGTGGAAAGTATCATATATAATTCTCCTCCACAAAAGCAGACCCTCCACAGAACTAACCAATTACTGCTCCATAGCTATTCTCTCTCCACTCTCCAAAATACTAGAGAGATGCATACACTCTCAGGTCTCAGACTACCTCCTTACTAACAACCTCCTTTCCAATACTCAGCATGGTTTCTGACCAAACCATAGCACCACCACTGCCTTACTCTCCTTTACTAACACTATCCTTCAGCATAAAAACAATGGCCATCTCTCCTCTGCTACTTTCCTAGACCTATATAAAGCATTTGACATGGTCCCACACAAACAACTTATCTCTGTCCTCAATAACCTATCCTTCTCACAATCGGTCACTAACTGGTTTCAGAGTTACCTGTCTGACCGCCAACAATCCGTTGTATGGAAGAATGACATATCTCCCAAACTAACTGTCTCCATAGGGGTTCCCCAAGGATCCATCCTTGGATGCCTACTCTTATCTGTTTTCACCAATAATCTAGCCTCTGCCACCAAACATGGCAGAATCATACAATACACAGATGACTCAACCATCATCTGCTCAGCCCAGTCCCTACCCAAACTGCAAAAAGTCACACAGGAAGCCTTCTCCTCTGTTGAAACTTGGTTATCCGATGCCCAATTAATACTCAACCCAAAGAAAACTAAACTACTCATCTTCCAACCCACCAAACATACTCAAAACAACTCTCACTTTAACATCACAGCAAAAGACAACACCACTATATACCCAACTGAACACACCAAATTGCTAGGAGTGGAAATAGACAATAATCTAAAATTTGATATTCACATATCCATGACCATAAAAAAGTCCACAAAAAACTAAGAGCGCTATACAGAAATAAGCAACTTCTCACCAAAGCAGCAAAGATTTCAATAGCAAATTCCCACCTTATCTCCACCCTACTTTATGCCTCTCCAGTATATACCAACCTAAGGCAATGTGATCTAAACAAGCTAGAGACCTGCTACAACAAAATTGCCAAATTCGCCACAGGGGCATCCTACCATAGTCACCACTGTCTCTCACTTGCTGAACTGGGCTGGCTTGAACTCTCTCACCTTCTTCAGTGGCATCAACTCTCACTCGCCACAAACTAGTAAACCATCCACTAAATGTCCCATCCCTCCAGAATCTACTCCAACCCTATCGCACCACCAGACCACTAAGATCCAGCAACAAAAATCACTTGCAGATCACTAAAGCCAATAACTCTGCTGGTGAAGCACTATTCTCTTGCACCATCGCCAAACTATGGAACTCCCTCCCGCCCACAATCACCTCCACACCATCATGCACCCACTTCAAAACTTTACTAAAAGCACACCTAAAAACATGCTCGCTATGCCCTTGCAACTCCCACTCTAATATTACCCACCCCATGCAACCACTACCTTTCTTTCCACTCCACTAACTATCATGATTATGGCAAGCTCAGATGCTCATAAGCCAGTACTTATTATACAGCAGGAACTTCTTCTTGTGACATTTGTTAATGTCTGTTATGTACTTCACAGATAAAGATTCTAGTTGTCTACTGATGTACTATGTTCTTCATCTATAAATATGTTGTAAGTAATTGCTATGTTAAATTATTAATCGCTATGCAATCCAATGTAACTACTGTTTGTTTATTTTAACTGTGGAGCTTTTCTCCCCGGTCTCCGCTGAAAATGGACCTATGTCCAGTCGGACACTCCCGATCAACAAATATAAATAAATAAAATAAATAAATTAATTAATTAATAGTTTCATTTATTAGTATATTATCATAACTATTAGTTCTAATATTTGGCACATTACTAACATCACATACTTCATTTTGCTTTTGTAAAATGGGCCTAAAGTGTCCGCTTAATCTTTTTTTGGTAACTTCATGTATTAAAGCGTCAACTAATGTCACTGGATAGTTCCTATTAATGAACATATCACACAAAAAATTGCATTCCAATTCAAATTGTTCAAACTTAGTCACCAGCCAAGCAGCTCTAACTAATTGCCACTTAATTACGGACCTTTTCTGATGTTCTGGATGGCAACTATTATAATGCAAAAAACTATTAGAATAGGACATTTTTATATGAATGACTGCAGCATATGCTCCATTTTCAGTATCTTTCATGAGATGTACATCTAAATAATTAATACTATAATTGTTGATATTCCATGTAAATTTAAAACAAATAGTTGTTTCATTAATATATGTAAAAATCCATTCAAGAAATCTGCTGTACCAGTCCAAATGATGCTGATATCGTCCTGAAACCGATAAGATTTGATAAAAGTATTATATTTGCTATAAAAAACATATTTTTTCCCCAGAATGCCATAACTAAATTTGCATAAGCACCTCCACATGGTGACCCCATAGCAATGCCCTTTTTTGCAGAAAATATTTTTTTATTAAATGTTAAGAAATTATTACTTAAAACTATCTCCAATAATTCCATTATAAGATTAGTTAATTCATGGTTAACATGATACTGAATTAATATTTCATTTATCCATTCCAAACCTAGAGACTGTGGAATAACTGTGTATAAATCACAAACATCAATTGTTACTAAAATATCTTGATTATTAAATTCTACTTCATTCATATGCTCTAGGAATGTCCAGGAATCTTTACAAATATGTTTTTCATTCCTAATAATCTTTTTTATTTAATAATCAACATACTTAGCACATGTTGAATTAATGGAATCTCTTCCATCTACTAAAGGGCGCATGGGGGGGGGTCATATATGCTTTTATGTATTTTAGGGTTTCCAAAAAATACAGAAATTCTTGGAGTTATAATGTTAAGATAATTCAATAAATCTATGTTAATACGTTTTTCAAGGAACATGTCATTAATTTGTTCATACACTTTTCTGTAATCAATGTTTAATTCATTTAGTGATATTTGCTCATAAGTGTCATTTTCAAGAATAGCATTTAACTTGTAATTATATGTTTCATGACTCATAATAACTGCCCCCCCACCTTTATCTGGTTTCATGATTCTGATTTTTTCTTTACCTAGTGCTTTTAAAATTCTTTGTTCATCATTATTTAAATTTGATGAACAATATGTTTCTTTATTAAACTTATCTAGGTATTTCAGCTGATATTCACACATTCTCTCATATAGTAAAATCTTCGGAAAGAGTGGTGGGTTAAAAGTGCTACTAATATTAAATTTACTAGACTGATTACATATGTTGTCATGATACATTAATGTAAAGCTAATTTTCCTTAAAAATAATTTCATGTCAATTATTGTAGTGGTGAAATCAAAAGGCCTCGAAGGAATAAAAGTATAAGCTTTAGCTAAAACATTTGCTACTTCTTGGCCGATTTCAACTTCTGAAAAATTAAAAACTTTAAAATCTCCTCCTACATTCACTGTAACATGTTCATTATGTTCGTACAATATGTTACTACAATGTTGAATTTCATTCATCACATTTCTTTCATTTACATGTATATAAACATCATTATTTATGTCCTCCATTGTTTGTCTTTGGGCCTGGCTCCTTGAAACCTAGCTCCTTGGTGGTTAGGTTAGGGGTTTTTGATCTTCAATCTCTCTGACCTTCTCACTTCAGGAAATTCTTGATTATATGCTGGATCTAATTGCTGGCCAAACTCTTTTGATTCATTATATCTGTTATCTTTGTCCAAATTATTGTTATTATTGTAAAAGAGCCTATATTTTCTTTGGCTCCCAGGAGGCTTGGGATATGCCATTCCATTTGCATACTGGTTAAGGTCCTTTTCTAATTTGTTCATTTTCCCAGTTTTTAATTTTGCAATTTGTTGTTCTATACTATTGTAAATTCTTAACATTTTAAATATGATACTATCATAAGAAATGTCAGCCCTGATTTCTTTATCTAGCCGGTCAAGTTCATTCATCAGTTCCTTGATATCAAATTGGTTATATGTTATCATTATATTCAGCATATCTTTCCCAGTTTTATCAAATAACTGCAGTAGTTCTGTATGAAAAGGTGAATTATTAGCCATGCCTGTAGGGTAAAGCCAAAAATGTAACCCTTTAGGTATAATGTTATGCTTAATGCATTCTTTCAAATATGCATTCTCTAGCTGCAATTTTCTGCATTTAAGCAGTTTAATGTCATCATCATTTAATTTAGTGTTTAACAAATTAGTACCCTGATTGTGCCCTCCAGAGAATGCAAACGCCAATTCAAGCCATTCAGTCAGCGCAGGAATCTCTCTTCTTGTTCCTTCATTATTATTAGAAATATGCCCTGAACCATTTGTTTGTGAAGGTTGGCATCCTCTAAGATCCGTATAAATCTGCTGACCGGATCCAGAAGTATTATGATGAACAGGGAGATTAGTATTACCTAGGCATGCAGGTGTCATGTTGAAATTAAAAGAATTGCTGTTTCTTAAAGCGTGCAAACTCCCGTTTGCAATATTTGCTTCCGGAACATTGAGTCTCTCATATAACCCATCTACTCATTGGGTTAGTTGCATAATAAGTGCTGTTAAATTTCCAATTGACCCTTCAGTCCTATTGGTACCTTCATCTGGTTGTACGGCACCCTTGCTTTCATTTACAGACGACATACCAAAAACGAAACCAAACAAACTGAAATAGCGAACGGCAAACGAAGAGCCATCAAACTGGAAGAACAAATATTTTATTTGAACACTGAGATAAAGTAAAACAATAAAAAGTTCCTCTGTTAATCTACAAGTAATCCACAAGTAAGCGCTTTCATTTAATATCTATTAAACTTCATCAGACAACGTATCAATTGACAACACTTCCTTTTATACTAAACTTCATTCATTAAAAAGGAAACACATGACTCTACCAATATTTAAGCATGCCTCTACCTCGACGATTGAAGCTGATAGATTATATAAATTGTTTAAGTATAGCGATAGTATATATATTGCTATATTAAATATAGATACTAGCGTAAAGATTCATACACTGTTGAATATGACGATTTTTAGGGATTTTTCATAAAAAATATATATATATTTTTTTTGCATAAAATCTAATATAATAAAATATACTAGCTCAGCATTTTAATATGTACACATACATTTAAATTTTAATATGTACATATACATATACATAATATTTAACATTTTTTTGATATCTTTAACATGTAATGTATGTAATTCATGTATTTTAATGCACTTTAGTTGCTATATACGTATATGTATTTTGTATTATGTTTTCCGTTCTTTCCATACAGTATATGCATTTTAGAGTCTTAATTATTTATAAGGAGAGTATATAATATGTATTAACATCAGCTATTTGGTTTAGATTTGTTTCATTTCAACCGTAGCGGTAGAGGCATGCTTAAATATTGGTAGAGTCATGTGTTTCCTTTTTAATGAATGAAGTTTAGTTAAAAGGAAGTCATGTCAATTGATACGTTGTATGATGAAGTTTAATAGATACTAAATGGAAACGCTTACTTGTGGATTACTTGTGGATTAACAGAGGAACTTTTTATTGTTTTATTTTACTTCAGTGTTCAAATAAAATAATTGTTCTTCCAGTTTGGTGGCTCTTCGCTTGCCGTTCGTTATTTCAGTTTGTTTGGTTTCATTTTTGGTATGTCGTCTGTAAACGAAAGCAAGGGTGCCGTACAACTGGATGAAGGTACCAATAGGACCGAAGGGTCGATTGGAAATTTAACAGCACTTATTATGCATCTAATGAGAGACTCAACGTTCTGGAAGCAAATAGTGCAAACGGGAGTTTGCAAACTTCAAGAAACAGCAATTCCTTTAATTTCAACATGACACCTGCATGCCTAGGTAATACTAATCCCCCTGTTCATTATAATACCTCTGGATCCTGTCAGCAGATTTATACAGATCTTAGAGGATGCCAACCTTCACTAACAAATGGTTCAGGGAATAATTCTAATAATAATGAAGGAACGAGAAGAGAGATTCCTGTGCTGATTGAATGGCTTGAATTGGTGTTTGCGTTTTCTGCAGGGCACAATCAAGGTACTAATTTGTTAGACGCTAAATTAAATGATTATGACATTAAACTGCCTGAATGCAGAAAATTGCAGCTAGAGAACACATATTTGAAAGAATGCATTAAGCATAACATTATACCTAAAGGGTTACGTTTTTGGCATTACCCCACAGGCTTGGCTAATAATTCACCTTTTCATACAGAACTACTGCAATTATATGATAAAAGTGGCAAAGATATGTTGAATATAATGATAAAATATAACCAATTTAATATTGAGGAACTAATGAATTAACTTGACTGGCTAGATAAAGAAATCAAGGCTGACATTTCTTATGATAGTATCAGATTTGAAATGTTAAGAATTTACAATAGTATAGCACAACAAATTGCAAAATTAAAAACTGGGAAAATGAACAAATTAGAAAGGGACCTTAACCAGTATGCAAATGGAATGGCATATCCTAAGCCTCCTGGGAGCCAAAGAAAATATAGGCCCTATTACAATAATAACAATAATTTGGACAAAGATAACAGATATAATGAATCAAAAGAGTTTGGCCAGCAATTAGATCCAGCAAATAATCAAGAATTTCCTGAAGTGAGAAGGTCAGAGAGATTGAAGAATAAAAACCCCTAACCTAACCACCAAGGAGCGGGGTTTCAAGGAGCCAGGCCCAAAGACAAACAATGGAGGATATAAATAATGATGTTTATATACACGTAAATGAAAGAAATGTGTTGAATGAAATTCAACATTGTAGTAACATATTGTATGAACATAATGAACATGTTACAGTGAATTTAGGAGGAGATTTTAAAGTTTTTAATTTTTCAGAAGTTGAAATTGGACAAGAAGTAGCAAATGCTTTAGCTAAAGGTTATACTTTTTTTCCTTTGAGGCCTTTTGATTTCACCACTACAATGATTGACATGAAATTATTTTTAAGGAAAATTAACTTTACATTAATGTATCATGACAACATATATAATGAGTCTAGTAAATTTAATATTAGTAGCACTTTTAACCCACCACTCCTTCCGAAGATTTTACTATATGAGAGAATGTGTGAATACCAATTGAAATGCCTAGATAAGGTTAATAAAGAAACATATTGTTCATCGAATTTAAATAATGATGAACAAAGAATTTTAAAAGCACTAGGTAAAGAAAAAATCAGAATCATGAAACCAGATAAAGGTGGGGGGGGGCAGTTATTATGAGTCATGAAACATATAATTACAAGTTAAATGCCATTCTTAAAACTGACACTTATGAGCAAATATCCTTAAATGAATTAAACATTGCTTACAGAAAAGTGTATGAACAAATTAATGACATGTTCCTTGAAAAACGTATTAACATAGATTTATTGAATTATCTTAACATTACAACTCCTAGAATTCCTGTACTTTTTGGAAACCCTAACATACATAAAAGTATATATGACCCTCCCCCCATGCGCCCTTTAGTAGATGGAAGAGATTCCATTACTTCAGCATGTGCTAAGTATGTTGATTATGAATTAAAAAAGATTATTAGGAATGAAAAACATATTTGTAAAGATTCCTGGACATTCTTAGAGAATATGAATGAAGTGGAATTTAATAATCAAGATATTTTAGTAACAATTGATGTTTGTGATTTATACACAGTTATTCCACAGTCTCTAGGTTTGAAATGGGTAAATGAAATATTAATTCAGTATCATGCTAACCGTGAATTAACTAATCTTATAATGGAATTATTGGAGATTGTTTTAAGTAATAATTTCTTAACGTTTAATAAAAAATATTTTCTGCAGAAAAAGGGCATTGCTATGGGGTCACCATGTGGAGGTGCTTATGCAAATTTAGTTATGGCATTCTGGGAGAAAAAATATGTTTTTAATAGCAAATATAATAATTTTATCAAATTTTATCATCTGTTTCAGGACGATATCAGCATCATTTGGACTGGTACAGCAGATTTTTTAAATGAATTTTTAGCATATATTAATGAAACAACTAATTTTTTTTAATTTACATGGAATAACAACAATTATAGTATTAATTATTTAGATGTGCATCTCATGAAAGATACAGAAAATGGAGCATATGCTGTAGCCATTCATAGAAAAGAATCCTATTCTAATAGTTTTTTGCATTATAATTGTTGCGATCTAGAACATCAGAAAAGGTCCGTAATTAAGGGGCAATTAGTTAGAGCTGCTCGGATGGCGACTAAGCTTGAACAATTTGAATTGGAATGCAATTTTTGCATGATACGTTCATTAATAGGAACTATCCAATGACATTAGTTGACACTTTAATACATGAAGTTACCAAAAAAAGATTAAGCGGACAGATTAGGCCCATTTCACAAAAGCAAAATGATGTATGTGATATTAGTAATGTACCAAATATTAGAACTAATAGTTATGATAATACAATAATAAATGAAACTATTAATAAAGATGGAAAAAATGAATTTTCAAAAGCTTTGGTACTTACATTTTCTCAGGAACATCATATCATTAGAGAAATAATTTTCAATAATTGGGCCATACTTCTGGAGGACCCACAATGTAAAAAGCATATTGGAGAAATACCAAAGATTGTTTATAGAAAATGGAAAAGTTTTAAAGATATGATAAAAACAGGGACCCACTAAACAAGTAGTAAAATTAAAGGTATGAGTAAATGTGGAGCCTGTAATTGGTGTTTTAAAGTTAGAATAGGAGACTCCTTCCAGCTTAGGAACAAGAAATATTATTTGAATAGAAAATACAATTGCAAATCTAAAGCAGTAGTATATCTAGCCATGTGCAATTCCTGCCCCATCTTCTACATAGGGAAAACAGAGAGATCTTTAGCACAAAGAATATATGAGCATGAATATGCTATAAAGAACAATAAATGTAATAATGCGCTAACAAAGCACATTGATGAATACAGAGACCATCAATTTTCTTTTATAGCGATAGATCATGTAGAAGTAGAAGAAAAAAGACCTTTGGGCTTATTTTTAGAACATAAAGAATTGCAATGGCAGATTAGAACACAAGCTGATACATGGCCAGGTATAAATGAACGTAGCTCAATAGCTCCTATTTTAAAATTAAAGGCATTAAATAGAAATAAGATAACAGATTGTGATACAGTATAATTTATATATATAAAATTGAAATTGATTTTATTTATTTTTTACACACACACACACACACACACACACACACACATATATATATATATATATATATATATATATATATATATATATATAAATTTTTGTTAACCTGTCATAGAGATTAGTAGTAATAATATAAAATAATATAATTAGTGTATTTACATGGCTATTTAATAATTTATTAATTCATTTATATATTTAATATTTATAAGTAAATTATTTATACAATTATTCTTAACATCAATTTTTATTCATATATTTTTTAACATTGTAACTAAGTATATGAATCCATAATGAAGCTGATAGATTAGATAAATTAAGTATAGCTATAGTATATATATATATATATATATATATATATATATATATATATATATATATATATTGCTATATTAAACATAGATACTAGCCTAAAGATTCATACACTGTTGAATATGACATTTTTTTAGGGATTTTTCATTATATATATATATATATATATATATATATATATATATATTTTTTTTTTTTTTTCCCATAAAATATAATATAATAAAATATACTAGCACAGCATTTTAATATGTACATATACATTTACATTTTAATATGTACATATAAATATACATAATATTTAGTGTTTTTTGATATCTTTAACAAGTAATGTATGTAATTCATGTATTTTAATGCTCTTTAGTTGCTATATACTTATATGTATTTTGTATTATGTTTTCCATTCTTTCTTTACAGTATATGCATTTCAGAGTCTTAATTATTTATAAGGAGAGTATATAATATGTATTTACATCAGCTATTTGGTTTAGATTTGTTTCATTTCAATCATAGAGGTAGAGGCATGCTTAAATATTGGTAGAGTCATGTGTTTCCTTTTTAATGAATTAAGTTTAGTATAAAAGGAAGTGATGTCAATTGATACGTTCTCTGATGAAGTTTAACAGATATTAAATGAAAGTGCTTACTTGTGGATTAACAGAGGAACTTTTTATTGTTTTATTTTATCTCAGTGTTCATATAAAATACTTGTTCTTCCAGTTAGGTGGCTCTTCGTTTGCCGTTCGTTATTTCAGTTTGTTTGGTTTCATTTTTGGTATCTCTTTAATTGATGGCAGGTGTGTACCCAAAAAGACTGAATTCTGTAATTAAATCAAAAGGTGTTTTAAATTTAAGTTTAAGGGAGTGCACACTTATGCTACCAGCTTATTGTATATTTTTTTATTTTTTATATTTTTTTCCCTAACAGATTTCTTTGTTTTTCAATTGAATTGTACAGGTTATATGTCACACTAAAGGTGGTAAAAGTTTTCAAATGATTTATTCTGGTCTCATTTTTTTATATCACCAAAAACGCACTGCAGGAGGTAAAACAAATCACCGGACTTCTAACCGTAAAAAACAAAAATTCATTGAGTACACTAATAAAAATGGCAAACCATTCTAAACCTATGTCATGTGGTATAGACCCAAACAGATCAACCACATATATTGTTACAAATATAAGGTTCTCTTGTAACAAATCTTTCTTAATATTTCTCACTATAATCTTCTTATATCTGCTCATTTTTTTATATCACAAACACTTGGCATTTTAACAGGGGTGTGTAAACTTTTATATCCATTGTATATGTATAGTCCCACTATGCTGAGGATCACAGTTTGATTCCCTGGAAAATCTACCAGCAATCCTGTGAATGAGTATTTGATGTGGTGGGCATGGATCATTAAACATATATAGTCTCAATATGCTCTGGATCATAGTTTGTTTCCCTGGAATATCTGTTGGCAATCCTCTGTATGAGTGTTTGGAATCATTGGCACAGATCATTATATTTTGAAAGACATTCAGAAGATTTCCTATGATCAAGCCTCAATCTATCTTCAGGTGGAAGATGCTCCATTTAGCATATTTATCATGGTGATGAAAATTACCGTAGGATTAGCAATCAACTGCTTCTACAGAGACTGCTACTTTTATTATAATTGTTTTAATACAGGTGAACAAAAAGAAGTAATATTCTAAGGAAAATAATATCATTCCACTCTGTTTCAGTGCCCAGCCTGACTTCAAGGACAGAAATAATTTAGCTTTAATGTAGTGTTTTACTTGAGCTTGAATGTTAGTAATCAGCTTTAACATGCTTGCCCGCTGGAATTCCAAGAAATGTAATTGTGATCCTTTTAAAGGCAGAACTGAAAATGCAGATATTGGGGGACTATATACTTAACATGAGTCTCAGGGTATTCTCTACCACTGAAGTCCAGTGGTTTCATAGTTAGTATATAGCAACAGCAGGAGCTGGACATCTCAACTGCTATGATTTTTGTTCCCAAATGTAGCCTTGATTCTCCCGGGCATAAAGTTTCAAAATAAAGTTATACTATTTTAAGGGTAAATCCATAATAAATAGCTAAACTAAGCTTATGGAATGATTCCTTATCACTTACTTTACTGATGTGGCAACACAAGATTATCAGATTTTGAAAAAAAATATATCCCCCTGCCTGACCCTCTGTTTTGATTTTTGAAGGACATTCCTATGATTTCTAATGCTCATAGATTGGCATGTATGAGTAGGATTATAGGATCATGACCTTTGCATCAGATAATGCAAGAAGGTGAAAGTCTCTGGCAAATTAGGCTTTAAGGTTGTAGTGGTGAGTTTTGAAATTCACATTTTCTTTTTTTTATCATAACTTATTCTTCTGGTAGTCAAGATATGCAGGAGGGGGTTTCACATTTCTATATACAAAGCCAGATAATTAGGCATGGTTCTAGTTTTGCCATGACATAACTGAAAGGCTGAATCATAGTCACACTCATCATGTTCTAAGACTGTCACTGACCACAACTGTTTCATCATGTATCCTTTCAGTATCATATCAAGCAGCAGAAGGTAAGTCTTTGATTGATTTATTACTGAATCATTATTTGTAAACTGATAATGGATTTCTCTAAAGCCATGCTAGATTTTTGAGACAATTTGGTCAGCAAATGTGGAACATTTAGTAACAAACGTATTATCCACATAGTTGTTGAGATGTTGCCTAGGTAGTTTCAAGACAAGTACATTAATAAAAATTAAAATAAGTATCCATTTAGCTCTTGTAATGTGACATTATAGGACAGTTCTGCTCACTGATAGCTTTTTAAACTATTTTTTTCTCCTCTTCACTCACTCTGCCATCCATCCCAGTGCCCTACTTCTTTCACTGGGTCTATTGGCACTCCAGTCAACCACCCATTCCAATACCTGAACTGAGACACAGCAAGTGAGCATCTTAAGGATGTCCAAGGTGGTCACTACTATCCTTCGTCAAGCTGGGGTAATTTCTTATTTTATGATTACTCCTGTTTCTCCCTTCACTCCCTCTTTTGCAGATTCCACTGGTTATCAACCTTCACTCCCTCCTTTGCAGATTCCACTGGTTATCAACCTTCACTCCCTGCTTTGCAGATTCCACTGATTATCAACCTTCACTCCTTCTTTTGCAGATTCCACTGGTTATCAACCTTCACTCCCTCGTTTGCAGATTCCACTGGTTATCAACCTTCACTCCCTCCTTTGCAGATTCCACTGGTTATCAACCTTCACTCCCTCCTTTGCAGATTCCACTGGTTATCAACCTTCACTCCCTCTTTTGCAGATTCCACTGGTTATCAACCTTCACTCCCTCCTTTGTGGATCCCACTGGTTATCAACCTTCACTCCCTCCTTTGCAGATCCCACTGGTTATCAACCTTCACTCCCTCCTTTGCAGATTCCACTGGTTATCAACCTTCACTCCCTCCTTTGCAGATTCCACTGGTTAGTTTCTCCCTTCACTCCCTCCTTTGTGGACCCCACCGGTTACAAGTGCAGAGTGGACATGTAATGAAGACATGTAGCATATCCCCAGCCTTGGCAGCAGCATAACCATGTCTCCACCTTTCCCCCCATTTAGACCATGACTCCTAGTGCAACATCCCCTGGCCTCCTTTGGGGATCATTGCTGGAAATACCCTCAGGACCACCTTCCTTTCCATGTTGCTCTGTCAGTCATCTGAGCCATTAATCAAACCAGGGATGGCTGGGCCATTTATTTATATGTTTTATTTTTAAATAAAATCATCATCTCCTTTTGGGTTATCCTGGTTAGGAGTCACCACAGTGGAACAATGGTCCACAGAACAATTGGCAGTGGACTCGAGTTGCCAGCCTGGCACCCAACCTTCCACAGAAGGCACACACATGCACACACTCACACCAAGGGCCAGTTCAGAGTGTCCAATCCATGTACAGCATGTCTTTGGGATGTGGGAGGAAACCGGAGTGCCTGGAGGAAACCCACGTGACCACATGGAGGACATGCAGACTCTGCACAGAATGCACCCCAGCTGAGAATCAAAGCAGAGAACCTCTTGCTGTGAGTGGCAATGTTAACCTCTGCACCACTGGAGCTGCCCTATTTTTAAATAAATGAAATAAACAGTAATAAATCATTGAACCAAGGATGGCTAGACCATAGTCAGGTACAGCTCCAAAGTGTCCAGATTTTCACACAATGTTCAAATTTTTGCCTCATATTCGTGGTTTGTTCCTCATAAAATTTGTGGTTTTCTGCCAAATCACTGAGGATTGAAGTAACTAAATAATGGTATATATTTGAGTTTCAGACTTGAAATCCTTTAAAAAAATGCATGCTAACACAAATCCTGTTATTCTAGTAAATTTCTAAGTTTATACGAGCGATATTTAAAATCTGTCTGTATTTTTAGGCCTTTGTCCCACTATCATAGGTTCATAGGTTCATAGATTTGTACTAAGCTAACTGCCCTTGCAGGCCATTTTAAGCCTAGCCAGTTACCCCATGTGAGAATCAAACCCTGTACCTTGTGTCTGTTTATACAGATTTCTTGCACTAAGAGGTTGAGAGGTTGAGAGATATGTAGTCAGGGCTTTATCCCACTACACCACTGGAGTGGCACTGAATTATAGCTTTTGAAAGTAAACTGTGAAAATTGCTAAGGACACATTACAGTATATCTCGACTTACATAACCATCTGTCTCTCTCTCTCTCTGTATATGAAAACCACTGAAGAAAAACAACAACACTTCAAAAATCCAAAAAAAGATGGCACACCAGGTAGTCCTTTATCCAACAGGTTTATTGTAAGCACTTTCATTCACAGGTGTTTTATACCCCTCCAGCAAAATGTTAAGATTACAACCTTTCCTCCAATATTGTTCAATTGAATGTGTGTTAAAATTTATATTTCCTATAGTAAGGATATGGACACATTGTATTGTTTTAGTAGCTGGCTATAATAAGAATTATGTTTAAGAATAATAATATTTTAGTTTTTACTAGTATGCGATTTTTGTAGTGGTAAAAATGTGTGTCACATTAAGAATAAGTATCATGTAATTGTCATTAATTGGTGAGCTATTTAAGAGTTGAGTTAGTTTGTTAGGGTTTATCTGAGGAAGTTCATCTCTCTCTTTTTCTCTCTCTCTCTCTCTCTCTATATATATATATATATATATATATTGTATTCACCAATACACAAGCTCAAACGACATACTGCATTATAATTAAATGTTTTGTTTTCTGCTATTAATGTAACAATACTACAAATATTAGTAAGACTGTTGTAGTGAAGTGATAGCAGCATATCTCTCAACTGTCCAGATTTTTTCAGAATGTCCAGATTTTTGCCTTTTATATTTCGTCTGTTCCTCATAAAATGTTTGCTTTTCTGTCAGATCACTGAGAATTGGTGTCAATAAATAACAAACATTTGAGTTTCAGATGGCATATCCATCAGAAAATGCATGCTAATGTAAAACATTTTAATATATTAACTTTCAAAGTTTATAAGACCAATATTTTAATATTGTACCTATTTTAGGGCCATTGTCCCTATTATTATTTGCTTTGTCCAGATTTCTGGCACATGCAGGTTAAGAGATAAGGTTAGGAGGTTAGAAAGGATTGAGAAGAGAGACTGAATAAGCAATTCACAAAGAAAAAATGGGGGATATATATATGTCTCCCAGATATGCAACATAATCTAGAAGATTTAGGATTTTTGTTTGGAAGCGTTTATATAGGTATTTTTATATCCCAAGTAGAATCCAAGTAGAAAGAATTTTTCCTCAGTTACACAGCAATTGTTGCAGGTGTGACAGGGAAGAAAAAGGTAACTGGGAACATATTTTTTGGAAGTGTAAGAGTTTGCAGAAGATTCCCTGCAGACTACTCTTATCAGAAAAACTGGGTGAGCAATGATTTTTCTGAGCTATGATGCAGAATCAGAATTTTCTAGACATAGTAAGGCCTTAGTGGCTGCCAAAAAAGGAAGTACTAGAAAATGGAAATCAAAGTCTACACCAACTGTAGTAAAAGTAGTAGATATAGTAACATAGTAACAAAGATAAAACAACTGGAATTGGAATCTTTAGAAAAGGGTAGGTGCAAATTACATAGAATAATTAAATGGAAAAAAACTGTAATAGAAGTAATAGATATAGTAACAAAGATAAAACAACTGGAATTGGAATCTTTAGAAAAGGGTAGGTGCAAATTACATAGAATAATTAAATGGAAAAAAAAACTGTAATAGAAGTAATAGATATAGTAACAAAGATAAAACAACTGGAATTGGGATCTTTAGAAAAGGGTAGGTGCAAATTACATAGAATATTTAAATGGAAAAAAAACTGTACTAGAAGTAGTAGATATAGTAACAAAGATAAAACAACTGGAATTGGGATCTTTAGAAAAGGGTAGCTGCAAATTACATAGAATAAATAAATGTAAAAAAACTGTACTAGAAGTAATAGATATAGTAACAAAGATCAAAACAACTGGAATTGGGATCTTTAGAAAAGGGTATGTGCAAAATTACATAGAATAATTAAATGGAAAAAAACTATACTAGAAGTAATAGATATAGTAACAAAGATAAAACAACTGGAATTGGGATCTTTAGAAAAGGGTAGGTGCAAATTACATAGAATAATTAAATGTAAAAAAACTGTACTAGAAGTAGTAGATATAGTAACAAAGATAAAACAACTGGAACTGGGATCTTTAGAAAAGGGTAGGTGCAAATTACATAGAATAATTCAATGGAAAAAAACTGTACTAGAAGTAATAGATATAGTAACAAAGATAAAACAACTGGAATTGGGATCTTTAGAAAAGGGTAGGTGCAAATTACATAGAATAATTAAATGGAAAAAACTGTACTAGAAGTAATAGATATAGTAACAAAGATAAAACAACTGGAATTGGGATCTTTAGAAAAGGGTAGGTGCAAATTACATAGAATAATTAAATGGAAAAAACTACTAGAAGTAATAGATATAGTAACAAAGATAAAACAACTGGAATTGGGATCTTTAGAAAAGGGTAGGTGCAAATTACATAGAATAATTAAATGGAAAAAACTGTACTAGAAGTAATAGATATAGTAACAAAGATAAAACAACTGGAATTGGGATCTTTAGAAAAGGGTAGGTGCAAATTACATAGAATAATTAAATGGAAAAAAAACTGTACTAGAAGTAATAGATATAGTAACAAAGATAAAACAATTGGAACTGGGATCTTTAGAAAAGGGTAGGTGCAAATTATATAGAAGAATTAAATGGAAAAAAAACTGTACTAGAAGTAGTAGATATAGTAACAAAGATAAAACAACTTGAACGGGGATCTTTAGAAAAGGGTAGGTGCAAATTATATAGAAGAATTAAATGGAAAAAAAAACTGTACTAGAAGTAGTAGATATAGTAACAAAGATAAAACAACTTGAACTGGGATCTTTAGAAAAGGGTAGGTGCAAATTACATAGAATAATTAAATGGAAAAAAACTGTACTAGAAGTAGTATATATAGTAACAAAGATAAAACAACTGGAATTGGGATCTTTAGAAAAGGGTAGGTGCAAATTACATAGAAGAATTAAATGGAAAAAAAAACTGTACTAGAAGTAGTAGATATAGTAACAAAGATAAAACAACTTGAACTGGGATCTTTAGAAAAGGGTAGGTGCAAATTATATAGAAGAATTAGATGGAAAAAAAAACTGTACTAGAAGTAGTAGATATAGTAACAAAGATAAAACAACTGGAACTGGGATCTTTAGAAAAGGGTAGGTGCAAATTATATAGAAGAATTAAATGGAACAAAAAACTATACTAGAAGTAGTAGATACAGTAACAAGATAAAACAACTGGAACTGGGATCTTTAGAAAAGGGTAGGTGCAAATTACATAGAAGAATTAAATGGAAAAAATGGAATTGTTGTAACAATACATACAGCGGAGGAATGATGTTTAAAAGAAGGCAGAATTTGAATGAGCAATGTAATTTTAGATTGGCAATGATTAGGTAGATTATAAGTGATGTATAATGTTTGTGACTAAAATTATGTCAGTATGATTTGTGATGTATAATCTTTACGACTAAGATTGTGAAATATGGTTGTTTTCATTTATACAAATGTATGACTGCCTATGTCATAAGTGATAATTTAATAAAGATGTTTTTTGTTAAAAAAATGGCATCCCAGTAATTCACTTACCTCATTCTCAATCCAGTGTGTTTATAAGTGCACGCACACACACTCACACACACACACACACACACACACACACACACACACACACACACACACACACACACACACACACACACACACACAGACGCACGCGAGTGCACAGACATGCACACTCACACACACACACGCACGTGTGCGTGCACACACACACACACACACACACACACACACACACACACACACACACACACACACACACAAACACACATGGAGGGTTGAAAATAACCTTTTCAGTTTCCATTTGCACTTCTGACTTTATGATAACACATTATATTCATCCAGACAGATCTGGAATGTAAAGGTCACTGTTAATGTACAGTCTTAAAATGAACCAACTGTGCTATTAATTTGTGATAGTTATAGTTTAGCTGTTTCTTTCTTATAAAGTTTATGCCAACAGTTATGATTTTTAGTTTTGTTTAATTAAGCTTCAATAGATTAATAAACAACCAGTCCCAAGCTTTTGAGAAAATAATAATGTAATAGTTTATTTAAAGAAATTATGCAATGGGGTTTACAAATGTAATATACAAATCCACATAACCTGGCTCTGTGGGGTGAAGAGATGCATCCCTTACTACACTCCTCTAACCAGTCTAGATTAGCAGCTCTGACAATGGAGGGTGCTAGGTGAGAAAGATTGAAGGGTTAAAGCCTACTGGCTTCTCTCTGGAGTGTGGAGGGTCGCTGCACATATTTGGGGCATTTGAGTTAGTGTCAGTCCATCTGGTAGAGATTGGGGAAATTACTGCTTATGCTTTCTGGGTGGGGATGGGCTGCTTGGAGGTATATCCCTTATGGAATTTAAAGATAAAAGCTCTTACATTTCTACATAGTTTTTCATATCATCGCCAGAACAAACATTTTTAAAAAATAATGGCAGTGCTAATAACATCAGGCAGACACCAATGTGTTATTTTTATCTTGGTGCATGTATCTGATGAATGAAACACCCTCAGAAATATAAAATATACAGTGGAGTAGATACTAAGGTAAGCTGTTCAGGCAGACGTGTATTTGAAAATGTCACAGAATTATATTTATTAATGAAGACTATGTGGTGTATTACATTGAACACTTTCATCACATTTAACTCTTCACCAGAGGCTAGCCACTGCCTGTATTGTGAAGAATTGTTTCAATAAAACCAGCAGGTCCTGGGCTGCCAGGTTAAAACTGAGAATAAACTCAGACATTAATAAAACTGTTCATATACATATTTTGGTCTACTTCTTCTAGACAGTTACCTTTCATTTAACCGTCTGATTTACATGTATCAAAGAGTCAGTCAATCAACTTTTTTTCCTCTGGATTTTTCCTGCTGTGATCTACAGCTAGAATGTACACCCTCTCCTCATCATGAAGGAAGAATTTGTTTAGTCCATGAACTTTACTTTTCAAAGTCGTTGATTAATGATAACTAGAGTAAAAGAGTAAAATGTTATTTTTTTATGTGCTGTTGACATGAAATGCTTCTGGTGTACTTCGGTAATTAGCAGAACATTCAAATCATTTTCACATATTCATGTTATAGTATTAAAAGTGCAAAAATCTTACTCTGTATGTAAGAAAAATAAATCATTTGCTGATACCATACTTTAAAGATACATGCAGTACAATCTATTTAAATCTGCATCAGCTCGAATCGGATTTCTCATCTGGTCCTTTCTGCCAATACATACAGACATTTCTAATTGTTTATTTTAAATGTAATATTAGATCTTTATGTGGAATTATTAAAAATATATAACATTACCCTTAACTCAAAAGCTTGTTAGTCTTGTGATTGGGGTTGCCTTGTCATTCATACATTGTACAATCAAAAATAGTATGTTAAACTGGAAACATTCTAAGATATTATGTTCTGTTATGCTGTCTTATATATCAGTTTTCAACAATATGCAACATTATACATCACTGCTCTTGGAGAAAGATTTTCCAGCAGTCTGATCTAACAATTAGTGACTCAAACAATTTGTGAAGTTTTATACAATGCTAACATTTCTTGGATCTTTATTTTAACAGTTTTAAGCACTTCAGCTGTTTCTTCTTGCAGCAGTTCTGGATCTCTGTATCATGGATGAATGCATATTTTTATAACTTTTATGCAAGCTGTGACAACCCGCCACTGCCAACCAATAATCAAGGAGCATCAATCCTCAACACTGGCAACAGTGGGGAATGTTCACTGGGAGGATGACAGGTACATACACAGTATTTCCAGATGCAGTTCTCTGCATCAAGTGCAGTTTCCCTTATAAGCACACAGAGACCACAGTCAGTCCGGAGCTGGTTTCTCACTCTTCCTCCAGATCCCCCAATAAGACTCCCCACTGGCACAGCTATAGAGTTGAGTCCTTAGCCAGGGTTCCAAGCCAATTCCTCCAACACCCTCTCTGTCCAACCAGTGCTTTATGTCCCTTCCCAAGTAGCTGACACACCTACTCTTGGAGATTTGTTTTACACACACACACACACACACACACACACACACACACACACACACACACACACACACACACACACACACACACACACACACACACACACACACACACACACACACACACACACCTGGGAAACGCTGGCACAGGTTTACTAGCTATGCCTCCTTCTGCCCAGACTATAAGGTAGTTACCACTGCCACCAGAACCCCTTATTAGCTACTTTAAGGCCCTTAACAAAGGGTGTCCAAATTTACTGTGTAATATTAATATTAACACAAATGGTAGTTTGACCAACAGCAAGGCTATTAGGAGTGCCCCACATAGTGTCAATAAATAAATATGCAAGTACTCTTAAAACTTAATATTTCTACACAGATCAGCCACTATGAAAGGTTTAAATATATTTAATAATAAATAATAAAATAACAAGACAATTCTAAATATATATTTACAGTGACATCAGAGTTCATAACCACAAGAAATATTTACAACATTGCAGGACAGTCTCAAATAAATAAATAAAAATATCTAAACTAAGCTTCACCATATTCCTGACTGAATCTAAGAATTATACTGTTCCCTAGAAACTTATTTCATTAGAGCAAGACAGATGTAGTGAATGGATCTTTCAGTTGTTGTCAGGTCCAAGACAGAATGCAGAATGCTCTGTCTCACTAAGAGACTTCTCAAATTAATATCCCAAATATTACTGCTGGGATAATTTTCAGAATTACATCGTTTCTTGTCATCTAACTCCTACTTCCCAGGCAAAACAACCATTGATGAAGCTAGCTGTGTTTAGCATCTACCTGTAAAAATATACAGACAAGGGCTTCTCCTCAGATCTCTGGCAGATGCTGGAAGTCATAAAATAATTGCATTCCTTCATGCTTTCAATACAAGTAATTAATTCACTCTATTGACAATATAGAAAGTTTCCTACAACAGATATTGTGTCTGTTCATGTACTGAAAACTGTAAGATACCATCTTTTATGGCGTATCCATAAAGTAATTTCATTTCAGGCATTTTTCTAAAATTTACCAGACTGAATTTAACCTTCTGTATCCCAGTTTCCACTGTTAATATATATACATTTAAAGAGTTACAATAGTGCATGTACACGTCTGTTCTTTTCCAGTAGGGCACACGGTGGATCCATTTTAAACACAAGTCTTTTGCAAATACCCTTTTCAACACATATGCCTGTACAAGCAGTTTGATATATAAATGCCATACAGTTCTAATACATTTGTAACACAAGCATCTTACACAAATTATTTTGATATTCACCAGTGACGTATAATTATTTACAAAATTCCAGTTAGCTGGGCTTGCAGTATCTCCTTTCATCACATAACCCTCCAGCCATGCAGCTGTATCTTTCTTAGATACTTTACTTAATTCTATTGTTTCAGTCAATGTTATCTTTAATTCATAGTCCATATATTTATTTATTTTTTATTGTTGTGCTCCTTGACCTTCATACATCCCCTAGCTGTTGCCCCTCTTCTCTGTTACTACCCAACCTCAAAACACTTCACTGGTCCAACCAGATATACTGGACATAACCCTTAACTAGGTGGGTCCCTGTGGAATCAGCATTGTGGTACCTTAGTGTTAAGCCTGAGGAGTGAAGTAACCAGAAGTTATCATACCCAAGGCAGCTTGACAATGATTCTACTTGTCGGACAATTTAGTGCAACAGTGTCTTGATGTCATCAGCACCCACCCCACTTATTTACAGATGTCCTGCAAGGTTCTCAGTCTCCACCAGAGATTGCCCAAGCATTAGGTTTACAAATCCCTCCCATGGAATAGGAGAGCTGGCCTTTGGCTGTTTCATTCAGTCTCCATCTGCCAACCCTACCAGAGGCCAGAGCACATTCCCGAATTTAAGTCATCAATTGCACACATGGATGCTGTTCATTTCTGCATCTTGGTTAGTTTCCTTTTTTTTCTGTTATCTTTGCAATTCAGATTTTACCAAAATAAGTCTACATGGTCGAACAAATGCATGAATCAAATGTACTAACCATTTATGTAATGCAGGAAATAAAAAGTTTGACCATACCAAACTACTGTTTAATCAGATTGTATTGTAAGGACTGTAAATAATTGTTTTTCTTTTGTGATTATAATGTAAAGACTGTAGATAGTTTATTTCTTTTTTATTGCTTACTCTATTTGTTAGACTATGCTGTGTAATCTTCATACTTGACTGCTACATTTGTACTTTTATGGAGCTTTTCTTCTCGGGTCACTTCTGAAAAAGGGCACCTTCCCAACCAGACTAACCCGGTCAACAAATGTAAAATAAAATGTTGTTAGACTATGCTGTGTAATCTTTATACTTGACTGCTACATTTGTACTTTTATGGAGCTTTTCTTCTCGGGTCACTTCTGAAAAAGGGCACCTTCCCAACCAGACTAACCCGGTCAACAAATGTAAAATAAAATAAAAAAATAACTATAAATATAAATTTAAATCATATGAATGGAACCCTATATATATATATATATATATAAATAGATTCACTTAGAAGCTCGAATTCCCAAAAACCCGAACTTCATATGGTCGAGACTATAAGATCGATTTTGGAAACTCGAACTCCTAAAATGAAATGTAAAAAAAAAAAGTCAAACATCGCGAAGCCCCCCTGCACCCCCCCATGTGGTGTGCTGTGCCCCCATACCCCCTCTACATAAATATACCAACTCCGTGATTGCGCTACAGTGGGGAAAAGAGAAATCTCCCATTTTGCACTGTATGCAGAAGCGCAAAATGGGAGATTTCCCATTTCCTGTCAACATCACAAAAAAAATGAAAACATTACTTACACACAGAGCATACAAGGATCCTTGCCTCTGTGTGCAAGTAATGTTTTAAGGTAAGTAAAGTGTTATTTTTTTAACACTTTACACTTTCGAGTTACTGAAAGCTTGAGCATATGGTCCCCATCATATGCAATTCGAGCTTTATGTTTGACTAAGTGAACTGTAGTGCTTGTTATGGAAAAGGCAGTTTGTATGAATGGGAACTGGGTGACTTCTGAGTTGGTCAATAAAGGTAAATAACTTTTTGATAAGGCTCAGAGTTTGCATGCAGGTGTTTGTGTTTTAGGGTTAGTTACATAAAGGTATAGGTTTAGTGTATGTTCAAATGTATTGTATGTGAGAGTGTGTGTTTTAGGGTTAAAGTAAGCGTAAAGGTATATACATTTAGGGTGTGTGTGAGTGTGCTTAGGTAAGACTTATGGTCAGGTAAGGGACAGGTTGCTGTGTGTGACAGTATGTGTTCATGTGTGTGTTTGTGTGTGTGGAGTAAGTGTTCAAGTTGCCTTGTGCAGTGATAGTGTTATTTACATTTTTTGTTAAAGGTAAAATGAACAGTTAGGGTTAGAGTCAGGGACAGGGTAAGGGTTAATGTTAAATTTATGGTTAGGGTTTGGGTAAGGGTTAAGGTTAGGGTTAGGGTTAGGGTTAGAGTTAAGGTTAGGGTTAGGGTTAGGGTAAGGGTTAGGGTATGAGTTAGGGTAAGGGTTAGAATTAGGGTTATGGTAGGGGTTAAGGAAAGAGGGTCAAGGTAAGGGTTAAGGTTAAATTTATGGTTAGGGTTTGAGTAAGGGTTAAGGTTAGGGTTAGGGTTAGGGTAAGGGTTAAGGTATGAGTTAGGGTAAGGGTTAGAATTAGGGTTATGGTTGGGGTTAAGGAAAGAGTTAGGGTCAAGGTAAGGGTTAGGGTTATTGTTAGTGTAAGGGTAAAGGTTAAATTTATGTTTAGGATAAGGGTTAAGGTTAGCACATATTGTTAAGGTGGAGCAGGAGGAATAATCATTATAACACCCTAAACATTAGGGTTAGCATTAGGTTTAGGGTTAGGGTTAGGGTTAAGGTTAGGGTTAGGGTTAAAGTTAGGTTTAGGGTTAGTATACCCTAGGTGAGGCAGTAGGAATAATCATAAAACCACATATAACCAGACATGTATAGATGATGAAGATGTCGGGGAAATGTCCCACATTATTTGTTATGAAATCCTGCACAATATCCACACAAAAGACAAAATCACTCTTTTAGAGACTTCATTATTAGAGCTGGATATGATTTGCATACCCTTTACTGCAACCCAAGGTCATCTGCACTCCAGACCTACACTTAACGCCACACAATTGCATACATGTCAGAAGATTACTTACATATAAGTTCATAACTTACTACCAGGATAACTGATTTGTGGGCCATTTCAAGCCAGCCAATTACCCCATGTGCGAATCAAGCCCTGCATCTTCCGCCTATAAGGTGAGCATCTTAACCACTATGCCAATCTCCCAGTTTTACGGATATTGGGATGGAAAGACACATTCTGGAAACATTTCCTTATTAAATAAAAAGTACAGAGCATGATTTACACATAAAACAAGGTATGTTTTGACAGCTGAAAAAGTAAAAGCTATCTGGAAGTTATTTTTTCCAACTTAAGAATTTTGAATAAAGTTTTTAACATCTCACCCCTCATTCTCATAAAGTAAGTTTTATTTTTATTCATTTTATTTTACATTTGTTGACCAGGCTAGTCTAGCTGGAGATATTTCCATTTTCAGTAGAGGCCCAGTGAGAAAAGCTCCACAGAGAATACAATAAAGAAAAACATTATTGTGTTTCAAAGAAAGTTTGTAAGAGACAAAAACTAACAACTCTACAGTTCCTTATTATTACTAAGTGAGTTAGTTACTAACTCACAGTTACAGTCCAAAAAAACTTATACAAACATAAAATACTAAGTATGATAAAGATATTAAATGAAATAATTACTACCACACACAGTTAAAGTCCAAAAACATTATATAAAGTTAAAAATACTTTGTATGATATCGATACAGGTAGGAAGTAAGAGAAAAGAGAGCTAAGAATAAGGGAAATTAGAAGTGATTAGTTATGGAAAGGAGAGCAAGTAAGACAGTCAACAAGCAAAGAAGTAATTAGGAAGACAAGTGGGAGTAGAAGAAGAAAGCCAAGTGGAGGATGGAGTCAGCAAGAAGTAGGAGGTAGTTATCAAGTAGAGTATAAGTAGTGGAAAATTAGTGAGGTTTACTACAGGAGCACAGCCAGTGGTTTTGGAAGTGCAGTTTAATGTTTTGTTTGAAAAGAGGCAATGATGTAATCTTTGTTATGTTGCTAGGTAATAAATTCCATTTTGTACCTACTGAATTGGTAAAAAGGGAGTCACCAGCAGTGTTATTTGATTTTATAGAACTAGCCAATAGTTTACAAGAGGAGCGGAGAGAGTTAAGATTGTTATAGGGGATTATGAGTTGAGAGAGTATAGGGGTGTTCATTGGTTGGTACAGAATTTTATGGGCAATAGTGAGTTGTTGGATTGCAAGATAGTTTTGAAACTCTGGCCACCCTAGTGGTTTCAGGTTGAGACAGTGATGTGTTCTGTAGGGGTTTCCTGTAGCGAAGCGAACAATGTTATTGTAGCAGGTAGCCAATTTGGTAAGGTTGTTTTTCTTGAGGTTGGTAAAAATGGGAGAAGCATAGAGAAGAGTGGAAAGAAGATGGGAGTGAGCAATCCTAGTTCTAGAGGAAGGTGTTAGAAATGCTCTAATATGATATAAGGATCCTATTTTCCTATTGACAAGTTTTATGGAGTTGTTAATGTGTTGGTTGAAAGAGAGATTATCATCAATTGTAATACCTAACAGTTTAGTGGTAGTGTCGGGAGAGATGACAGTGACATTGTTAGAGGAGATGGTGAAGTTTAAAGGGGGGATCCTGGAAGTGGGAGTAAAGAGGAGGAGTTTAGTTTTTTTAGCATTTAGTAAGAGGAATCGACTAGAGAACCATGTTTCGACGGTATTAAAGACTTTTTGAGTATGAGATATAAGTTCTGAGGTGGAAGATGCTGAGCAGATGAGTGTAGAATCATCAGCATATTGAATGCAAGTAGCTTGAGGGATTATAGTTTGGAGATCATTAATGAAGAGGGAAAAGAGAAGTGGGCCAAGAATAGAGCCTTGAGGAACTCCGATAGAAACAGGCAAAAGAGAAGAAATGTGGTTATTCCAGAGAACTGATTGTTTTCTGTTAGTGAGATAAGAAGTAAACCATCTAATGGCAGGGATATCAAAAGATAGGGATTCAAGAGTATTGATTAATAAAGAGTGGTTAACCATATCGAATGCTTTGGAGAGGTCAATGAAGATGGCAGAAGAGAGTAGGTTGTTGTTACGGTTCAGATTAATAGTGTCTACAAAGGAAAGGAGGGCAGTAGTAGTACTATGATATGGTCTGAAGCCATGTTGACAGTTAGCTATGATGTTGTGGAGAGAGAGGTGTTGTACAAGCTGATGGTGTATACATTTCTCCATAATGTTGGCCAGAGGAGAGAGGAGAGCAATAGGTCTATAGTTAGAGTAGTCTATGGAGTTACCACCTTTATGGAGTGGGATAATGTGAGACACCTTCCATATATCTGGGATGATTCCTTCTTTGATTGTCCTATTTATGAGAATAGAAATAGGATATGCGATAGCCTTGGCAGCTTTTTGTAGAAAGAGTGAAGGTAACTTGTCAGCAGAGGGGGTACAAGGTTTTAGTTTGAGAAGGAGTCTGTGTATGTAAGATGTAGAGATAGGATGTAGAGAGAATTTAAAGGAAGAGTTTGTAAGGTTACATGTTGGGTGTGAGTTATTAGCATTCAATTGTTTAGCAAGAGCTTGTATAGTTTCAGTGAAGAAAGAGTTAAAAGCATCTGCAGTTTGTTGAGGGGTATCAGGATCAGCATTAAGTGGGGAAGGTGTTTTAGAACTTCCTTGGGAGAGGAGTCTATTGACTGAAGACCAGAAAAGTTTAGAATTATTAAGGTGAGTTTGTTGTAGATCGAAGTAGAATTTTTTTTATCAGCTATTATTGCCTTTTTGGTTAGATTTCTAAGCTGGCAGAAGTGTAGAAGATCAGGGTTATTTCTGTGTGATCTCCATGTGGCCCAGACTTTATTTCTAGTGAGAATAAGTTTTTTGGTTTCATGGGAGAGCCAGGGGGCTGCATTAGATTTAATTCTAATGATACGTTCAGGAGCATGTAAGTCAAGAATGGATAAAAAAGTAGAGTTAAAGTATAATACTGCATTTTCAAGAGGGAGTGTTTTTAAGGGGTTCCAGTTACATGCACTAAGTTCAGACTGAAACAGTTCTGGATTAAAATGTTTGATGGTGCGTATGTTTCTTTTAGTGCAGGGGTTTACACAATCAGTCTGTTTATTTTCTTTCAAATTTGAGAAAAATGCTAAACCACCAATCTCTTTTTCCTTTCTTTGTTACTGCAAGTCATATATTTGCTCAAAATGACTCTGCTACAACCAGCTATATCTCTGAAGTTGTATGGTAACTTGTCTGAAAACTGAATTGCTTGGAACCAGAAGTCTGAGCTGAATTGTACTGAATGTGAAACTGCATTGAATCCAGAGATGTACAAGAATGGGTGGGAGAATGGCATAATGGTTAAGGTGTTTATCTTAGAAGCCCAAGATGCAGGGTTTGATTCTCACATCGGGTAATTAGCTAGGCTTAAAATGGCCCACAAGGGCAGTTAGCCTCGTACGAACCTATGCAGTAAACCTATAAAGGTGTTTATTGCTTTTAGTTTCAAAGAAGAGAAGAAATAGAAGTCAACTATTGAGGAAAGAAATTTAAAAGGATACTATGAAATAGAATAAAATTTGCCATTTGTAAGGCGCTTATTAGTTTCAACGTATCCATAGACTTGGGAAACTATACATATATATGCAAACGAGTGAAAAACTAAATGAAAGATTTAGCTTAGTGATGTGCATGATTCTTTGATTAGTGGTAGAACTATTTGCAACATTAAAAATGGACATATAAGAAGAGGATTATTGAGAAAAGCAGAAATGATATTAGACGAAGCATTGGATGTGTTTGGACTAAGTATTGTTAAGTATCAGATTAAAATGATGAATTAGAAAAGCATGGATGCTCAGTAACTTTAGAACCACACCGCTGTTTAATTCACATTAAAACTTCATTAGAAAATAAACCATCTGTATAAATAGTCAAGTTCTTTTGTTTTAAGACATGCTAAGACTTTACCAGATAAAAGCAAACAATTCATTCAAAGATTTTATACAAATGAAAGTCATATGACTACTTGGCACCTAAAATCGTAAAGTACCTTATTGTTAAAACATAATAAAAACACACATAATAAATATATTTTACTTTATAATGAGACTCTTAAAATAAAAACCTGGCAATTTTATACCTTGATGCAATAAACCATAATTCAAACAGGTTACATTTAATGCTTACATGCTTTTAACTTCAAAATACTATTTACTGATGTAACGCCATATAAACCTGGGTGATTATGTACATTCAAGCATAATTGCCATAAAGTTATTTCCTTTCTAAAAGTAAACCCCAGGGTCCACCTCTAGGGTTTAAGCTCAATTTCTCCAATATGACAAATTTAAAAGTATGTGCTGGATGCGTATGAAGGTGTTCAAACAAGGCATTCATATAATTCCCTGTCCTAATTGAGTAAGAGTGTTCATACATTCTTTCCTTCAATGTTTGGTTTTGCCTGTGTAAAATGCTGTGCAGTTCTGGTATAATGCAGAGTATACTACCCCTTTTGTTAAACGATTAAATTTACCACTGATCTTGCAGGTTTGCCCATTAATGACACAAGTGTTAGTACACAATATAGCTTTTTAAAAGTTATATGTGCCACATGTAAACATTCCATTATTATGTGCACTATTCGTGTTTTTATAAGTAGTTTCAAAAAACTGTTTTAAATTGCTCGCTATTCTATAAATAATAGTTGGTTTATTTTTCAACTTCCATTATGGGTCAAAGCATTCATGTGCAATAGACCAATTTTTGTCGAATACTCATCTGATAAATCAATGGTCAACTGAGTATACACTAATAAAACTACAGTTGTAAGAAGTCCTACTCTCAGTAGCGTAGCAAGAATGTTGTCAGAGTTAACTCTTTGTGGCAGAAATTTCTATTGGCCAATAGAACTGGGTTATACACATGATGTTTTCTTTTATAAACTACTTCCTCCATAGAACAATTAATGAAGGATTCAGGGTAGTGTCTTCTCAAGAACATGTCTCTAAGGGTATTGCACTCATCTAAAAAATCATCCAGTACTGTAGTCATTTGGGCCACATGAACAAACTGGCCCTTTACTACAGCATTTTTTCTGATTGACTGGGTGAGAGCTAGAACAATGGAAAAATGAATCAGAATAGATGGGTTTCCTGCAGTTTCTTGAAACTAATCTCCTATTAATATAATCCTTCATTAGTTTTACATCTAAATATGAACTAGAGTCTACACCCATCTCGTAAGTAAGTTGTGCAAACTCTGATGTTATTTATATATTCTAAAAACACTGGTATATTCTCCAAGTCATCCTTCCAAAAAATAAATATATCATCACAGTACCATGAGTCCTTCAATGTGCTATTCAAGACATATCTTTCTTCCTCCTATTCAACCATCACTCCATTTGTGTACAGAGATTCGCAGGCTCCCATTCCCACACCACTTTTTTGCATTAAATATCAGTTGTCAAAAATTAAATAGTTATTGTGCAACACTAAATCCAATAGTTGTGTAAATAAGTTTTTCCTGTCTTGGGGCAAATTGTCATGTTTATAGAGGGATTCAGTAAACCAAAGCAAGCCTACATCATGAGGAATTGTAGTATATAAATCTTTCATATATATTATTAAAAAAACAGATCACAGTATAGTCAAATGTTAAATTATTAAATTTTTCAAGGAAAGACCAAGAGTCCTTGCATAGGTGTTCAGTACCTAAAATTGTCTCTTTTAGGTGGTGGTCCAAAACTCACTAGGGGTGAATTGCCAGAATTTCTAGCATTGATTATAGGTCTCATTGATGGATCGTTCAAGTCCATATGGACCTTTGCTGTTATGAAATTTGCCAGTATCACAGGGTTCTTAATAGCCAGAAAGTTGTATTCATTCACATTGATCTGCTCCTGCATCAACATATCATTTAAAGCAATATGTATTTTTTATAGGCAATGTTCTCTTAATTTTTTGATGCTTGGATGTATGTGTCCTCAAAAAGAATGCTATACAATTTCTCAGAATACTGTGTGTTGTCCATAAGAACAACCCCTCCTTCTTTGTCTGGTTTTATAACACGGATGTTACAAGCTTTTAAATCATTCATTAAGGCCATTTCATCTTTGGTTATGCTACTATTATGTACTCTTAAAATTATTAGTAGATAAACCAGACCTTAAATCAAGCTCACACATTCTTTCAAACATATTCAGTACTGGGCAGAGGGGTGGGTTGTAAACTCTGGTTAAAGACAAGTTACAATTATCTAAAGAAGTGTCGGTACCATACAGCATTAAAATGGCAAGCCAATAAATTGGAAGAGTACAGCATTAAAACTGAGATGAAGAATGCAGGCAAATTAAAGACTAGAGCTAGAATAAAAAAAATTAAAGCAACTATACAGGAAGCCAAGCAGTGTCAAAACGTACTGACAGCTCTGGAATACTGAGATACAGTTACTAAAGAATTAAGTAAATAAAGCAAACAAGTAAATAAATACATACAAAGCACATGCAATCAGACAACAACCTTAAAGATAATCAGCAATGCAAAGTAAATAAATGTATGTATGACAATCACTGATATAAGGGAAATAGAACTCATGAACTGTGCCCTGCAGCTACTGCCCAAAACTTTAGTACATAAATAGAGTGTTGAGTATTTTATGAAATAGGTTTGCATAAACAAATAAAGATGAAAATAACTTATATAGATCCAGACTGCTGACACTGCCTCAACCAGGCTACGTCCCAAACCATTACACCAATGAACAGATCAGTAAGGCCTAGTGCAATTATTATTGATAAAGTATTGCCAAATGTATTCCAGGGCACCATCTTTTGTTGTTAACTACATAAGCAGTAGCAAAATCAGATACTTATACGCAAAACGAAGCACAGCAGACATATAAAACCAAGTCGTACTTTATTTGGGTAAGCGCTTTCACCACATCAGCGTGGCTTCTTCAGACTTTAATAAAACACATCAGTAAAACGTGAACTTACAAAACATTCTAAGTTAAAACATCCAATAATATGTTTTGCCCCTCCCCCATTCATTAGTGACACCATTATCCAAACTTTCTTAAAGGTATAATTCACTATGTAAAACATACATCATATAAACACTCCTTTACATGGCTAATGCAAACTTACTTGTGCACAAATTGCCTGGGTAAGCCTCTAGCTGTAAGTACAGTTTTAATGGAGACCACTTCAATAAGTCCAGCTCCCTTGTCAGCCCTGAGTTTTAAAATCCATCTTAATTCAGCCCCTTCAGTTTTTTTTCAATATTACCCATTCTGGCCATTTCATGTATAACTTCAATTACTCTAAATTTATAATCACGTCTAGTGTTTAAAACATATTTAGCTGTAGCATTATTTCTATTCCCATTCTTAACACTGTATAAATGTTCCCTTATATGTTCCTTAAGGGTGTAATCCATCTTCCCTATATAGAACCTTGAGCAACATTCACATCTCGCCATATAAACTATATGTTTAGTATTACAGTTGGCCCTAGCATTAAACTTATATTGTTTCCCAGTGTCCAGATGCAGAAACTCTACAGATTCTTTATCTATGTATTCACAATGTCTACATTTACCACACAGGTATGTTCCTTCAAGTACCTTAGTCACTGATGTAACCTTATCAGGATAGCAAAGTAACTTTTTCATAGATTGACAATTTTTATAACAAAAACTTGGGTTCATACCCACTAATATGGCAAACGTATCATCTCTTAAAAGAATAGGCCAGTTTTTCTCAATAACCTGCTTTATGCTATTAACATTGCTAGTATAATACATGGTGTACTTAACCTGCCCACAGCCATCTTTCTTATGCTTAGTCATTTCTATTCCCTCTGTACTTGCTTCCTTAAAATATGGCTTAGCCCTTCCCCCTCTCATATCCTTCACTTCATTCAATATTCCCTTCGTTTCATTATATTTATATTCCCTAGCCACAAAATTATTCTCCAAGTGTTTTATCCCTTCCTGGAAGCCCTCATCCTTATGTTGTAATCTTGACATCCGCATGCCTTATCCTTTAACCACATTTTTAAATATCCTCCTGGGATGCATACTATCTCTATGCAAAATGTGGTTTCTATGACAGTCTTTCCTATAGAGACTAGTAGTGAACGATACATTTTGTTCCCTAATAACCATAACATCTAGGAACTCAATAATGTCTGATGAAAATTTAGTAGTAAATTTAAGAAAGTCAGACGTAGTATGTAGAAACTCCACAAAACTGTTTAACTGTTGCTCAGTCCCTTCCCAAATCAAAAATACGTCGTCCACAAAACAACGATAAAATTTTGCATATTTATTGAAGGTAGTGCAAAAAACTCTCTCAGTTTCCCATTGTGCCACAACTGAGTTTGCATAACTATTAACACAGCTAGTACCCATTGCTACCCCATGTTGCTGTAAATAATATTGACCTTCAAAGACAAAAACATTATTTTTAGTACTATTTCCATAAAACTGCATATAAGTCTGATATGTCTGTCTTCATAACTACTGCTCTCCCTCAAATACCTTCTCATAAACTCAATGCCTTGTTCATAAGGTATAACCATGAACAGTGACACTACATCCATAGTTACCAACAAAACAGATTCAGTCAAGACATTTGTGCTGGTATAATTATACAGATATTGTAAAAAATGTTTAGTGTCTTTTAATATGATATCAGATTTATCTAAAACAGGTCTGACTTGTTTCTCAATAAAAATTGAAAATGGTTCAGTTACCCACCTTCTACTTGCTACAATCGGCCTAAAGGGTGGGTCAACCAAACTGTTGTGCACCTTTGGTGATGCTTGCAACATGGGTATAGTGGGGTGATCTACTGTAAGAAATTGCATTAACTCTGTCGTAATAGAGTAGCTCATTAAATGTTCATTTAACCTTATTTGAATGTTCCTAATTATAGAACCAATATGTCCTAAGGTTATTTTACGATATACATTCCCTTCTCCAAGCATAGCTTTAACTGAATCATGATAATATTCTTTATCCATCACTACTATCATGCCACCCTTATCAGCGGTTCAAATGACAATAGTATTATCCCCCTTAATCAAATTAAGGTCTTCATGTTCAGCATTCATTAGGTTATAAAAACATTTACCATATCCCCCTTCATCAAATAAATGATACAACTCACCTTCACAAATCCTAGCATATGCTTCGAGAATGGGATGATTCATGGGTACAAAATGATTTAACCTTCTAAAACCATATGTATTCATATTATTATTATCTGGATGCATTAACTTAAGCATAACATTTCTAGTAAAAACTTTTAAGTCTATTAATATCTGTGAAATATCTGAATTCCTCGCAGGAATAAAGGAGGCTTACCCAGGTGATTTGGGCACAAGTGAGTTTGCATTAGCCATGTAAATGAGTGCTTATATGCTGTATGTTTTACATAGTGAATTATACCTTTAAGAAAGTTTGGATAATGATGTCACTAATGAATGGGGGGAACAAAGCATATTATTGGATGTTTTAACTTAGAATGTTTTATAAGTGTACGTTTTACTGATGTGTGTTATTAAGGTCTGAAGAAGCCACGCTGATGTGGTGAAAGTGCTTTCTTAAATAAAGTACAACTTGGTTTTATATGCTTGCTGTGCTTCATTTTGCTTATAAGTATCTGATTTTACTGTGTCTTGGTTTATATCACTACGACAATATGTTTACCCATGGGCTACTTTTATTCTGCTATTGTCTGTTTGTATTGGAAGTCAATGGGAGTATGGCGGAAAGCAGAGGAAATAAAGTTTTGGAGATGGGAACTATTCCACTAGGGCAGGGAGACTCAGTGAAACACCATGGACTTGAACGTATGTTGTTGGAGGATGTAAATCCTCTATTGGGGCATGATTTAAATGTGAACTGTGATAATGATTCTGATGAAAATATATATGACTTTGGGGACTGAATAGTCTTGAGGATTGTCTATATAAGTTAAAGAGATTACAAATGCAGAGATTTCACCTTGAGGCCTGTCTTAAGTTGTGAGTGGTCCTGAGAGGCCTAAGAATGTTAAATATGCCTACATATAGAACTCAATATCCTGAATTATTAGCCAGTTGACAACATTTGAACATTGAAACAGACTTGGGATATATGAGACTGATGAACACATTTTTTAAAACTGAGGAAGACAAGTTAATAGGTGAGATTCAGACATTGCAGGAATCATTATATGAAACATTTCTGCCCACGGCGGTTGATAAAGCAGTGAATGGTGTGACTGATAATGTGACTGCTCATGAACGATGGTTAATTAATCAAAAAAGAAGAAGATAGATTGAGACTTGACTGATTTCAGAGGGGGCCATGTGTTTTCGTGGCCTAAAACTGAGTATATGAATGAGCGAGTAACTGAATTGACTGAAACTGTTAGTCAATCACAGAACAATATGGTGGTTGATAGGGTCTATATTAGGAGAACGAAAACCCAACTGAGCGAATCCCAGTTGAGTGATACAGAAAGAGCAAAAACTGCTAATATCACAAGAATGAACGGAGATCGCCATAAGGAATTCATACCTTTACTTCAATGTAGTGCGATCTCGGAGTTGGTATATTTAAGTAGGGGGTGTGTGGGGGGTGCAGGGGGGTTTGCCCCCCTGCGTAAAATGCTTAGTGAGAGTTTAAATGTTTTACCTGTTTAGTTTCTCTGGTTTGATATTAGCGGTTTTCGCTCTTTCTGTGTCGCTCAACTGGCCTTTGCTCAGTTTGGTTTTTGTTCTCCTAATATAGACCCAGTTGATAATATTTCAACGGATGTTAGTAGAGCAACAAATGAAGGGAACTATTCATTAAGAGAAGAGGTAGTTTTGACTCAAACAGTCATGCCAGCAGTGATGGAAATTGATAAACCAACGTATGAGGGACTAGTGGTGGTCAGAAGGAAGCAGAATTCTGCCGTTGAGCAACAAGGGTTCCCTAAACCGCCTTTTCACATTTGAGTGGAGAAGGGGCAAAACAGATATTGATCCAAAAGTCGAGGGCAGATGAAATGGAAACAACCAATAGACCCAGTGCAATATCCAATGATCAAGAAGATGCGGGACTCAAAGAATCATTTGTTTTAAATTTATCAAGAAGAACATTAAGCGAGCTTGAAATAACAGTACTTAATATAGGTTTATCCCTTATTCCTGCGAGGAATGCAGATATTTCACAGACATTAATAGACTTGAAAGTTTTTACTAGAAATGTTATGCTTAAGTTAATGCATCCAGAAGGTTAAATAATTTTGTACCTGTGAATCATCCCACTCTCGAATCATATGCTAGGATTTGTGAAGGTGAGTTGCATTATTTATTTGATGAAGGGGGAAATGGTAAATGTTTTTATAACTTAACGAATGCTGAACATGAAGCCCTTAACTTGATTAAGAGGGATAATACTATTGTCATTTGAACCGCTGATAAGGGTGGCATGATAGTAGTGATGGATAAAGAATATTATCATGATTCAGTTAAAGCTATGCTTGGAGAAGGGGATGTATATCATAAAATAACCTTAGTATTGGTTCTATAATAAGGAGTATTCAGATAAGGTTAAATGAACATTTAATGAGCTACTCCATTACGACAAAGGTAATGCAATTTCTTACAGTAGATCACCCCAATATACCCATGTTGCAAGCATCACCAAAGGTACACAAGAGATTGGTATACTCAGCCTTTAGGCCGATTGTAGCAGGTAGAAGGTGGGTAACCGAACCATTTTCAATTTTTATTGAGAAATAAGTGAGACCTGTTTTAGATAAATCTGATATCATATTAAAATACACTAAACATTTTTTACAAGATCTGCATAATTATACCAGCACAAATGTCTTGAGTGAATCTGTTTTGCTGGTAACTAGGGGCATTGTGTCACTGTTCATGGTTATATCTTATGAACAAGGCATTGAGTTTATGAGAAAGTATTTGAGGGAGAGCAGTAGTTACAAAGACAGACATATCAGACTTATATGCAGTTTTATGGAAATAGTACTGAAAAATAACATTTTTGTCTTTGATGGTCATTATTATTTACAACAACATGGGGTAGCAATGGATACTAGCTGCGTTAATAGTTATGCAAACTCAGTTGTGGCACAATGGGAAATTTAGAGAATTTTTTGCACTGATACCTTCAATAAATATGTTAAATTTTATTGTTGTTTTGTGGACGACTTGTTTTTGATTTGGGAAGGGACTGAGCAACAGTTAAACAGTTTTGTGGAGTTTCTACATACTACGCCTGACTTCCTTAAATTTACTACTAAATTTTCATCGGGCACATAACCGGCCTTAGGCATAGGCCAACTAGGCGGCCGCCTAGGGCCCACTTTAGCAGGGGTGCTTTTCCAGTATTTATTTGGTGTAGGTAGACCAGGATGGGGGCACCAGATGGTGAGGTAGGGGGCATAATGGAGCCCTTTTGCCTAGGCCACCAGTTGAGCTAAGGCCACTCCTGATCGGACATGATTGAGTTCCTAGATGTTATGGTTATTAGGGAACAAAATTTAATGTTTACTGCTAGTCTCTATAGGAAAGACTGTCATAGAAACCACATTTTGCATAGAGATAGTATGCATCCCAGGAGGATATTTAAAAATGCGGTTAAAGGATAAGGCATGCGGATGTCAAGATTACAACATAAGGATGAGGGCTTCCAGGAAGGGATAAAACACTTGGAGAATAATTTTGTGGCTAGGGAATATAAATATAATGAAACGAAGGGAATATTGAATGAAGTGAAGGATATGAGAGGGGGAAGGGCTAAGCCATATTTTAAGGAAGCAAGTACAGAGGGAATAGAAATGACTAAGCATAAGAAAGATGGCTGTGGGCAGGTTAAGTACACCATGTATTATACTAGCAATGTTAATAGCATAAAGCAGGTTATTGAGAAAAACTGGCCTATTCTTCCAACAGATGATAAGATCGTCAAATTAGTGGGTACAAACTCATATTATTGTTTTAAAAATTGTCAATCTATGAAAAAGTTACTTTGCTATCCTGATAAGGTTACATCAATGACTAAGGTATGTGAAGGAACATAACCGTGTGGTGAATGTTGATATTGTGAATACATAGATAAAGAGTCTGTATAGTTCTTGCATCCGGACACTTTGAAACAATATAAGTTTAATGTTAGGGCCGACTGTAATACTAAACATATAGTTTATATGGCGAGATGTGTATGTTGCTCAGGGTTCTATATAGGGAAGGAATGTATAAGAGAACATTTATACAGTGTTAAGAATGGGAATAGAAATAATGCTATAGCTAAATATGTTTTAAACACTAGACTCGAACACGATTTGAAATTTAGAGTAATTGAAGTTATACATGAAATGGCCAGAATGGGTAATATTGAAAACAAAACTGAAGGGACTGAATTAATATAGATTTTAAAACTCAGGGCTGATAAGGGAGCTGGACTTAATGAAGTGGTCTCCATTAAACCTGTACTTAAAGCTTGAGGCTTACCCAGGTGATTTGTGCACAAGTAAGTGTGCATTAGCCATGTAAAGGAGTACTTATATGCTCTATGTTTTACATAATGAATTATATCTTTAAGAAAGTTTGGATAATGGTGCCATTGATGAATGGGGGGACAAAGCATATTATTGGATGCTTTAACTTATAAATTTTATAAGTGCACATTTTACTGATGTGTGTTATTAAGGTCTGAAGAAGCCACACTGATGTGGTGAAAGCACTTACCTAAATAAAGTACGACTTGGTTTTATATGCTTGCTGTGCATCGTTTTGCCTATAAGTATCTGATTTTTCTGTGTCTTGGTTTATATTACTACGGCAATATGTTTACTCGTGGACCACTTTTATTCTACTTAAGCAATAACCCACAGCTGGGTGTGGGCAATGCTGGATTTACCCATGGTTGCTGTGGTCTGACTACAAGGACGAAGCCCGAGTGACCAAACAAAGCCAACCATGTGTAAATCCGGGATTGCCCACACCCAGCTGTGGATTATTGCTATTATACAATTACATTATTTAAGAAAAAAAAATACTCTTCTTAAATAATGTTATTGCATAATACGTCTGTGCTGCCCTTCTGCAGTTTTCCAGTATTCTGGGGCATTTCTGATGTACTGCACATGTGTAAGGGACTTGTGTTTCCACACTTACACATTTCATCAGTACTGTGCGGAAGTAGCAACAGAGAAAGGAAGATCTCCGTTGCTTTTTTTTTTAAATTGAAAAAAAAAAAGAAATCGGGAGACTTTTTACATTCGGGAGAGCTGGGACAGAGAAAATGAAAGGATAATCAGATACGTTTCATTAATTTTGAAGAGCGTACCTGATTATCTTGTCATTTTTGTCTGCGCCATCTCTCTCATTCATTTCAGGCCTTCTGTTTTCTTTTTGGGGGGGCAAAAAAAAAGCAGAAAAATTAGGAAATATATTAATGGGAAAAAGTCCATGTGACTGGATCTTTTTCCATTAGTACATTCTCAGATTTACAATGGGTACACTGGTTGAGCTGGCCAATCAGCGTGCTCATTTTTGAATATTAACGGACAGTCATTGTATAATAGAATTTTGATGCTCTAAAGATGCCAGTACTTTGACTGTTTACCAAGGGGGATGTTTGAAAGCTTCAGAATGATGTTATACAGTTTGAGGTATCCTCCTTTATTTTAAAATTAGGAAGCTGGTATTACCAATATCACAGATGATTTGTTTGCCTGAGGAGCTAACCATCAGGAATATGATGCCAGGCTAATTAAGCTGTACAACAGAGAAGAGCAGAAAGAACTGAATTAAAAATAGTAAATGTGAAATATTTGTTTCTGAGCTCGAATAAATGAGGTCATATTTTGATATCTGTAGACCTGAGTCAAGGTTTAGATAATGTTAATGTCATAGTAAATATGTAGATACTAGAAAACAACACAGCTATGAAACGTGTTGAAATTGCACATCTGTCAGAGTTCATGCCGCTGAGGAAATAGAGCAAAATGAAGTCTGTTTCACACCACAGAGCAAGTCAGAAGCTTAGAGATTCTGAAAAGAAGTTTTTTACAGAAGCATTACCACTTAATTAATACAGTGTGTCTCAAACACTTGTACTGCAAGTAGATGCAAATCAACAGGGGTTGGAGCAGTATGTTGCTAGAAAAAATATATTATGGGTCCATAGTTTTAAAAGAAGCAAAGATAATGTAAGGGCAAACAGAAATGAAGATGCAGGCTATTATAATATGGCTGGCTGAAGTTCTATGAGTATATCAATGGCAGATTAATATTAGTGACTTCAAATCATAAACCACTGCACACTTCATAAAGGTATAGATCGATTACAAAGAATGATGCTGACTTTAAAAATGCATGATGTGACTGTTCAATACAGATATTAAAAGCTGTCACTTATAACTAACAACAACAACAAATTAATGGACCATTAGTGCTGAAGTGGTAAAATCCATCAAATCAAACCCAAACCAGTTCTTTTGGACTATAAGTTAGTAAAGGCAAAACAATAGGTAATATGTTTGAACATAATTTGGCCACCTTTACCATCAGCACGATTTCTCACAAAGTGAGTACATGATAAAAGCCTTCACCGGTCAAATTAATATCTACTTATCTATCTATCGATTTATCTGTCTATCTATATATCTATTTATATACAGCATGATTGATAGAGATGCTTGATGAGATTCAATGACTGTTCCCAGTTTGCAATCATCTGCAAACTTGGCTAGCCAGAGGCCTTTGACAATGGCTTTGGCATCCAAGAAATAGATGCCAAAGAGAAGCAGGCCCAGCACAGAGCCCTTGGGGACTGCATTGGTGACTGGCCTCTTTGTGGAGGTGGCTTCACTGATTCTAACCTCCTGGGTCCTATCAGTGAGCCATCTAGATATCCAGCATGTTATAAAGGGGTTTATACCTAGTTCTGTAAGATTGTTGACAGTAGCCGAGTGGGGTACTGTATCAAATGTTTTGCCAGATCTAGGTAGGCAGTATGCACAGTTTTCCTCTCTATCCTTGCCTTAATGACCTTTTCAAAAAAGTCCACAACACTTAGTAAGCATGACCTTCCTCTGACAAAGCCAGCTGGGATAGCTCCAGTGTCTGGAAGTCTCCTATGTCCTTAATGATAATTCCCACGGCAATTCTTTTCATGGCTTTGCCAAGACTACTCAGACTAATGGGTCTGTATTGTCCAGAATCTATTGAAGATCTTCCCTTCTGAAGGGGTGTGACTGTCACAGTTCTCCATTCATGTTGTACAAAGTCTGTTTTAAGACTATAGTTAAATAATGACTCCAGAAGTCCTGATAAGTCATATTTTAGACTATTCAGGAGGCATCCTGGGATGTTATCAGGGCCCACTGTGGCCGTATTCTTGTCTTTAGTGAATGCAGCCAGTACATGCTCCCTAGTTATAGATGGAGGGGCTATGTTTGAGTGTATTATGGGGGATGGTTGGGGGTGAGAGGGGAGGTAAAGTTGGAAATGAATTTGTTAGTTAACAGGTTCACTATAACACCGGGTTCAGTGAATGTAGCACCATTAACCATCAGTTCAGCACATTAGTGTGTGCTGCCCTTGAGATTTCTGACATAGTTATAGAAGGCCTTATGGATATCTTCCATCTGGGGGTATATCTTTACGTCAAAGTTAGTATTGAGTCACCTAATTAGCCCTATTAGTTGCCTATTTACTTTGATGAGACAGTTTTCTTTTTATCTTCATGGGAATTACCCTTCCTGTTTTTTGCTGTAGTTGTTTCCTTTTGTTGTATATTTTGTTTAATTTGGGGTGCCACTAGGGCGGTTTGTTTCTAGAGCTAGTTCTGGGCTTACTTCTGGAAGGTACAGCAGCCTCTATGCAGCAATTGGCATGGCTGTACAGCATTTCTGTGAGCAATTCAGCATAGGTTGGTGTGTTTTCAGGGTTTGGAGAGGCACTGAATTTTGACAAACCATCACTTAATAACAGGGAATTTGTTTTATTATAATTCCTAACTGATACTGGTTTTAATGGGATTATGGCACTGATTTTTATTTCAAAGAGGACAGCTTTATGGTCAACTTCATCAGGGAGGATGAGACATTGGTTGGATATATTGTTCTCTAATATCTGTGATGATGAGGTTTAGTATGTTGGAGTTTCTAGTGGGCGTATTTACTATTTGGTCAAGATTGCCTGTATTTATGAAGTCCAAGAATCTCAGTGCCTGTAGATTTGATGCTGTGTAGGATTCCCAGTCTATAGAAAGGGAATTAAAGTTTCCCATGAGTATAGTGTTAAGTTGTATGGTAAGTGTCTCTAGTAGGTCCAAGTATGCAGTGTAACTTTCTTGCACATGGAATGTGACCTATAGCTGGCTAGGATATGGTACAGGATTTTGTCTATGGTGATTTGCATGTGGAGAACTCCAGTGTGTCATCCTGTATGGCCACCTTAGAGGTATGTTTGTTACTGATGTGTATTGAGAGCTTTCTACCTGTAGCCCTTGTCTGTGCAGCTACTACTCTAAAGTGTGGAAAGCACTGAAACCTTGCACTGCCTAGGTACTCTTTTCCACTTTAAACAATGTCTCAATGACCAAACAGATATTGATATTTTCAGGTGTATGGCTTGGAGATAGTCTAGGTTTTTACTTAGGCTCCTGGCACTGAGCAGTAACACCTTGTGGTTCCATTGAGTTGATTTTGTTATGTCAGTAGGTTTGTCAATTTGGCAATGGCTAAAAAAGGCACCATGGGGGCAGACAAAGCCTTAGAAAAGGCTAGAAGAGTAAAGGTGCAGACCATCCTTTGCAAGGCAGCATGGTCTATTGATCATGTCCTCCCAAGCTGACAAATATTGGCTTCCCTTAGAATGACACCAAAAAGATAGCCAGTTGTTGGAATCAATAATTTTTTACTCATATTGTGGCATCATACTCAGTGATGGTAATATGCTACTCAGTGCCAGGCTCAGACCAGCCTGAGACACAAAGTTTGAAAGTTCCATAATGTCTCTCTTCATATAGTTTAGGGAGGTAGATCTTAGGTCATTTACACATACATGGACTGTGATGGAATCATACTGGTAGCTGTGGTGTAATGACTTGAGTGAATTTGTGATTTGGTGGATCCTGGCATCAGATACGCAATTAACTGTTATCCTCTCCTTGTTTGGGCTGGTTACAGGGGCATCAGTATAGCTTACAATGGAGTTCCCTATGATGAAAGTCTTGGGAAGTGTGTTTGCTTGCCTTAAGGGCTTAGTATTTGGAGCTCCACTGAGAGTGACAGTATGTGTGATGTTAGGTCGTTTTTTTTTTCTGAATGCCTTTGTACTTGCTCAGGCATGACTTTGTCAACAGGTAAAACAGGTGATCATTGTTGTTTAGGAAAATACTTTTAAGTGCCTCAGTCTATACATGTGCTATGAGCTATGTGAGGTGGATGTTGTATGTGTAGTTTTGACAACCTGATGTGCACTTCTATGTCATTGTGTAAGTACACCTTCCACAAACTGTGTCTGTTTCTTTAGGGATAAAGTGGCTGCTGATAAACACACTACAATTGCTACATTGTCTCAAGATGTCCATATCGACCAAGCTGGCTACAGAGAAGTTTGGAAATCACATGTCCATACTGTCCAGTCCTTTGATTTGTGAACTACGAGGGGGTGATGTATTGGGGTTAGAAGACTATTAAGATTAGTATTGTGAGACCCACTACATGATATGTGCTGAATAACATTCTACATTCCCAGATGTTATGCATTCAAAAGGTCTTGCAAGTATCAGGGCAACAAATATCTTTTCAAGGCAAGAGGTACAGGAGATAGCTGTTGAGACAGTAAACTGCAGTTCACTAGTTTGACAATAAAGTTCGTTACAAAAGAATAGAAACTCAGTTGCATAATGTCTGATTCTTGTTACCATCTGTGTATCAGATATGTAGAATGGAGAATAAAAATTAAAATCCCAATAAAAAAGATGTGACAATATACAAGCGGGTGAGCACAACAATAACACAGAAGAATAAATAAACAAATACTACTTATCTGTTACTGGAAGTCATTTCTTTCCTTATGTATGTATGTATGTATGTATGTATGTTTACCAAGGGAGTATCCCATTGGACCAATTCCCAGGTGAGTGTAAACACAATGGTTAGTACAAGACAGTGAATGAAATAATATATAAAGTAAGATATGTATATATATATATATATATATATATATATATATATATATATATATATATATCTGAAGCAATCTTATTGAAGTTCAAACCATTGTAAGTCATAAACTAAACATGTAATGTTGTGTCTTTCAGCTTTTCCCGGTCAGGGGTCGCCACAGCGGAACTCCGGTCCGCTAATGATTGGCAGTTGATTTTTCCGTGCCGGGTTGCCAGTCCTGATGCACAACCTTCAACGAAGGTACATCCATTCACACATGTCTCTACGCAGAAGACGCTCTAGTTGAGAGTCGAACCGATCAGCGTCTTACTGTGAGGCAACAATGCTACCGCAGCACCACCACCGTGGATCCTATATTAAATTAGCGAATGCTTAAAATAGTGAACACTGATTTACTGACCCTTCAAAAGTGAAAGCTAACAATCTCGAAGACATGGAACAGTGATTTTTTTCCCTGGGGAAAAAAATCACTGTTCTACAAAAAAAAAAAAAAAAAAGTTCAAAACACAAAATAAAGTGGGGAGCTTCGCCCCCACACCCCCCGATGTGGGGTGCTGTGCCCCCCGCACCCTCCCATTTAAATATACCAACTCCGAGATCGCACCACAGAGATTTTCCCCTGGGAAAAAAATCGCTGTTCTGTGCCTTCGGGATTGTCAGCTTTCACTTTTAAAGGGTTGATAAATCAGCGTTCACTATTTTAAGTGTTTGCTGATTTAATATAGACCCGTAATATCAATACATTGCTACATTGCATAAAATTATATTTCACAATATGTGTCAAAAATAACTAATGCTGAAACAAGAAATGGCATTCACAACTATAAACAAAATGAGGTCCCATTAGGAAAAAAAGGAAATAATAAGTCCAACTGATTATAAACCAAAAGTGTCCATAGACTAAAATAAGGAATCAAACAAAATCTATGCTTCCCTTCTCCATAAAATTTGATTTTATGAAGCATGCACAACATAAACTGTTCATATAATAATATAAATAATTGTAATGTGAGAAAAAATACAAACATTACTATACAAAAATGGAATATGCAGATAGTTTTATAGCTGGATTATAGGATTAACAGACTAATGGACTGGAGGGAGAATTTGAAGGAAGCTGAAAGGCTTGGAGTGGTTTAAGAGTAAAATAGATTTAGGTGATGTGTCCTGTTTGATAACACTTGTATCAAGATCGATTGCTGAGGTAATTTTTGAGCCGAGGTCTAAATTCAGAATTGGAAGGGTGGAAGATATTACCATAGCACAAGTTCAAGAGTGGAGAATGAAGGTCTGTTCAATGTAGTTTGGTAATGAAGTAAATGGGTTAAAATTGCTGAAACAGGCTAGGGTAGAGAAAAGCTTTACTAAAACGGAAGTGAAAAACATATTTCAAGTCTATGAGAATAAGGTAAGGTAATGCCACACGTACTGCACAGGGTATAGCATGGTTAAGTTTAATTAGACATGACTGGCAAGACTTTGTTATGTAACAGACTCAGCTCCACAAGTATATGGAAGAAATAATAAACATCTCTTTAATTTATAACTAAAGAATATAAAGTCATTATATCACAGAGAGAAAAATTCTCTTTGTCAAGTTGAAGCACCTTCTCAAAGACTGAACAGTAATAAAGTTGCCTCTGAAGCTCTGAATTCACAAACTTCAGAGATTGCAAATAGCAGATAGAATGATGATATCAGCAACCCTCAAGGACTAAGCCAGATTCTGAAAAGAAGAATTCTCAGTCTATTAAGGGTCCTGTAGAAGTTTGTTCTAAGACTGCTGTTCACCAGCATTTTTCACAGTCAGCAATGTTTGAGATGTCACAGAAAGATTAAAATACGTAAGACATATACAGATCATGCAAGATGTAAAAACTGTGACCAAGAAAGTAGTAAAAACAATTAAATTCTGAAACTCCTTGTTCATTTTCTGTATATTTATGCATCTCTCATGTGACATTTTTTGCATATCATTAATAGTTTACACTATCATATTTATTTTGCCCAACTATATAACAGTTTTGGTCATTTTCAAACAATGGTGGATATAGAATATTGTGTTATGTCTCTTTAAGATAGGATGTTTCAGTAAAGGAGATGCATGTCATGTGACTGTTATTCAATAAGAAAAATCAGTGGTATCCCTCGAAGTCTCAGAAGACCCAGTATGCAACCTATACTGGGTCAAGAATAAACTTTGCAGTGTGGAGGGTGTGATGTTCACTTTCTAAATTATGTTAAGCAACAAGTTCATTAATAAAAATCGAACGGTAAAAATTTGTGCTACAAAATAATCAAACAGAAAATAGTAGGCAGTCCAGTTGAGTTAAAAATGGTAGGTAGCCTACAGTCGAGTTAAATATGGAATATCCTTTATTGAAACACACAAACAAGCGATTTAGAGCAAAAGACAAGTCATACAAGAGATGGAAGGAATGTAATATATTCAGCAGCTGATGAAGTTCAGAAATATCTTAATTTTTGAGAGAAGAGGCATGAGGTGTACTCACTTCAAAATATATTATATACACAAGCGACATATTTTCCATCAGCCTTTCTGGTTTTACAAGTTTAGTTTCCAAGCAGGGCAACTAGTTCCATTATTTCACTTCCAAATAGATGATTAGTTGCATCATTTCACTTTAGAACCATTCGCGTGGGCCTGTTAATACTAGGCACATTCATGCAGGATTAACTTCCTAACAGTTTTTTAATTAATTTATTAAATTTAACTTTTGTTCTGCACATACTTGTAAGTGTAAAAAGCACATGGTTCATCTGGTTTAAGTCCATATTGTGTATTTCTGATGGATCCACATATAAGGGTACATTTGTTTCAAACAGGACATCCAAACAAAGTGTTTTCTAGTTAGATGCCACACTTTTACAGATCCCCATGGCATTAGCGCATGATTTTTATTTTTAACATTTATCACTGTATTTCCACCTTCGCAGTTATATATTTTTGTTTTCAATCTTTTTAGGTTTTCACTTGTAGATTTTTACACATGTTCATCCATTTTATACTTTTATTGACACACAAACCTGATGAAGCATTTATTTGATATGAAAGTGATCTTTGTTCATAGGTTCATAGGTTCATAGGTTAGTACTAAGCTAACTGCCCTTGCGAGCCATTGTAAGCCTAGCCAATTATTCCTTGTGAGACTCAAACCCTGCACTTTGTGTTTGTAAGGCAAACACCTTAACCATTAGGCCACCCTCCCATTCCTTAAAAGTGGTTTGTTTAGTTTATATTTATTATTTATTCTGCTAGATGTCTAGTAGTAAATCTTGGTTAGTCAGATAGTAAGCTAATCATTTTGTTAGTTAATTTCTTAACTGATATAGTTTGGATTATTTGGTTAGGCTATATAAAGTATTAATAAGCTGGTCTGATGTTGTAATTTGTATCTTTTTAGTTTCAGTTTCAGGTAGCACAGTCTCTGATTACACTATGGTGGTAAGGAGGAAGGGGGACTTGACTAAAGGAATGATTTTAGTGCTTTTATTGTTCTTAACACAACCACCCTCTGCACCCACGTCCTTGCTCCAAATAACCTGATTATATATAAATAAGGAACGCTTCTGATGCTTTTCATTATACTCAGCTAGGATCACTTGTTTGTGTGTTTCAATAAAGGATAATCCATTTTTAACCCAACTGTAGACTACCTACTATTTTCTATTTTATTATTTTGTATCACGTATTTTACAGTTCGATTTTTATTAATGAACTAGGTGCTTAACATAATTTAGGAAGTGAACATCACACCCTCCACACTGCAAAGTTTCTTCTTGGTTTGGATGTTGTTCCATCATGCACTTGGAGTAAATATTTTGAAGTGAGTACACCTCATGCCTCTTCTCTCTTCCGTTAAGCTATTTCGGAACTTCATCAGTTGCTGAATATATTATATTCCTTACACCTCTTGTATGACTTGTCTTTTGCCCTAAAGTCTAGGCACCTGTAACAATATTTGTTGCTTTTCTCCTTTTATTTTCCTTTTTGTGTTTTCATCAAATCACTTTCCATATGAAAAATCTTCCCTTAACTGTCAGGCAAAGTGACTCCATGCTGGCCTTTAAAGATAGCTTGGACAACTGTATAGACATCCTAAAATACTCTCTGGGGCTTATAGGCCTTTCTTCCTTCCTTCTTTTTAGCAGAGCCTGGGGAGGAGGCATATTCACATGGAACACATAGCCTCTGGTCAAATAGCCTTGTATTTGCTATGATTCTTATGTTTCTAGTAGCTCAAAGTACTGATTCCCTCTCCCATTCCTAGCTTGTTTACATTCTCAGTTTGACCCATCATTTGTTGCATCTTTGATCATTTCTCTTAGCTCGTAACAATCCAGTCCCCCAAAGTCCCAGGATTCACATCAGGGGATCTACAATTAAAACACAAAATCCCTCACATGCAAGCTGGAAACAAATTAAACTTGCCAGCAGTGAACATTTACCCATATGGAAATACATAACTGAAGTCTTAAATAAATTTAAATTTCCCAGTACAAAAAATAAAATTTACAGGAGTTTTTTGTTTCTTACAGCCCTTTTTCCTGATATTTACTAACTCTGCTGATGCAGAGTGGCAGGGAAGTCCACAAGTCTGCAAACTCATACAGTGTCAGGTTTGCCCTTGTGCCACTCCTTACTTTAAACCACGCAATGGCATGATCATTGTCGACTACTGTACCTTTACCTGGACATGTGTGACACCTTCCACCTTAGGTCCAGATATGCTTTTTTGTACACTTCGTTCTACGGTTATATGCCTTAGCATATGACTAGTTTGCCCATGAAACCAAACTCATCTTTATTTTGTAGGTTACCCTAGATTAAATGAGACTGCAACATCAAGCTGACAACTTCCAAGCCCCACTTAAATATGTATAAAGATCTAAAAATGGGTCAGTAAACTGTACAAAGCTGAAAAGTTCTTGATGACACAAATAATATGGGTTCACTTAATTTGGTCATCGACACTTCAGTTTGTTATAATCAGGTCACTGTACTAGATAGATTCACTATATATACTCTTATTTTGACTTAGTATGATATTTTACCTACCAGCTGTGGCCCTGTCCTGATTGACACTACTCACACCTGGCTAGGCTTGGGTCACAGGGAATCATGTTTAGCCTCTTCTCTGGTTGCTTCACAAATGTACACTGCTTGACAGTGCAATGTGTTGGGCAGTTCCTGTGTGTCCTAAGGGCAGTGACGTCCTTTTCTAGTGAAGGTATCCTTAAGGACTAGTAGTAGTCCTTTGCAATGCTGCTACTTGAGGGAAATGTATCTACGATAACACTGGTATGTATGTGCTGAGGGTCAGTGATTCAGACTGACCTGTCTAATTATGCTTCACTCCTCTAGTTCGCCATTCTCCTTTCTCAACCAGACACAATGGGCAGTACTTTCTGTCCTCTAAATCCTCACCATGAGCACACCAGCCATCAGCATTCATTCTTCTCAGCTTGGCCTTCTGTACAACCTTTCTGTGCTCATATCATTGACATCACATAGGTTTCCCCTGTATCCACACCAGTGAGATGGATTCTTTATTTATTCATTAAACAATTAGTGATCCTGACATTCGAGTAATAAAAAGAATAAAAATGAGATGATGGATACTTTTTAGCTTAGTCCATCTGAGTGTGTGTTATAAATGTTGTCACATCTACCCTTCAGGCTACTGAATTTTCTTTCAGTGTTCTTTGTTTCATATCCAACAAAATAATTGTCTAAAGCTTCACTACCTCAGCCATTAATAGAAGCCATATGAAATAATACAATGAAATGATGCGTGTGCTACAATGTTTGCAGCAGAATACTGAAACGCATGATTAAAGAAGCACAGGATTTGAAATGATAGACTTTACTTGGCCTGTCACACATTTGATGGCAGCTGTTACTGCTGGAGTTGGCTAATACTTGAAATGCTGGAGTTTATTAACATAGTATTCATAAAACTAGACTGAACTATAATAAAATGTAAACTGTAATACACATTTAGACCTGTTGTATTATAACTGGTACATGCACAATCCCTGACATGGTTGTTCTTACATTAATTAAAGTTACACACACACACACACACACACACACACACACACACACACACACACACACACACACACACACACACACACACACACACACAGAGCACGTGAATAAGGGAATTTTAATTTACTGCGTAGTGTCCTCCTTACTTGGTATAGGGACTGCTGTACCATGACTCATAAATGGTTCTTGAATAAGATGTGCTTTATTTGTAATACAAATTATAACTGGTATGTTGACGAATTATGTACTGCATTGTAGAATATGACATACCGCCATCTAGATGTGATATAAGGAAGGTAGTAATGGAGACACTACAATCTGGGAATGACTTATCTTTATTACTGATAAAAATATTGCTCCTGCAAAAAACAAAATAAATGGATATAGTATATTTAGATAGGCCATATAATTATAAAATGGTCATGTTTAGGTTAAATGGATCATCCTATATACAAGTAGATACTGAAATAAAGCAAAGAAATGCATTTCAGGTTTGTTCGCATACAGAGTAGTGATGCACAGAAGTTAGGAATCCCATTTGAGTAATACATTTCAAAATAATGTCACAGTACATCAACTGATACAGAATAATGTAATGTAGTGCCCCATGTAATTTGCATTTGCTAATTTCAATCACATGATCTAAGTAACACGCATATATCAGATATATTTTTAATTTATTTGTAACCTCCCATACATTATATATATATATATATATATATATATATATATATATATATATATATATATATATATATATCCCACATTTCATGGCAACCAGTTTAGTCAGCCTTTTGTAAGCACAGCTCTGTAGTTTCTGCTCTTTCTCTCATCACCTGCCTACTACTATAATTTATCTGAATCGCACCAGAGCACTAGAACTTTCTGTGAGCAGCATAGCTGACATCCACATGCTAGGTCTTCAAAATCATTTGTCCGAAAAGTGCCAAAGTAATGTCTGCAACCACGAGAACTCACTGCTGACTTACTAAAGTGCATTCATTTCTGTTTTGCTCACTCCTTGTATCTCTTGCAAGGAAAAAACATCAGCAAACAATTTTATAACCAAGCAAGCAATTCTAATGTCAACAGTCCTAAACCAAGTCATATTCTCCCATCAGCAAGCTGACATTTTGTTCTCCTGTGTTTCAGACAGATTACAAGCAGTCAATCTATAATCAAGCAACTTCTGCCCCAAAAATCAGTGAATACCACTGCAGTGAGGAAGATATTTTGTCCTTCTTAACTAGTCTTCCCAAATCAGAATGATGTCTTACTGCTACTTGTAACTTTCAGGAGAGTAACAGAGCTGATAATGAGGGGGGAGTAACAGAGCTGTTAATGAGATGTGGCAATCTTTTATCACTGACAATCTGACAATACTACGTATAAAGTTACATCAACAACATTCTGTGCCACTGTGAGAGATGGTAAATAAATGATGTGCCCATGCTGTAGGCCACAGAGATAATAGCTGGCAATTCATTACAGTCACATCTGTAATATGCTACTACTAATTTTCATCACTGGGCATTGAGGCCCCACAGGAAGTCACACAGCTGTCAATGAGATGCCATGAATCACTCAGAATCAGCAGAACAGAATCGTTCTGGAGCAATAACTTCTGTGAAAATCACGTACCCTATTGACAGGCCCCTTATTTGCCCATTTCAGTGTGTTTGTAACTACTCAGAATGAAGCTGGAGCCTTACATGTTGCAATAAAGGGGCAGCATTTTTTGTCATACAAATTCTGTGAACATCACCATTCATATAGGTAATATCAAGACTGTCCAAGAGAATTGGTAGGAGGTTCGCAAAAAGGCTAACGTGTTTAACTGATAGACACAAGGTGCAGTGTTTGACTCTCACATGGGTTAATTGGCTAGGCTTAAAGTGGCCTACAAGGGCAGTTATCTTGGTACCAATCTATGAATTAAGCATTATAATCCTGGTGTTGCACAGCTAACAAACTATTCTGCACCTTCATTAAAAGCAATGACATTAGTCCCAAAATGTCAGAAGAGACTTTGTTCAATTTCTGCAGTTTTTTTATCCAAAATTAACATCGACCTGTTACTTCTTAGTACACATGCCTGCCATAACCAACTTAACCAACTTTTGTTTTATTGCAGAGTTTGATCTGTATGCTTGCACGCCAAAAGATAGTTTTCCCATTTGTTATACTGAATCACACACATTAACATTTTACTAGAAATGTCATAAGACACAAATGTGCAAAATTTAATCTATAGTTGCTGAAAGGATATTTATGAACAACAAGTGTGAATTTTTAATAGTGCAGTCTTCACCACTGAAACCATTTCACCATTACATCTGTTTCTTCAAAGCATACCAGGCCAGTAATCGTTTCATTAGTGGATGCTAGAAAATATTTTGTTTTGCATGCTGGCAAGTAACTAACATGATAACAACCCCCAATTAACACCATACAGGCAAACACAAACATGTATGTTTCATGTATGACTAGTCAGTTGAAATGCTGTATACAGTTCATGTTTTCCTTTCCATTTCAGTGCCTCATGACTTCCACATTTCACAGATTTCATTTTTAATCACTATCATTTCAGTCTAGTATGAACTCTGATGAATGTTCTACTTTAATAAATTATGTTTCATAGACAGGGCACTGCAGTAAGTGTGCATCTCTGATATTTCTGGCTAGAAAACATCTAGACCACACATTGTGCCTAATTACAGAAGGCAAGAAATGGCCAACATTAAAATATGGTCGAGCTTTTCCATGGTTTATTCGATTTCTTCAAATAAAAGAAATGAAACAAGATTTGCCTAAAGACATAAAGAAGGAAAAATGTATTTACAATCTTCAGATTATTGTACATTTGGCAGTCTTCGGCATTGCCTTCATGGGATAAAGTTTAATATATTTGCTCACTCTAAAGATTTAGCTATGCTTTTATTATTTTATAAGTCCCAGGTGCGGTCTGTTAGCAATCTTCTCTGTGAAATTATGTGAGGTCTTAAAGAAAAAGTTTGAAATAATATCAGTTTAGTCAAATCCACTCCAGTTCAGGGAAGATAAAAGGCGAGGGCAGGACTGATAAATGTATCACACATGATTTACACATAAATAAAAGGGCCTGAATAATTTAGAATTCCCTCAGTCCATAGCCTGAGATGTAATATCACTTTAAGTAATTGAGATGTTTATGTCTTCTTGATAACATGAGACACTGTTGAGTGACTGTGTTGTTGCTGTAAACACACATTCACCAGTCTTACTCAAACCAGGATGGTTTCTGAAGTCTGTTGACATGAGGTTGTGTGCTTACCTGAGGGTGGTGAAACATGGATCAGAATAACAATGAAGTATTCTAGTGAAAGAACAAGGAATGGGAACATTGCTGACATTTTTTTCTCGTGGGGGGGGGGGGGTACTTGTGATGATCAAGTATTTTCCCAGCTTTGTACTTATAGTTCAGGCCAAGATACTCTTAGCACCAGGGGTTTCATTAAACATCACTGAATACTTCAAATGCCTAACCAATAAACTAGAATTTTAATTATTACTGGCAACAGAGTTTTTGTAATTTGCAGATGCAGTAGAATTTTGTTAATTTTTCAGTGTAAAATTGTAAAATGAGAACTGTGAGAGAATATCTTTGGCGGCAGTGTGTGATGCATGAGTTCAGAATGTGAACCGCACATGCTCCAAAGACTGGGGGTGGGGGACATTCTGAGGACATGGACAGTGTTGCTAGACATCACAATACTGACACCAGGAATTTCCTACTTGAAACACTTCACTGTACTTGAATTCCAGAAACCTGATCACAGCATATGATTTGCTTTCTGAGACAGATGTTCAGCTATACTACCATCTGCTACCCCTTGGAAGCACTATTGTTTTAAGAGTGCTTGCAGTGTGGCCTTGTGGTACCTTGACATTACATGCATGCTCCTGTTACTAAAGTGTTGGTTTTGCAAATGGATAATTTATCCATATAAAATAAAATAAAACTGCTAATTTCAATGGCATCCTAATTATTGTGTTTCAGTGATGTTCCACAAAGCAACGTGAAATTGATCAGAGCAAAAGTAGTTGCCTTCATGCCCATACTCCTTGGTAATATGATTTGTTCATTCAAGCTCTACAAAGTGAAAGGTTTACTAACACAAAGTGCACTGAAACAATATTTTTTCCTGTGGTAAGTTTTAGTGTATTATGCTTACCTGTTCAAAGGTACAGTAAATGGGTCTATGGTAAAACAATGAAAAGTGTAAATATCGAACGCTCGGATGAGCAAAAACGCATATAATCAAAATCGCTACACCCCCCCCTTAAAAATATATTCCAACTCCGAGATCGCACTACAGTGAGGAAAGGGCAAATTTTCCAATCTTCACTGTACCGCGATCTCACAATATCAATGTCGATCATATTTACACTTTTTGTTGTTTTAACATAGACCCCAATAAATGATCACATCAGAAATGGAGGACCTTATATGTATGTAATTTTCCATCCCATCTCATCCAAACTGTAAAGTGTTTATATACTAAAAACATGATTTGCTTAAACTTAATAAATACTATATAGAGATATAAAAAAAACAGAAGTGCTATACAAATTAGTGAACCATACATTTTTGTAATTAATACCTCTGCTGCTGATAATGCATTGCCCAGAGCTGCTTTTTTGCTTTTTTTCTGGAGTTGATTTGTCATGTTTATTGCACCAAACTTCCCTACTGCAAGCTAAACTTTATTTATTTATCCATGTTTGTTAAATGAAATAGAATAATGATCTGTACATACCTTTTTCATGTTCAGCCATAAGGTACAATGAAAAAAAATCAAAATATACTAAATAAGCAATTACTGTACAGAGGTTATAGTCTGGTTCTAGACATGAAAAAATCATAATGAAAATATTTATGAAATATAACCATGTAAAATTAAGCATATATCATTCAATAATTCACAATTATGACTTTATGATTTGCTTATGCCCAGGGATCCTTGAATCAAAGGGCAGAGACCTCACCGGAAAGCCACCCTGAAAACATCATGTCTTTGTGGTACCAAGACGTTTAACATTCTTACTTCTAGAATAGCTCACAGATTGATGAGGTTCTGTGCTGCCATCCTTATAATTGATATCCAGAGAAGAAGCGGTCAGCCCAGCTGTCTGTTGGCACAACTCAGGTTGATGAAGTATCGGTGAGTTAGGTAATACATTTAGAGAAACACAGACTCATAACAGTAGCAGTTATAAATGTTTTTGTTTTACTGTATTTTCAGGACTCTGCTCTGGCTCATCCCTGTCAGCTGTGCTGCAGCATAATTCTTCCCATAGTTTGCATGTTAGAAACAAGTTTCAGAATAGAAATGCAAGATAATGGATAAAACAGCTCATGTAGTGGATACTCAAACAGCAGAGGAAACATTTAGAACCAGAAAGTTGTACAGATGAGAAGGAAGTTACACATGAGCCTATACCAAATTAAAAATCAGTTTGTAATTTGCCATTTGCCAACATTATTGACATACCATGAACTATGTTCTGTATACTTAACCATACCTCCTCAGTTAGTGCTAGTGTACTTCACTTGTTTATTTCATTTCTATTGTGACTTGCCTTCCTCTTTATCTATATGTATATACTCACATATCTCATGTTGATATTGTAACCTCTGAAGTACTGTAAATCCCTGTTTGTACTATTGTTGAATTTGTATGCGTCTATAATTTCCTTTTATTATTGTTTATTTTTATTTTTTTACAAATGTCTTTTTTATTGTTGGAGCTTTTCTCCCCAGACCTCTGCTGAAAAAGGGCATGTGTCCAGTCAGACTCTCCCAGTAAACAAATGTAAAATAAATAAATATAGCAATATTCTTACTCAGTATCAAAACTGTGGGGAGAGGGGGTATTCAGAAAGATTCATAATGCTGCATAGGGATAAATAATGCATATTATTAGAGTAAGACAGCTGGATGCTGATTAATGATGCATGGGGACAGGCTTTACACTATAATGCTGTGGACATGGTTGAATAGGACAGAATCACAGTCTTACTAACAGCAATGGCTATACTACCACAAAAACTTAGCTGTGGTGGTCATGAAACCAGAAGGAAAAATGGCACAGATGTTACATGCCGATGATATGCATGCTTTCATGTACAATAAAGAATCTTTTAGCCACAAAGTGCAGAGTGTGTAGCCACATAAAGATACCACAATGCAGTGGTAAGACATTTCATTGTACAAATGGGGAGGAAAGGGACAGATAGAAAAAGCGAAATGAGGAAGAGGAGGCAGAAGTACATATGGAAGGGAAGTATGAAAGGTAGATAGGCAGAAGCAGCGAAGATTTTATTTATTTTTTTGGGAGGGGTGCATTTTTTAAAGACATAGATATGACAACAGTAATGAGGAATAAGTGCAGGGAGCAGGAAGGAATAGGGAAGGTGATGGGCAGACAGACAAAAAGGAGGTGGTATTATATAAGGGTGGGACAGCAAGCAATCAACACAGACTGGCAAAGTGTGGACAGTTGGTGGTGTTGAAGACTAGATGACTAACAGGAGATGACCAGTGACATAAAAGGAAGGGAAACACAATGGTGGGTAGAAAAGGGGGACTATAGAGGTTCTATCACCACTGCCCAGAGGTGAATCCATTCTGAGGTATATCATCTCTGCAGTTGATATCAGGGGTGGGCATTGCTTCCACAGGCTTAGGTCAGGACCAACTAAATACATGTTTCAACTAAGCATTCAAAAAGATACTGAAGGGGTGGCAAAAAGACATGTGACCACCAGTCCACCTCAACTCACACTAGCTGCTGTACATCCTGTATGACCCAGGAGGGTCACTCTATGCATATGTGATCCCTAAAAGAGGAGCCTTGGACCCTCCTCCTGAGTGGCGACCTTGAAGGTCACTAGTGAGCCTTACAGTCCACCTTCTTTATGATAACCTTCATAACTCAGCAGGTAGGTAGGCACTGGGGACAACTGGGTGGACACATGCGTACCTCCCTGGGTGATTCACACAGATGTGGGCATGGAGTGGGCATCACTTGCGTTATTGACATGCCAAATGGCTGTGATGTCATATTCAAGTCATGCTTGTGCAGATTTGATGGTGACATCATGCATATAATTTACCCTTTTCCTCAATGTAGTGCAATCTTGGACTTGGTATATTTAATTCGCAGGGGGTGTGGGTGGTGCAGCCTCCCATGTGGGGCTGCAGCGAGGTGCAGCCCCTCTGCAAAAATGTAAGAAACAAAATAGTTTGAGGAGGTACTACAATTACCTAATGTAAGTGCCTAATACCCACTGAATATTCATGTGGCTGTGGAAGACATCAACATGACTATTCAGGATTTAGGCAGGACTTGCCACTGCACATCCGCAGAGGTACTCATGCACATGATTGCCAACAACTGACCATCAAGCAGTTAATGTGGTAGGTGGTGCAAAGTGCAGAGGCCAGTGCCTGCTTCACAGCTGATCTTGTAAAAAATTTAAATGAAAGGAGAAAAACAAAACAACAATAATTAGACAAAAAATATAATACAGACAAAAGGGGGGATACCAGTGCAGCACATTAGTCAAGTATGATGCAACTCAGGATTATATAAGAGAAGTCTGTATGTGTGTGTGTGTGTGTGTGTGTGTGTGTGTGTGTGTGTGTGTGTGTGTGTGTGTGTGTGTGTGTGTCTATGCACACAGATGTGTGTGGGCATGTTTTGTGTATTGTCTAGCACTCTTGTCCTTTTTATTTTTTCAACCTAGTACTCAGAGTCTAGCTTGTCAAGAATTTTCATAGCCCACTCAGTACTTTAGCAACCTTCCTGCTCCTAGATAACCAGTCAGGAAAGGCTGACACAGCAATGCTGCGATGGTAAGATAATGTGAGAAGAAACAGGGCTGCAATGTGTAGGGTACTTTTATGGACTGACAGATACCTGCTTGAAATACCTGAGCTTAACTCACTTACATGAGCAAACGTTCTAAAATTACTGTGTACTCCTGTTCTCCTTCGAGGGCAGCCATGGTGGTGCAGCAGTTAGCATTGCCACCTCACAGCAAAAGGTTCTCCAGTTCAATCCTCGGCTGGGGTGCCTTCTGTGTGGAGTCTGCATGTCCTCCCTGTAGTCATGTGGGTTTCCTCCGGGTGCTCCGGTTTCCTCCCACATCCCAAAGACATGCCATAGGTGGATTGGACACACTAAATTGGTCCTAGGTGTGAGTGCATGCATGTGTGTGCCTTCTGTGGAAGGTTGGGCACCAGGCTGGCAACTCGATACTGTAAAACTCCACTGCCAATCATGAGCGGACAGTGATCTGCTGTGGCAACCCCTAACCGGGAAAAGCCGAAAGAAGAAGACTCCTGTTTTCCTTCTCAGTCTTTTTTAAATACTTATTTGTGAGTTTTGAGTGGTCTGAAGTTGATGCACCTTGAAAAATTACAAGACAGGCATTTTGTTGCCAATCAGTACTCACTTTCTATGGGGTAAAGTGACTTCAGGGTGAGAAAAAATAATAAAGTAAGAGGGTGAGGGAGCCAAAGCCCAATACATGGGATGAAAAGATTTTTTGTGTTGCTGCAGTTGCCTGTAAATTGTTGCTTTCTATGAAATATTGTGAAGAGTTTGTTTGATGCAAGTTGCTCTGAAGCAATGTTATGTAGTGGCTGTTTTTTTTTTTTTTTTTTTTACATAATATCAGCAAAGAGTAATATATTTTAAATTAGCTAGGCCAGCAAGCTTCAGCAATATGTATAGCAGAATTTACAGCAAATAAAAAGAAAGTAAATACAAATTCAAAGCACACTAGCCTTCCATTTTGGTAAGTTAAGGTGTTACACAACATGAAAATGCCTTATTCAGCTAATAGACAAAGAAAAATAAAATATGTTTATTTTAATGAAGGACCAAGAAAAAATATCACATTCTTCACCTACTCTCAGTCATTCGACAGTGTGGTGGTGCAGAGGTGGCATTGTTGCCTCACATCAAGAAGTCATCTGGTTTGATTCTCAGATGGGGTGCCTTCTATGTGGAGTCTGCATGTCCTCCCTGTATTTGTGTGAATTTGCTCTGGTTTTCTCCCATGTTACAAAGATATGTGTCTGGAGTGTTTCTCCCCAGGCCTCCACTAAAAATTGGCTTTGTTCTAAGTCAGACTTTCCCGGTTAACAAATGATAAATAAATAAATTGCAGATTACTCTAGTCTTTTTTCTGCAGAGTGCCTACCCTTTTTTTACTGATTCTGGATGCCTATTAACAGTCTGTGAGTGAGCTCATAAAAACTAGACTAATAGATATTTCCTGGAAACTTGCAACACTTCTGCTATAGTGTTGATGGATGTAATGACATTACAGAGCATACAGAAGGAATTTATTAATTGTTTTGTAAGAATGTCATAGATTTGACTATGAAGGAAATGTAATTCATGTTTGACATCCTTATGCCATGAAATACAGTAGATGTGAACACATTGTAACTGCAAATCGTTTGGTAATTATGTCATGTTATATAACTGTAAGGTTACAGTTACTCAGGATTAGATGTAGTTGGCAGTTTGCTAATACCAAGGTTATGTAAAGATCTAAACTTGCTGAAAGAAGGTTCTAAATGACAACAAAATGTTCGACTGAGTTGACAAGGAAATAAATGTACTACTGACAGAGATGGGCTGGGAAGTAATTTCAGGTGACCAAACAGGCTGTCACTTTTATAACTACAAGATCGTTCATAGCCGAACTGACCTAAGAACTATTCTCCACACTCCTGGTTTTATGTATTCATTTCCAGTCTCAAACCAATGATTCTTTAAATACCTGAGAGTGCATTACAGGATAGAATATTATATTTCATTTCTTATAAAGCACATTTTCAAAATCTATGTAAATTGTCCATAAAGTAAGAGATGTTTGACAGTTTGGTTTAGAACTATAAACCAAGACAAACGAGTAAGAACAATTTGGTTTATTTGGTAGTGAAAGCAGATTTCAACATTTGACTCAGTCTGTTATGCTGACAATTGACTGAGCAACTATAAGCAGTAAGTCAAAATTAGCTAGACATTTCAAGGCTGACACTAGAGATTTTCTATTTCAAGTCCTTCATCGTCACGTGAATTCCAGCAGAATGATCATAAGATACTGTCTGTGATTCAAATGAATGTTCCAGCTGCAGTACCACCTGTGGCCCCTAGGGAGGCAGTGTATGCACTGATGGTATTGCTGGGGTGGTTAAACACCAGCTGAGAATCTACTACTTCCTCCCTTGGGTGTTCTTTCCAAAACTTGAATGATTTGCTTTGAAGATTTTACTGTTACCCATAAAAAGGCATTATTTCTATGATTACATTATTGTTGTGTTTCTGTGGAATTCCAAGGTACTTCAAAAGCTCAAAACAAAAACAGTTGTCCACATAACAACACAGTTAGATAATGTGCTTATGTAGGAGCTCCTCATGTTATTTTTAGTTGCACACTTCTGGATATTTCATGCAAACTCTGCAAAGTTATTGTTCACCACCACAAGAAGGAAAGGTTAAACTACATACCTAGAAGAGACGCAATGTATTCCTATCAATCCAAAAGAAAATTTTTATACAGTATTGTTAAATGCCTGTTGTATTTCATTTTAAAGAACTGATTGTCATCTTTGTAAACTATCCAGCCACAGATAACATCCGATAGAGTAGCCCATATCAATGATGTAGTCTTAGTATGACATTAGTAAAATGGGTTTAAATAAAGTCACAGCCCAGATTCGTAGTCATGGAGAGGTGAGGACTTTGCAACTTGTGGCCTTATTGAAGGACTTTTTTTTCTCATAATGGCAAAAGTCCCCCAGACACACTGGCATATAGCAGCAGAAGGGGTCAATAGAACATAGTGCAGCTGAAGTCTGTTCATAGGTTCATATGTGTTTACTAGGCTAATGACCACAAGGGCTTTTTTAAGCCTAGCCATGCATCCCAAAACTCTGACCTTGATAAGTGTAAGCATGGACCTGGGAGATGAACCATTTACAGGTTACTTGTGTCGATTAGAGACATAGGTGCCAAACCATGGATGAATGTCTGGTTTCTCATCCAATTGTCCAAGTTGCACTTGAATTGGGTTAACTGTGCTTCACATGGATGGGGAGCTTGTTCCATAGATGTGGTAGTCTCTGGAATACATGCCTATCTCTCCAGCAGGTCCTATTTATATTACAGGTAAGTTTTAAGTCTCTAGAGTGGGTAATTCTGGTGCTGTTTGTTTTGTGGATATGCATGACGTCCATTAGAGGGGGGGTCTGACAATGCCCTGTATGCCAGGCATAGATCTCCTCTCAAAAGCCTGTAGGAGACAGAATACAGGGATAGGGCCTTGAGGCAGTCTGCATAGGACACTTTACTTACGCCCTGTATTCTTTTAGTGAGGAACCTCTGTTGGCATTCCAATTGTTGGATATGCCTGGTTAGGTACATACCAAAGCAGCATTGTACTCAATGATAGGTCTGATGAATGCCGAGTACAGTGAAGCAATGAATTCCTTGGACTTAGATGCCATACCTTTGTTTATAAGTTGTGCAACATAGAATTATTTCCTCACCACTGTAGACACATGATGGTCAAAGGCTAGATTACTATGTATTTGTGTCTCTAAGTCTCTGACTACTGGGTCACCTCTAAGAGGTGTGTTCTCAATATGATAGTTACCAGGGATGGATGACTTCCCAAAGGATACTATTATGCATTTCTTGGCATTTAGTTTTAGTCCATGGCTCTGACACCAATTGTTTGTCTGTGTCAGCCCCTCCTGGAGAACATTTGTGTCAGTGCGAGATTCAATGGGAGCTCCTAATTTGCAATCATCTGCAAATTTAGTAAGCCAGAGTCCACTGACATTGGCCTTGACTTCTGAGAAGTAAATTCCAAAAAGGAGCGGTCCAAGGACTGATCCCTGAGGGACCCCACTTGTGACTAGCCTCTTTGTAGAGGTGGACTCCCCAATTCTAACTTCTTGGGTCCTGTCTGTGAGCCAGTTGGCTATCCACCGAGTGACATACAGGTTTGTACCTAACCTCTTGAGTTTGTCAACAATGCCTGAGTGGGGTATTGTGTCAAATGCCTCAGCCAGGTCAAGGCAGGCAGTGTGAATGATTTTGTTCCACATCCATTGCTTTGGTGAGCTTCTCAAAGAAGTCCACCATGTTGAGTAGATATGATCTGCCCTTGACAAAACCAAACTGGTTTGGGTACAGTGTCTGGAGCTTTACTATATCTTTATTGATCATCTCTGTGATACTTTTTTCCATGGCTTTACATATAAGACTAGTGAGACTTATGGTTCTGTAGTTTCCAGGGTCTGTAGATGGCCCACCTTTGTGCAGAGGGATGACTTGCCTTTCTTGATTCATAAGGCACAAAGCCTTTTTGCAGGCTACAGTTAAATAGTAATTCCAGAGGCCCTGATAGGTGTTCTTTGTGCGCTAGTAAAAGCTTTGATCCACAGTATCTGGGCCTGAAAAGTATGACAACATGAAATAGACATTGTCTGGATAGTATTTAATGGCTGCAGCCTCTCCCTCCTTACCCCATCTCACACTACTAATAAGGGAACAGATAAGCCCTAGTGTGAACCACACGCATCAGTTTCAGGTATTCATAAAATAAATCTGTAGTTGTGTAGGTTCATAAGTACTTACTAGGCTATAGATCTGTGAGGATCTTAAGAAGCCTTGCCTTACATTTCCATAGTAGGTTTAGCTTTTATAGTTTGCATATAAATAACCCTGAGATGGGTCAAGCAAGGATATGTTGGGACATTTGCATGTTTCCCTATCCATGAGGCACAGGGGTGACAAGCTGGGGGTGAATTTCTATTACCTACCCATTTGTCCAAATTACTGTTGAATAGAGTAAGGCAAGTGCTTTCCTTTAGGTGGAATGAAAGATACAAGCAGTATTCTCTGTTATACATACATATCCTTCCAACATGTTTTTTTTTATTTTGAGAAAAAAATTGAGATCCTTTGAATCAGTATTTATGCTAACCATTGTACTTTACAAAAATGTAATAGGTCTGTCAGGAGAGGATTTATTTGAGCTCTATTTGCAGCACAAAGATCACCTCTCAGTAGCTTGTCCTGCTTGAGTTTGCTTCTGACTTCTGGAAATGTAAAGATTAGAATTTCAGTGCTGTGATACTGAGGTGCATTTTCGACCTGCGATTTTATGAAAATGTACCCCTAAGAGTACTTAAAAGAGATTGTATGTGGTCAATTCTCATATAAACCAATTCCCTAGTGGTAAAAAAGCAATCTGTTAATGACTGACCCCCTGATGTTCAATGAATAAATTTAACTTGCATGTCCAGTGGGATTTGAGTAGCTCTCCTAGGATCCCATTTCCATTATACAGGATTAAAGCGCAGTATATGGGACCAGTTTCCTCCATTATTTAATTTTAACAGTTAAGACTGACTTACTTCTTACTTTTCTATGTTGTTTTTTTCCCTACCACGGATGATCAGAATGCTCAGGTGGGTACATAAATTTGAAAAATGGACCATTGTGTCATTCAATTTGTACTGTTTACTGAATCCAGCTGCTTTGCATTGTTTATTAACTCTATAAGCTTATTTCTTTTGCCACCTGCTTCATTACCTGTCATCATGTGTTAACCCGTAACCAAGGTTTCCTGTTGCACAATCATTATACGAATCCCTAGCAACTCTTTAGATGATTTACTTGAGTTTTACCAGGTCAATCCTAAAATAATTTCTGATTTCAATTTTAATTTTAACCCTTCCAGCTTAATTTGTTACTCACAGTTGCAACTTCATATGTTTCACTCAGTAGATATTATTGCAAGTTTTCAAATGTGATAAATATACGTAACAGCAGGCAATATATGAATACAAAAATAGAAAAGGAAAATAATTTAAATAATAGATAAAAACCCTACCCCTCACATTCATTAAAATATTATATTTTCCTTTGCTCGTGTGCAAGCCATACCCGTGAAATAATAGCATTCTTAAAGGGAATATCTCTGCCAGCAGAAAACATAAATATGTTTTCACAAATACAGTATCTTTCACTATGTTATTAGCAAATATTTCCTGTTCAGCTGGATTTATATTTACTACAGTCTAAATTTAATTTTTTTGGTGTGGCTTTTTACTAGGTGAATTACTGACATAGCGATCATTTTGATACATTCATTCAAGTAAAAGTGCATGCTTCCACTTCAGTTTTAAACACATTTGATTTTATCTGTATTTTAAAACAGGAGATAGCAGTATTACAATAATTGAAACCTGCCCTTTTTAAAACTTTCATTCTAATTTATAATTCTGCTTCCTTTTTCAAAAAAAAAAAGAATTTTATTTCATGCTCCCACCCTAATTTTCTGGCATTCATAGGTATGTTTGTTTAACAGTAGAAAAGGCTTGAAGTACAGACATAACCACACATAACAATGCATTCAGAATGATATTATATAAAACTGGCATTAAAGTATTGTTGCTAATCAGGTGTTTCAGAGTATCATATGTTTGTATGTGAAGACAAAGAAGTGTTGTTTGATCAAAGTGTTTTTCAAAGTTTTTGCATATTTTCCTGAATATTTGCAATTATACAGAACAGAAACATGAAGAGTTTCTGTCTTTTACCTATTTAATGCATTCAGCATGGCAATCTTTAATGACGTATTCATAACATCAGCAAACAGTATATCACAGACTTTACAAACGACTCACACTAGTCTTTTCAGGATTTTTTGTCTCTTGTCTCTTAATATCCACCTTAAGTTGCAAAAATGCACAAGGGGTAAGTCATAAAACTGAAAGGTGTAGACTGCTGATCAGTGTTATGATAGAATCTGAGTTTTTGTCTAGCAGAAGTAGTTAGGAGACTTGTATTTCTTTTTTCATCACTGTATTGCACAGCACTGGCAAAATGTAAGCAAAAGAGTGCTCATACAAATAAAATTTTGAAAATGGCATGAAACCATGAAGATATGATTTTTTTCTGTAGTTGTTTTACAAGCTTATAATACTGTACAGATGTAGCAAAATGCAAACAAATAAATATCCATGCTTATAAAATTCCAGGAAATGCACAGACTCATGTCATGTACTCAGTCAGTTTCTTGCCAACAGTGGATCCCAAACCTCTGGAATAAATTCCCTTGCATGTTAAGCACCATTTAAACATAACCTGGGTGACTGGATTAATATTTACATATTTCCAAAGGACTGCCTGATATGGTCCTCCTGTATAAAGGGTGTGTGGTCTGAGGTAAGGCTACAGGCAAGGCATAAATGGTCATATGACTAATTGACCTTGCAATATCTATGAATCTATGAAACAGTCTGATCTCTTCAGTTAACTGTAATACTCTCCAAAGAAGAGATGCAGATTTAAAGACTACAGATATAGAGAATGTATCAGACCTGTTACAATTATCCCTGAATCTGAAGCACTATCAAGTAATAGTTTTGATAGTTTGAGCATATGGTTATAACCTAAACACTGGGAGAAGATTGAGATGGCAGAAACAAAAGAACACTGAGATATATCCTTAAAAACACAGAAGAAAAGATTTCCTGAGGGAAGACATAATTCTTTCACTGTATAGGGATTTGGTCAGGCAAGATCACAAGTACTACACACAAATCAGCCATATAAGGAAAGGTGCTGGAAGGAATCTATAGAAAATTACCAGAAATTGCAATGGAATGGGAGAAAAGTATGGCCAAGTTAGAGATGGTATAACAATTTTCACCTGAGTCTAGATGAGACAGAGGGGGCTTGATACTGATGCAGGCAATCATATCAAAGAGAGGTGACGAGTCTAATTCTGAAGGAGAAGGACCGAGGGTGAGTTATCTTTCAGTTTATTTGACAATTGCTGATTACTTATTTCCATATTCTATGGTCATTTTAATATAATGTGATAGTCATTCGAGGTCCAAGGTAAATACAAATATCATACCAGACTCCGTCAACACATGCTGTCCATCAGGATAAATACAGGAATAGCCCCATTTAAATAAAATAGATCAGTTTTAAGAATATGACTATTCGCATCCATATGAAATTGCTGGACATTTGCGATAACCATTATAAAATAATCACTCATTAGACCCAGCAGTCAAATTAAAAAAATTAAATATTCTCAACCATCATTTCACAGAAAATACAAACTATACAGCTCACCATACTGTTATAAAATTCTGTATCCAGATGAAATTATTCTCTCACAACCATGTTGAGAATCCATGAGGCAAAATAAGAGCTCATTGCCAAACAGCATAAAGGAATCTGGGATATGAGTCTTCCAGTCATTATCCTACTGGTGGATGAAGATTAAACACTTGAGCTTCAATTGCCTGAGTTTCAACTTGACAACAATCTGAGGTCTTCCATAGAAAATTACTGTTGGTGAGTTGTGTTAGAAGTGATTCCATTTTTGGGGAATTTTTACCTTCTTTGATTTGGTGTGACCATGGTGTTGGTATATATATATATATATATATATATAAGTTCAGAGGGTGTGGGAGGTTTGCACCCCTACAAAAAACACTTAAAAATTTGGGAGCAGTTTTTGTCACCAAATACTGTTCAGGAATTCTGATCTTCAGTACATTTGCTTTTGTCTACTCATAGTGGAAGCTCTTTCAGTAGTGTCCATAAAGTTCCAGTTTCAAAGTGTGAAACTGTCTCCCTGACTCATATGTATACTTCTTAGAAGCAAAATTTATAGTTATATGTGTGACATTCCCATGCTGGGCTGGTAATTAAGGTGCCTGAATCCTTACCACTGACAACAGAGAGGGATGATCACTTGGAATACAAATGGATACACTCAATACTTCCAGATGCAGACCTCTCTGCATCGAGCACAATTTCCCATAAGAGCAAACAGGGAACACAGGCAACCCAGGGTCTGGATTTCTCTATCTGTCTCCCTCCAGGTCCCCAGTAAGACTCTCCACTTGCACAGCTTCAGAGTTAAGTCCTCAGCTGATTGCCCAAGCCAAGTCTTGCACCACTCTTTCTGTGAAGCCAGTGCTTCATGTCCCTGCTCCAAGTAGCACACTTTCAAATTTGATTTTCACACACGCACACACACCTGGGAAGGGCTGGCACAGATTTACCCACTGTGCCTCCTCTTGCCCAGACTATAAGTGAGTTATCACTGCCACTAGACACTATAAAGCCAGCTACGTGAGGCTCTTGCAAGTGTACCCAATTATACTGAGTGAACTTAATATTACTATAAATGATAATGTTGACCAAACAGCAAGGTTTTCAGGAGTGGCCAGTTATCACCAAATAAATGTAGGTACTCTCAAAGGTTACATATTTTCTAAAAAAAGGACCAGCCACAATGAAACATTTAAATATATTTAATAAATAATAGAAGAACAATAGAAGAAACTACTACATATCTATTTACAGAAAACACCAGAGATTCAGTCAAAGGGAATATGAAAAATAACACTGATGGAAAGTTTCACACAGTTATAGTAAAACAGTACTTCTAATATCACTATATTTTCCTGACTAGTCTAAAAGAATTACTGTTCTCTAGTCAAGTTTCTGACTACTGCAAGGCAAGATGATGTGGGTGAGTGGTCCTTGTTATCTGATCCAAGGCAGAATGCAGAATGCAGAATGCTGAGAGCAAACTCCTACTAATATCTAAATATTATTTTTGGCTTACAGAATGACATCACACACATCTGGTCATCTGACTCTGTTTCCCATGCTATCACCAACACTATGTGTTAACATACACACAAAGCTTTAATTAGATCTCCTGCAAGTCATAAACCATAAAACTGTTCCACTCTTCCTATAGGAGCTACAACCTATTCTCTAGCACAGACATTGCATCTGTGGCTCCATTCAAAACTGTGGGATAACATCTTTATGGCATAACCCATAAAGTAATTTAATTTCAGATATATTTTAAAGTTTGCTGCAGCTGGATTGTGATTAACCTCTGCTCTGCCAGTATCCTCTGTTGAAACATATACATTTGATTCAGTTGCAATAATGCATGCACATTTATTTTCCTTCCAGTAAGACACACTGTTGATACATTTTAACACAAGCAACTTTACAAATATGTTTTTAAACACGGGTGTCTGTGCAAATCAGTTTGACACAAAAATGACATCATATAATTCTTTAAAACATTCCAGCTAGCTGTGCTGGCATACGTCATAAATTCAATGCCCTATTTATCCTGGCATGGCAAGTACCTCCTATCATCACAGTATGCTTTATTAGATAGATATCTGTGATGTACATTTATTAAACAAGTCTTTTCATGTATTTAAGTTTCTAGGAGGACATAAGTTTAAATATTGATCTAACAGATTTTAACAAAAGAGCTTCTTTCTTTATCCCTCTTTCTCACTTCAGAAAATCATTAATTTGTCTTTGTTGAGAGTATTTGGTAAGTGGTGTCTGCACAAGAATTATTTACATATATTATAAGCTATTTGATGGCGACACCTGACCACCAGTCAGATATTGTCAGTCACCAGTATCAGTGGTTTCTGGCAGCACATTTATAGGTCTCATACATCTTTGGGACATTTTTCTGCTGCAAATATTTTATTTAAATTAGTTGTGGTCTAGTAAGCCAAAACAATACAGGAACCTTGCTTTCTATCAATAAGACACAAATTCTGAGCTAATTTGGAAAATTGCTTGTTAGGAAGGCGTATAAGAAAAATAGTTGTTCTCCTCACCATTACATTGGGCATGCATGTCCTCTCTGTTTATTTTGTACTGCTCCTCCCCTTAATACTAATGGCTTGTTCAAAGCTTTAAATAATTATAAATGAAATAAAAAAGATGCACCATTGATTAATGTAATTTATTGCTTTATTGTAATTTTTCTTTTTTCAGTAGAACTCTAAATGCAAGGAGATGAATGTTCAAAAACTGAATCAATATGGAAAAATGAAGCTGAAGAAGCGTTGCTGCTAACAGCCCCACCCAACTCCCACCCGCTCACTGATATTGTTTGCTCCTACCTGAGTTTAGGAAAATCCATGAGGAGGAGAACTGGTAGTTGCAAATGGAATAAAGCCACTATATCTCCCAATTATCTACTTAGCATATGAGGTTTGATATTCTCTGAGAATGCTAACACTATCTTTAGTGACCTTCATCCCTCAAACAATTAACTTGAATATTACCTAAAAACTAATAGGAAAAAAAATGAATGAATGATATTAGATAGCTTCACATCCTTTAAAATGCTATGTCCTGTAATAAAAATGACATACTTAATATGCTTAGATAACATAGGCAGACAGCACCATAGAAGAAGCTTATTTGCAATGTGAGTCCTGAAACTCTGGAAAAATTAAGAGATTCTGGAGCAGTATGTGAAAAGCATTTTGAAGGGGATAATCCCCCTGTACCACCAAAGTGAGAGGCTGCAGCCCTAATCCTCCAATACTTCTAGATACTAACTCAAAGATTGCTGTACCTCAGAGAAGGAGAAATTCTCTGGGCGGCACAGTGGTGCAGCGGTTAATGTTGTCGCCTCACAGCAAGAGGTTCTCTGGTTCAATTCTCGGCTGGGGTGTGGGTGTCTGTGTTGCATGTTCTCATGTGTGTTGTTGGCGTGGTTTTTCTCTGGGTACTCGGTTTTCTCCCACATTCCAAAGACATGCATCTGGAGCATTTCTCTGAAAACAGGCTCTATGGAACCTAGTCGGACTTTCCCGGTCAACAAATGTTAAATAAATAAAATAAAATAAAAATAAGCAATTTCAAACATCTCACTGTTTTCCCAGTATCAGGTCTCAAGCAGTAACCCCGTGTAATTTTATGTCACCAAAAAAGACAGGCATATGGCACTTTAAGTGATAGAATATATGCATAATAGCATCATACCATGACTCACTGCAGAAATGAACATGTAATACATTTCCTGAGCTCTGAAGAATCCAAACAGCAACTGGAATTGTCAAGTTAATCCAGGAAAACAAGTGATTTTTTTCCACTCTCACTGATATTAGACACAGATAGCAAAGTGTTACTTATTGCATATTGAGAGGCTAATATTAGATTGCTTGTCATTTAGCTGGATTGCACATTCAGAAGCCAAAAAAGATACATAGCCAAGAAAGAGAAAGAGAAGGAGATTGCAAGAAAGAAAGACCCAGAGGGGAATATTGCTATACAGAGAACAGTAGCTATTATTATACTTAGTAATGTCTTATTGCCTTTTGCAGAACTTTTGCACCCATAATTACTGGAGTTTGGTTTCTAGTTTAATTGTTTACAACTGCATGACAGCTGGAACCAAAATAACAATAACAAAAAAATCTATTTAATGACTGTAGTACAGATAGATAAATAATAATGAAATATTGTAATAATGTAATAACCATGGTGGCTAGCTTTGCTGAGATTACTTTTCTCCAACTCTTACAGCCATTTAGCTTCCAGTCTTTTGTACGTTACTGCCCCTCTCATACTGTACTTATTTCCTAAACTCTTTCTCTTTCAACTCCTCTCACACCCCACCACTAACTAAAATTCCTCCTCTGTCCATTTATCTTCCTGCTCATTTCCATAACTTCTCCTTTCATATCTCTCGCCATTTTTAAGCTAAATTCTACCTCTATATCTGTACGTTATTACTAAATTCGGAACCGCTACAGTCTGATCTTTTCACTGCAGCCATCATGCTATAAATGCCTTAACTGTTATTGTATTTTCATTTTTCTGTTCAATAATTGACCAATTTATGTTAACTCCTCTCTTTTTGGTGTTAAAATGTTATGTTGACGGTTTGCTGTAGCATAGACTAGATTCAGACTTGCTGAATATAGTTCTGTTTATATAACACAAGCACTAAACCAGGCCATCTTTTATTGGAGAGGGTTCACCTGTACCCTAGTGGCAGAAGTGTGCAGTTAGAACTCATCTGATTGAAGGATGCTGGAACATGGCTCAGTTTTGAGCTTTTTTTAATGGTCAGTTTGTTTAGATCAGTTTGTTTTCATTTGCTACATAGCACTTTGTGCATCGGGCACTGCCGCACAGCAGTGGGCACCGTTGGTAGTTATAGATGCAAACAGTTTTGCCTGCAAATTTTCCATTAGTACTCTGCTGGTGCTCCATTGGTGAGTTCTCATGACTGTCCCTCACTGACAGGTGATACATTCAATGAAGATCCTGAGGTGCCAACACAAATCCTACCCACTAGCTCTTTGTATTTTTTGTCCACTTCTCCTGTCCTCTACTTTACCTGTTCCTTCCTGTCCTCTTCCTGTTTTCTGACCACATCAGCTTACCTAGCATTATGGACAGACAATTTCCCACAGTTTCTGTAGCCAGCCTGGTTGACATGGGAATTCTGAGGTGATGTAGCAGTTGTCTCATGTAGACTGACAACCCACGTCTTCTAGTCCACACAAATTCATTATGTGAGAGATGCATCTATATCAAGAACCTAGAGACTCTTTTGCTCAACAGTCGGTCCATCTGAAACTAAGCAGGTTGTTAGCATTCACACCTCACCTCCTGCACCTACCAAACCAATGACACATAAATCTACATATGCAGAGGTCTTTACAAGAAGCTTACCTAAACATCAGAGACCTCCCAAACACAAACACAAGCACGCTTCACATAATACATCCTCTAAAGAACATTGAATACAAAATATGTCACGCACCAGTTTCTCACCAGTCAGACCCTTAAGGTGTGACACAAAAACAAGCATCTTAGTCATAGATGACTCAGTTGTGAGACACACAGATGTCCCTCTCACTAGGATGGATAAGGAAAAGATCATGGTCATGTCATAGCCCATGTTGGTGTGAATGACTTGAGACATACCTCACTGGACTATACGAAGAGAGACATGATTAGCTCTTGGATCATGTGTCTCAGGCAGGTATGTCCCTAGCCTTAAGCAACATTTTATCTTCACCTAGGATGATACCTCAATAGAAACAAAAAGTGATTGACTTCAACAATTGGCTTAATTTCTGGTGTCATCCAGTATCTGTCAGCCTGAGATGACATGGTCGACAGACCTTAATGCTTTGCCAGAGATGGTCTTCATCTATCACCCCTTGGTATTTTGGTTACTGACATCTCCATAGTGCCTATTTTAGACGATGTCACAAGAACAAAATTCCTGATGTAAAAATACCCTCTAAAAACAGCCTCAAGGTTATGCTGCAAAATGATAGGAGTCTAAACTGGAAACTGTATTCTCTGGAAACAGTTTTCACCCTGGAAGATACTGACATTTTTGCAGTCACTGAGACCTGCTTTAAGGCTGCAGAGAGCACCCCAGCAATACCAGGTTACATTTCCTTCCACACATTCAGACCACAAAGTGAAGGCATGAGAATTAAAGGAGGTGGTGTATCAATATTCATTAAAGATAAATACACATCTGGATTGGTTAAACAGCATAGGATCATAAGATCATAGGAAGTTACTAGGCTATTTGCCCCAAGGCCCCTATGAGGCTAGCCAAGAGTTTAGCCCATGTTTAGACAAGTCGGTATCCAAACCCCTGTCCAGCAGGGACACAGGTGGAATCCCAGGGGTGTATTTTCTGTTTCCCATCCAGTTATCCAGGTTGCGTTTAAAAAAGAATAATGAGGTGCTCTGCTCGACATGGAGAGGGAGTCTATTTCACAGATGGGGGAGTCTCTGGGACACAAATCTGTCCTGCCAACAAGTCCTATTGATGTTACAGGCCAGGATGAAGTCACACATGTGGGTTACTCAAATGGAGCTTGACTTGTGGATATGCAGCAGTGCCATCAATGCGGGGTCTGAGATTGCTTTGTATGCCAGACAGAGGTCATCTCTGAGATGTCTGTATGAAACTGAGTAGAGGGATGGGGCTATTAGCCAATATGTGTAGGGTAGATGTTTGAGGCCTTGGATTCTCCTGGTTAGGAATCTCTGTAGTCTCTCCAGCTGCTGCATGTACTTTGTGAGGTAAATGCTGAAGGCGGCATTGTACTCAATAATTGGCCTTATAAGAGAAGAATAAAGGGGTGTTATGACCTCCTTGTTCCTGGATGAGATACCTTTACTTATGAGGTGAGCCATGTAGAAAGCTTTTTGTACAACGGAAGCAACATGGTGGTCAAAAGTCAGGTTGCTATCAACCTGGGTGCCTAAATCCCTCACGACTGATTGTGTGCTTAGGACATTGTTATTAATGTGATAATATGTGCGGAAGTCACTCTCCTCAAAGGGGATGATGATGCATTTTTTGGCTTTCTGCTTGAGGCCATGTTTCTGGCACCAGTCATTTGTTTGGGTGAGATCCTCTTGGAGGGCATCCACATCACTAGGGGAATTGATGACAATGCCCAGCTTGCAGTCATCTGCAAACTTGGTCAGCCATAGCCCACTGGTTTTAGCCTGCACCTCAGGGAAGTATATCCCGAATAACAGAGGCCCCAAAACTGATCCCTGGGGTATGCCGCTCATTACGGGTCTACTGCTTGAGGTGGCTTCCCCTATTTTGATTAGGTGGGTTCTATCAGTGAGCCACTTTGCTACTATCTGGTAACATATGGATTGATGCCTACTTGAGAGAGTTTATCTATTATGCCTGAGTGGGGAATAGTGTCAAAGGCTTTGGCCAAGTCAAGGCAGGCAATGTGTACCATCTTCCCCTCATCCATGGCTTTGGTGACTATCTCAAAGAAGTAGACCAGATTTAACAGACATGACCTCCTCTTGACAAAGCCAAACTGTGTGGGGTCGAGTGTTTGGAAGTTGCCAATGTCTCTGTTAATGAGATCTATGATAATCTATTCCATGGCCTTGCTGATCAGACTAGTTAGGCTGATGGGTCTATAATTTCCTGGATCGGTGGACATTCCACCATTGTGTAAAGGGATGACTGTGGCTGTCCTTCGGCTGGGACAAAGCCGGTACTCAGGCTTTGGTTGAATAGGGTGCCTAATGGTGCTGCAAGGTCATGCTTGAGTTCATGTAAAATGCAACCTGGGATGTTATTGGGTCCCATGGAGGCTGTATTTTTTGCCTTTGAGAGGGCAATAATGACCTGTTCCCTAGAGATAAGGGGAGGGGGCAGGTATTGGGGATATCCTGATTTACTGATGGGGGGACAGAGGGGTAAAGTTTTCGCTGAATCTGTAGCCAGTAGGTTGGCTATATCTACAGCATTGGTGTATGTGGTGACCTTGATCACCAGTTGTGAACAGATCTGGGTGCTTCCTTTGAGACTGCGGATATATGTGAAGAAGGCATGATTCCCTTCAATTATTTCAGGAGCAATTGACTGTAGGTGAGACACCTCTTCAGGTCATTGCCAGCTATAGGACCCCCTCCAGGAATCAGGAAATCCACTCAGCCTACTTGGATCTACTTGAGTCAGTCAAGATACAACCAAAAAACCAAACACCCTGGCTTTGGGTTACTTTAGTCACCCATCCGTAGACTGGGTAAATTATATGTATCTTAACTCACTTGCACAAATGTTCTTGGACTGCATTAATTCCAATTCCCTGGACCAGCTGGTTGACACACCCACAATGGGCTCAAACATCCTGGATCTGGTGCTCAGCAACATGGGAGACAGCTGCTCCATCCCCAGTGTGTGTCTGTCCCTGGTGAGATCTGACCACAAAGCAGTCTCACTAGAAAAAACTATAACACAAGAACCACCCCTTAGCAACAACTAGACTAAAAAACTTCTCCAAGGCCAATTACAGCCTTTTTACATGATGGCATAAATAGCTTCATAGCCCTCCCCCACTGATGGAACAGACACCTATGCTGAGTTATACAGCAATTGTTTATACAAGCACCTGTACAATTGAATTGACTCTGTTGTACCTGGTAGAACCAAAGCAAGATTTTCAAGGAAAAACAAACCTGCCTGGAGGACAACTGTCATTAATAGGCTGTACAATAGGAGAAAGAAATTGCTAAGAGCAGGAAGGAACAGTCTCAAAACTGGAAACACTCCATCTTCAACTTAAACAAGCAAGTTAGACTCCTAGTGAAGTCCTCCAAAGCTAACTATGAATCCAAATTAGCTTCCTTAACTAAGGATGACCACAAGGCATTCATTAGTTACATCTGTAACCTCAAAGGTAAGGCTCAGATTTGCGGTGAACTCTTAGTTAATCGTACTACATATACAGAACCTCTGGCTATAGTAAACCTGCTGGCTGACAGATTCAGTGAAAACTTCACCCCCTGTCCATGCCACATATACCCCAAAGCATTCCAAACACCTGTCCCCTGCCTAGTATCTCTGAGGAGCAGGTCTTAAATGCCCTCTCCAAGGCCAAAAACACAGTCTCTATGGGACCAAACAACATCTCGGGCTGTGCTCTACATGGGTTACAACAGGAATTAGTATCACCATTTTGCATGATTTGCAATCACAGCTGAAGCAATGGCTTCATCTCAGTGGAATGGAAAACAGCTACCTTCATCCCTTTGCACAAAGGTAATGCATCCATGGAACCCAGAAACTATAGACCCATTAGCCTGAACAGCCTTATCTGCAAGGCCATGGAAAGAAGCATCATGAAGTTTATTAACAAAGATACAGGAAATCTACAAATGCTCATCCTCTCAGTTTGGCTTTGTCAGCAGGAGATCATGCCTGTTAAACTTACTGGACTTCTTCGAGACAGTCAACAAAGCCCTAGAAAAGGGCAAATCTGTGCATACGGCCTACTCAAAATAGGGGACTTCACCTCCTCTAGCAGACATGTAACCTGTGGTGTTCCACAGGGATTGGTTCTGGGGCTGTAACTGTTCAGAATTCACTTCTCTGAAGTGCAGGCTAAAACTACTAAAGACTGTAAACTGAGAGCAGTCATTGAAACCCCTATGGATGTCAACATCCTGCAAGAAGGTCTTACACAGACTGATGACTAATGCCAAAGTCATAGTCTTAAACTTAATTCAAAAAAGTGCATTATCATTACCTTCAGCAAGGGTGATGTTCCTGCAAATTACCATATCAATAACAATACCCTAACCACACAGTCAGTGGTGAGAGATTTGGGCACACAGGTTGACAGCAACCTTAACTTCCATCACCATGTCTCCACAGTGGTAAGAAGGGCATTTTATATTGCTCATCTCATAAGTAAGGGCATTGCCTCCAGAAAAAAGAGGTTATAACCCCCTTGTACTCTTCCCTCATCAGGCCAATGATAGAGTGCAATGCTTCCTTTTGGTATGTTCCTTTCCAAACACCTGCAGCAATTGAAGGGACCTAAAAGGTTCCTTACAAAGAAAATTCAAGGTCTTCAGGATCTGCCTGATGTGGACAGAATGAAATCATTGTCACTTTACTCTGTGTCATACAGACTGCTCAGAGGTGACCTGTGCCTTGCATATAGAACAATCTCTGACTCAGCTTTGATGGAAATGCTGCACATTCACAAGTCAAATGCCACATGGTGACTCTCTCAAAGGACCTTAACCTGGTATGTGACGTCAACATAACTTTCTGGAGAGACAGAATTGTCTCACAGAGGTTGCCCCACCTTTGGAACAAGCTTACTATTCTTGTTAAACAAAGCCCCTCTTTGGCCCTATTTAAGCGTAATTCGGATAATTGGATTGGTAGCAGGAAATTCACACTGGGATTTTCACCTGTGTCCCTCTTGGACGGGGCAATAGGTGCTGATTTTATTGTCTGTTTGAACCAGGCACTCTTTGGAATATGGGTTGAAACTGGCTAGGCTTGTAAGGTCCCTGCTACCATTAGCTTAGTATGATCCTATGATCCTATGAAATATTTAAAACTCATATAAGCAATCTCATGTACATATGTTTTCCCTGCAATTATAAATATCCATCATGTGTAACTTAAATTTGGAGCTTTTCTCCATAGACCTCTGCTGAAAATGTATTTTACCCAATCAGACTTTTTCCATGTCAACAAAGACAAATAAATAAACAAATTATAATAAAGGGAACAAATTTAGCCTGTAACAGTTTGTTCTTATTCTATTTTTAGAGCATCAAAACGTATAATAAATATCTGAAATTGTCTTATTGCTATAAGATAAAGATATTAAAGCAAATCAAACATCAAATTGTTATTATTAGAAATTAAATACATTTATGTTTTACATGTGTGCATGCAAGGGACAAAAATAAATGACTCTATATGTAAGAATGCATTTACTACAAGGTCAGTTTCAGTGATAAATTTATTATGCACTCATCCATTTAATAGGGTTATTATAAACAGACTGAACAGATTTTATTAATACTGCTGTACAGTTCCCATAATATACTTTCTGCATATCACATTACGGGTAACTGTTTGATCTGCCCCAATGCCCCTCGAATGTTCTATCTTTGCAGTTTTGACAACTGTTTTTGGCTAAGAGTAGACTTACAGTCAGCAGTCTACCTGCAAAGTCATGTAACTTGTGTCACCTTTGGCAAATAACCCTTCCAATACATTGTCTATCCATTTTTATAACCAGTCCTGGGATTTTCTGACATCCTGGAAAAATTACCTCTAACAGACTCCACAGAGCAATGCTTTTCAGGCCAAAACTGTTCAGGATGCGTGATGAGCCTGGGGCAATACATCACTATAGTGTCTGCCAGCAAACAGAGCTGTTACTCATTACATGCAGGCTCACACAGCTATGTGAAAGATGACGCTGTCTTTCCTAAATAATGATTATTAAGCTTCACAGTGCATATTGCTTATTTAATAAACAGTTACTTATGATCATACACCGTTACACACAGACACACATGCACAGCACACACATATACATGCATTTCTTTATCTGCTTAAAATACTGTGTTCACCTGTCTATAAATTTATTTCATTCAGGATCCTCCTGTTGTCAGTGAAGTTTTTGCACTACACACTCATGCACACGTGCGCGCACGCACGCATACACACACACACACACACGCACACACGCACGCACACACGCACACACACACGCACACACACACGCACACACACACACACACACACACACACACACACACACACACACACACACCACAAGTATGTGTATATGTTGTCTGCTTAAATACTAGGTTCACTTGTCTAGTTGTTTACTTCACTCAGTTTCTTCTAACTCTTTGTGGGGTTTCAATTTTCAATACGCACACACACACATTTATGTGTATCTATTGTCTGCTGAAATACTAGGTTTACCTGTCTAGGAGCTGACTTCATTCAATATCGTCTTACTGTCTGTGGGGTTTCTACACACACACACACACACACACACACACACACACACACACACACACACACACACACACACACACACACAAGTCCATCCATTTTTCTCATGTTTTAATTAATCTGTTCACTTACTTACAAGTACACCATTCAATATCATCTGTTTTCTTTTTCCCTTTGTTATACATACTTGAAAATATTTCCTTCCATGTTTCTTAAAGCGTTCATGAATTTGTGAGCACATGTAATTCAGCTCCTTTCAGCCCTCTCTCTGTCTTATTTACTAAACAGTTCTAACACATACACACATTCATACACACACATAGATGCTTCTTCTGCATTGTTTATTTATCCTTTCACTGCTGTTTTTCGTTTACTCAACCATATAATCCAGCTTACCTGTGTGTGTGTGTGTGTGTGTGTGTGTGTGTGTGTGTGTGTGTGTGTGTGTGTGTGTGTGTGTGTGTGTGTGTGTGTGTCTATATATATCTGAAAACATCACAATGGCGCAAAATGAAACAAAAAAGTAGTTATCCATCTGTATCTAAGGAAAAAAAGTAATTAAAAGCAATGTTTGCCTAGACTATTAAGGGCAATCTATTCTTTACAAAAACTGTTAGTGCATCAGTTAAAGGTCATTTCTTAGCAGTATGTGCATGGTATGCAGATTACAGTCTGTTCTTTAGAACAATGGAAGCTACCTTATTTTACTGTTTATCTACTGTTATACCTCCCTACCTATGTCCACATACCACATGAGACACCTTTATATCCAAATCACGGAAACTACATTTCACATTCACAACTGCACAAAGATGTCTAAGTCTTCCACTAATTATGTATTACTGTCCTGATGAGTTAATGATGCATGCCTTTTTAAAATTTTCAAGATGAAGGACAAAACTGTATTAAAAGAGACTTAGAAGTAAGTAATAGGTATATTAGAAGAGAAATGTAATACAGTTGTATGTGTTTTTTGAAGTTTGTTTGCTTATTTATTTATTTATCTTTTGTTAGCTTACCAGATATGTGAACTGTCCCTATATAGACCTTTGTAAAGCATAACTGAAGCCTAAAGTGTAAGGATACTATCTTCATTTATGAATGTTTTGAATTTGCAAGAAAAGGTCAACACCATATTTTGGATGTGGGAGGAAATTGTATTAACTAGATAGAACCAGGACAAACATTTTGAGGATATGTAAACTCCACACAGACAGTAAAATGAATTAAGAATTAAGTTACATATGCTTAATGGCAGAAGGAATCAGTAAGCCTATCAAGTCTGCACTTTATATGCATGTATCTTTCTCCTTTGCTCCCATCTCTGCCTTTCATGTCATTCTTTCTCCACATGCTCCATGCCTAGTGAATAGTCATCAATATCCATTCTGGTAGTCCTTTCCATGGGTCTACATCCCTTGTCCTGAAGAATTTGTTCTGAAGAGTCATGGATTTGTTATTCTCTGTGGCCTTTCATTCATTATCTCCCTCCTGACTGTTTAGTATGACCCCATCATATCACTGACATGATCATATACACTAATATCATGGTTCCACTAGCTCTAGTTGGAAGAGCTCCAGCTCCTGCAGTCTCTGATTATAGCAATTCAATTCCATGCTAAGTATCTTTCTGGTGGCTTCACTTCATAGCCTTTAAATTAACCTGATTAGTCTCTATTGTCTCCAAAACTATGCATAGTCTTCAAGAGATGACCCAGTCAAGGCCTGGTAAAGACAAATCACTACTTCTTTGTAAATGCACACTGTCTTGTCACATAGTTATATGCTGGCATTCTGTTTGCTACTCTCCCTCTCGTCTCATTCTTCTCCAAGATGTCCGTACCAGGTGTGATTAACAGTCCCAGATCCTATTCCTTTCCTGTTGTCATGAGTACTACTCCCCCATCTGATACTTTATACCAGGGACTGAACCCTTCCTCTTTGACTAGTAAGGCAAAATGTTGACCCACTAAATTGCCATTCTCTCCAGTACTTATTATTTTTTGATTGGGTAAGCCCAATGGACACAAGTGTCCCTTTTCAGGTGTGATCCAGTTGCCCTGTCTGGTTAAAGTGACTTGCACAGTAGGCAAACAGATGTGAATGGAATCAAACCCTGTATTGTGGTCTCCAATAAGCATCTCATTACTAGCTCGAAGACTTGATCAGACAATTACTGCCAGACACACTTACTTGTAGATGCTTACCTGTATGAAAGCAGGGGTGGATGGTGATTTTTGGACTGGATACAAACACTGTCTTGTGATGTGGAGAACAGCATGGCAATCTGTAATGAAGATTCTTTTTTGTGAATAGGATGCTCTGAAGTAAATGCAAAGTGATACACTGATAAAACTTACTTTATAAAAGAAACATTCTTTTTGAGAAAATAAGAAATACATCTCCATATAGAATGTGTGATGAGAACCACAATGGCATTTAGCTTTGGGGATTACATGATGCAGTGTATACAATGGAAAGTTTGTAAGCATATGTATTGTCTAATAAGCAGGAATCAAAATAATTCACTTCACACTAAGGAAATTATTTAGTAACAAACTTTGTTTCTGTCACTAAACAGAAAATTAAATAAACTCTATGTAATTGAACTGTAAATCACAGTAAAACAGAAAACTAAATAAACTCTATGTAACTGAATAGTAAATCACACTAAAACAGAAAACTAAGTAAACTCTATTTAACTAAAATATGAAATTGAACAATACTTTTAAAGAAAAAGGTATACATCACCGATAAAGAGAAAGCTTCATCCTGTCTTCAGTCTTGACTGGGAAGCCCTGTTGCAGTCAGGCAAGAGTCTTCATCGGGAAAATAGTCCTGGGCAGTGCGTCCACCCCACAGGTGAGGCTTCTGCCTGAGTGCAGGAAGATCCAGCTATATATAACCAAATTGTTTACCACAAGGTATGAGAATCAGTACTTTCCCAGTGTAAGCTGGATTTTGCTAGATCATTCTGTGGTGTTAGCCACTCACCCCAGAAGGAAAAGCAATTCCTGCCAAATACAATGATTTGCAAGTTTCAATTGTTACACTGGAATATTCCAATGACTTTGCAAGTTTTAGTACTGTACTGGAATATCCCAGCATACATACACATACAAGACATATTTCGTAATCAAATGTAGTGACTTTGCTGGAATCACTTAACTGTTCTGAACACAGCATCATCTCTCTTGCCTGCTGACTCTTCCAGAATATAGCGTTACTTCATATGTCAAGGAATATATAAAGAAAATAAAGAGAATGTCGAGATATCGTGAGGCAACAGTCAAAGAATCACGCTCACTCAATGTACCCCTCTTCCGTATCACATTCGTATCACAGCATCAAGGCATTTAGACCTTCATATCTCTCTGTACACCACATCTGCTTTTAACAATATATATATAACTCTTCCCACTTACACCAGACATGTCTTGTAATCTAGAATGGACCATTGCCCTTTGCAATGAGCTGCTTGCTAATTGCTGTCAACTACACTACACTTACTTGTATTGATTTGTGTTGATTGTACTAGTACTGATGGTTATACCACCCATGTACCACCACTCAAAAAGCTTTTACAACTGTTGAACAATGGTTCTCTAATCGCTGCCTACTCCTTAATCCTAAGAAAACCCAATTACTATTATTCTCACCTTCCCGCAGATCTACCCCACTAAACTTCATTATTTCTGCCATGGATAACACTCTTATCTCTCCTGACTCAACAACCAAACTATTTGGTATTACTATTGACAATAATCTCACCTTTGACACTCACATCAATCACACAATAAAATTAGTTAATAAAAAAATTGGATCCCTTTATAGAATAAAACCCTTCCTTTCACCTGAAGCAAGGACCACCTTAGCCAGATCACACCTGATTTCTACCCTTCTATATGCTTCCCCCATATATACTAATCTCTCCAAAAACAACCTCAATAAATTAGCAACATCTTTCCATAATATTGCTCAATTTGCCACAGGATCCCCTTACAAAACCCACCACTGTCTGAACCTAAAAAATCTTGGATGGCTTGAATTTCAGAACCTACTTACACTGCAACAACTCATAATAGCTCATAAGATCCTATACCAACCAACCAAAACACCTATACTCTCTAGCCTCATCTCACCATACAATAATCTGAAACATTTACGCTCTTCTAACAAACTATGGATAAATAAAACCAAACCCAATAATTCTGCAGGTGACTGTCTCTTTTCCAACTCAGTTGGCAAAATATGGAATAAACTTCCCTCAGAAATCCTTTCTTTGTCCCTGCGTTTTAAAACACAGCTAAAAATGTATATCAACAAACACTGGCTTTGCTCTTGCACTAACCCTGATTAACTCTTTTTCCACCTCCCTTACCTTTTTCTTCCACCAAACTTCCTATAATCTATGCCTCTCATTAACATGGATGTATTTCACTGTGTGTGTTGCAAAAAAAAAAAAAAAATTGTGTATTTTTCCACTTTATATAATTAGTGTATTTTCTATGTAGTTGAGTATTTTCATGTACTACCTCTTTTCAATTGCCCTGTCTTAAGCATTAATGATGCTGTACCTATCTTTGTCTTTGTCTTGTTCTACTGTACTTAACTTTGTGGAGCTTTTCTCCCCGGGTCTCTACTGAAAATGGACATATATCCAGCTAGACTAGCCCAGTCAACAAATGTAAAATAAATAAATAAATAAATAAATGTTACATCTAGTTATTAACCGTTTACCTTAATATGTATTCTGCCATAGTGAAGGTTATGACAAAAAAACTAGTTGACCCCACACCACAAATCACTCAGTCAAGAGTTTGTGAGGCCCAAGAAATCTTTTGTTATGGGCATGAAATATTTGTTCACATTCACACACACACACACACACACACACACACACACACACACACACACACACACACACACACACACACAGACATATGGATCCCTATCAGTGGATCAAATTTTCAGAAACTTGAAATTCATATCAGTGAGGCAATATGATCAAATTTCTGAAAACTTGAAGCCTTTGAATAGAGATTGTGGTACAGTGAGGATCGGGAAATTTACCATTTTCCCCAATGTAGTGCGAACTCAAAGATGACATATATAATTTGCAGGGGGTGTGGGAGGCACAGACCCACACATGCATACCACATCTGCTTTTGCCCCCTACAACAACATAAAAAAATATATTTTTCTGTTTCTTTTTTTTTTTTTAATGTTTGACTTTTCAGAAATTTGATCACATCTTCTTGCTGATATGAATTTTGAGTTTCTGAAAACTCAATCAACTAACATAGATCTATATATATATATATATATATATATATATATATATATACACACACACACACACACACACACACACACATATATATATATATATATATATATATATATAGATATATATATTATTCAGTGCAACCTTAAAAGTCTGTCTCTACAGAACATCTACTCACCTGCTGATGCTACATTTTCTTGTCAGAAGTACATGACAATAGCTCCTGTATATTGTATGTAGGGCAATGTACAAAGCTGAACCTAATTAAAATACATATATACTTGTAGGGAACATGTACCATTTATGCCTTATGTGTTTTACAATATGAAACACCAGGCTGAAGTATAGAGTAATTTTGGACCTTTTAATAAACATAGTATACATATTTTCTGGAAATATATATGCCATGATTTCTTGTATGGCCTGCAAATAATTTTCAGGCATAGTCAGATCTGACTTGGTTTAACCAGTGAACTGCAAATGGAATAGTAACCAACATCCATGGTATACTTGCTTTATAGTAACACTACCCTGTATTCCCCCAAAGGCATAGAAGAGATGTTAATGATCACATAACCTCTTTCCATCATGCATTTTCCCAAAGAATACAAAGAGGACTGAAGAAAAGATCATTCAGTAGAAAAGTGTTTTACAGCGCCATTAGCACTGTAGTCTAGCAGTTGATAGGATGGAAAGTCATTTGGATGGTGCAATGGTGCAGCAGTAGCATTGTCACCTTACAGCAAGAGGTTTTCCAGTTTGATTCTTGTCTGCCTTCTGTGTGGAGTCTGCATGTCCTCCCTGCATTTGTGTGGGGTTTCTCCTGTTTCCTCCCACATTGGAAAGACAGGGTCTGGAGCATTTCTCCCCAGGCCTGTGTTGAAAGTTGGCTACGTTCCAAGTTGGACTTTCCTGGTAAACAAATGTTAAATAGATATTTCTGTCTTGACTTAAAACTGAATCCAAATGATCTTTAAGATCATGATATTGGTTAAGGTGTCTACCTCACAGCCACAAGGTTCAGGATTTAATTCTCACATTTGAAAGAGAAATTGGTAAGGCTTAAAATGGACTGCAAGAGCAGCTAGTGTAGTACTTACCTATGAACCTACCCTCCCCACTCCTCTATGCTGTATACTTAACTGCTGCTCACATATTCCTTTTTGTAACTTTTTCATCTCTGGGACTCCACTGCAAATGGGCTAACACCTAGTCCCGGTTAACAAAAATAAATAAATAAGAAAAATGTGCTTTCATCAAGTTATTAGTGTGCATGTTGGAAATGACAGCTACCAAACAAGTGTTCCACACAATGTATCAAAATCAAAGAAAACTCTGGACATTTTTCTGGCAATGTAGTATCCAGAAATAAACCTTGGAAACTAATAGCTCAAAAACTGCTTAAATTATGAAAATAACAAAGCAACAGTAGTGGCCAAGCTTTGTAACTAATACCACAGTGATCTTTGATATTCAATCTACTTCAAATCATAGTGACCAAGTAAATATATACCAGAAAATTCCTCAAGAAATATGAAAAAAGTTTTACTGTATGATTCAAAATGTCTCATTTCAAGACTTGCAGTATCTTTACTAAGAAAGTCAACCAGTAGCTTTTTTCAAAACATGGATTTTAAAATGTTCACACCTGAAGAAAAATTATTTTCCTGCAGAAGCTAAAACAAATTGTCACAGAAGGTATTATTGCCATAGGGATTCAACAAATGTTATTAGATTCAGTCCACAAAAAAAAATAAATAAAATGTTTCCACTTCAAAGGCATGGCAAACAATCTTCATATTTAAGGTGCATATACGTATGTAAATAACATATAACAACATAAATAGAAAAAAAAAACTTTGAAGATATATGTGATGATGAATTGACTGTTGTGAAATGTTCAGTAAAAAGAATATAACAAAAATCTCTTATTTCATGTGATGAACTACATAGCAGCTGACAGAAAAAGTAGTGGAGCTCACAGCAGATGAAGGAAATGTGACAAAAGCAAATATACCACCTCTTCATGTGTTATTCTCATTCCAACTCCATCTTAGATGGCTTACAGAACATCATTTATTGTATTCAAGTACTTTCTGAAAGTTTCTGACCTTCCATGCAGGGAAAACTATGTAGCACACTTTCCAGATTTGCATTGTTTTGAAGTCCATGCCACTAAACGAAATGTTATGACTACTTCTTGTGATGAAGCAAGAGCTCCGTCAAAAGACAGGTCTATAGCTTCAATTCATAAACAAACCTTTTCCCATTATCTTTATTTAGGCTTCCCTTCTAGAGTAACCCATTAGAATGTGTTTGTATGAGAGGCATTCTTATCACAATTTGGGCACGTTTATTAGCAAAGTCCCAGATAAAAGCAAATGAGATTTACCTGACTCTTCCCTTACACTGTTGCCCCACAATCATGTTGCATGTTAATCTATCAAAACAAAATGGGCTGCATTCAGAAAGAATGTGCAAGCAGTAAGTGGCGTGGTAAAAAGGGCCCATTCAGAGACACATTACCTTTGAGAAGGAAATACCTCATTATCGGCTGATTTATTTGTCTCTGAATCACTCAGTGATTATCACAAATGCTAAGAAATACATTGGTTTGGTAATTAGCTCTGGCACACCATGCATTGTGCTGACACAGATATCTCCCTCATTCACACACACATGTGCACACACACACACACACACACACACACACACACACACACACACACACACACACACACACACACATTCAGTGGGACGCAGCCCTTTACCTCTCAACTGTCTCTGAAGATACAGAACTTCTATGAGTTTAGCTTTTTTTTTTAACTGCACTACTCTTTCACCGATCATTGCAGTCAGTCAGTCAATAATGCTAGATGTTGGTTTCTTATTTAATATTGCTTAGAATGTGTTTTTTTGGGCTGGAAAGGTTATTGTGCTATTACATTTTTTAAGTGAGTTAGACTAATATTTAAAAGTCCCTATTGTCAAGTGCCCCCCCCATATTACATACATTGCTCATTAATATATGGCATCCCTCACACCTACATACATACACACAAATCCCTATAGAGTAGACACACATACAGATACATGCATACCCACACACACACACACACACACACACACACACACACACACACACACACACACACACACACACACACACACACACATCAATGTTATGCACATATACACATGCACGCATTCATGTCAATACCTCTCTGGTAACTTTACTGACACTAACTTCTAAGAAGGTATTTCCTATTGAATGCAATGGGTGAACATGGGCTTTGATCCATGCTAATTAATGTGGCTGGTAGGACAGATTTTTCACAGCCAAGTGGTTCTATGAATTGTTCAAGTTCATAAATCACTTACTGTAAGCATTTCTGGGGGAGAGCACTTGCCTGAGTATCACATGCCCTATCCCCAATGCCGCATTAATACTGCAGTTAAGCTATGGGGACAGCCCAGTACTGTGATTCTGCAAACCGCATAGAATCACTACAATAGCACTGCATTTGAGTTGGAAGGGGAGGGGCTTCCACCGTTGAAAAGCAGGTGGCATTAGGGCTAACCCTTTATCAGTCCTAAGAAATGTCTTAAATTATGGGAGGCTGTTAACTTCAATCTTGATATATAAGTAATGTTTGTGCAAAAAAAAAAGAAAAGAACAGTGGCAATTAAGCTGCCACCAACCTTTCTGCAGCCAAAGATCATATTACAAGTGATTCATGTCCTTATTATTTTATCTTATTTTATTTTATTTGTATTTGTTTTCCTTGATAGAGCACTGATCTCAGTTGATGAGTTCCATACTGAGCCTGGGAGAAGTAAATGGTTAATTGACTTGCTCAAAGTCATACAGTTAGGCTATGGAGGCTGACAGATTAGGGAACTAACACCTCTAAAGTTTAGGATGTTTAATCTTGGCTATTATTTTTTGTAAATTTGAAGAGAATATAATGAACATATCAATACTTAAGTGTCTTTACTGACTTTGTTTGAGGTCTGTTGACCAAGATGAATGTGTCCTAGTTCTCGTCCTTTGTAGTCATTGATCATTAATTTGCATATGGTCAAATGTTATACTGTGGTGTTTATATGACAAGAATAACGATTCAGTAGGCAGGATGAAAGAGGGAAATTGTGTATAGTAGCTACTGTATCCTTCTGGGTGGTGGACAGAAGCCATGTGTGGCCACTTTCAGTACTTGTTGTTAACTTTCTGAAGATATGCTTCATTTTCTGCTTAAATAGGGTTACGCAACTGCTCAAATCATTGGATTTAACATAACAGCTTGCAATTTATAAGTCAGTTGTGTGAATATGTATTCCTTCTTTCCATTTAGTTGTTGGGTACATGTTTCTTTCTCCTTATTGTGTTAAAAATTTAGTAAGGTATATTAAACTTAATAAAAGAAAAATTTTACTAATTAGTTCCAAATACTCAAGTCAGAGTGAAAGTGTTGTCAGACAGTTACATAATATATATGTTCAGAAGAAACAATCCTTAATGTGGCAGCAAACATTTGTTCAATGATAGACAGCAAATAATTAAAAAAAAATTATTAAAGTTAACAGGAATGACACAAGGCATCATGGATAAACACAAAATCTAGAAATTAATGTACTGTATTATTTGGCAGCTATCTGTTGCAAATAGGCATGTAGTGGTCTATGCTTAAAACAGCATTTTCAAAGCTGCATTTTATACCACACACACACACACACACACACACACACACACACACACACACACACACACACACACACACACACACACACAGTGTGCTTCTACATCGAGAAAACTCTTAATACACTATTCCATAATTTGTGAACATCAAATTGTGTCATAATTTGTTTCAAATGAAATATTATTGTATTTTCCTAAAGTTGCCTGCAAAAGGTGTAAAATAAATGCCATGTTCATGTCATGTAGTACTTTTAAGACATTTAATATTTCCCAGGATAAGTTACGAGAATCTGGTGAATAATGCATGAGTATCAGAGAGTGCTAGAAGTTTCCTTAAGTGATCAGTTCTATTAAAATCCATAAAACACACAAGAGGAAGAACCAATACAGAATCATTGCAGGGTCTGTTAATGCCACATACATTTCAGATGTGTGGCAGTGTGAAAAGATCATAGCATTTACTATGACAGGTCTACAAAAATGTTCCTAAACTGTGATATTTGTATTATTCCCAACATGCAGAATATCAAATGACTCATCTACAACCTTAAGAACTGCTCCTCACTACATTTTCTCATATTTTGCAAAAATCAGCTCCTTGTACAATTAATTGTTTGTCTGCATGGTCATTTGTTTCACTGTTTGTTTATACGCTTAGATGGCTGGTTGACTGTTTGTTTTATTTGTATGTGTGTGTGTGTGTGTGTGTGTGTGTGTGTGTGTGTGTGTGTGTGTGTGTGTTGTCTGCTTGCTTGGTTGGTTAGTTGATGACTCAGATGGCTGGTTGGTTGACTGATTATTTGTTGTTTGTCTATCTTTCTGTTTATTTTTTTACTTAGTTGAAATATTTTGTTTGTTTATCTGCTTGTGGTTGGTAAGTTAGTCACACTAGTCATAACTTAACTTTAGAGAGACACTGAAATTGATAGTTATACTCAATATGGGAGATCTGGCCAGATCAAAAGTGCACTTCATCAAATATACATACAGGTATTGTGTGTTTGCACGTGTATACATGTGCATAGGGAATCATCAATGTCAAGGTACATCAAGATGAAAACAATGAAGTACAAACGATCAAGTTGAACAGGTGCTTGCAACCTCACTGAATAATGTCAAACTAAAGCAAAATAATGAAAAACTGTCCCCCTAGATTTAATAAATTCCATGTAGGCATAGTGTAGAGCCTACATGGAATGTTGCTGTGTCCGTGTATATGGTTCCCCCTCGGCAGTGTGCCATGCATATTAATCATGGCACATTGCTGAGGGAGAGTCTTGGGACATGGTTATTGAATCAGTGTAGGGAACGTAGTGCTAACTGTGTCAACAGATGAGTAACACACTCCCTGTACTGTCCAAATGGAGTATAGCAATGTAATTTAATTTTTTAACATTTTTTTTAAAAATCATGTTTGAGCGATGTGGCGCAGAGCTCAGCAGTGCTAAGTGGTGCTGAGACACCAGACATCTAAAAATAGAAACTGGATGTCTTTAAGTATTTATCTAAAGGTCAAGTTTAAGCATAGCTGAGCAGGTTTGCATGGTGCGGTGCAGTGCTCAGCACTGCTTAAAGGTAGCTCAGAGGTATATGTAAAGGTAAAGCAAAATCCCAGATATCCATGTAGCTAAATGAGAAGAGTTGCGGCCTCATGTGTAGTAGGTGCAGGGTTTGAATAAATGGGAGGGCAAGTTACCATTTTTGGTCAAAATAGAAATTATGCAAATTATTCTTAAATACTGGCCTGCTGTACTCAGCTAAACTATGGTAAGCCCTACTAAGCCCTACTAAGCACCCCATAAACACAATAACAGATGAAATTGGTTATGCACTGCTTGACATCACTTGGCTGGTTTGCGCACTGCTATGCACTGCTAAGCATATTGGTTTTAGCAATACACAGATGAGCTGTGCTGGTTTGCGAGGTGCTAAGTGCCATGCTGGATTTTTAAATGTTGCCCACTGGCATGTAAGGGCAGGAAAACAGGTTATATTAAGCCCAGTGGGTGGGAATACAGCATAATCCATTGGAGTTCTCTCTCTGAAGGATGCAATGGCAGGTGTTGGAGAGGGTTTGCACTTTAGGGTGCAGCAGTGGAGCATTCAGGAGTCCAGGGTCATGGTCAGACTCCTTGTAAAAAGCCATGAGGGGTGGCTGATGCATTGAGGTTACCAGGGCTCAGAGTGCAAGAGGGAGACCTGGGACCAGCTGGCAAGGGGCATCACCAGTGCAAGTGGTATCCCCCGGACAGGTGACCAGTGTTGTCACCATCATGATGACTTGAAAAAATAAAAGGGGGCTCTCTTGGACAACTGGGTCCAAGACTTCTGGGCTGGGAATGTCTCACATGTATGTAAGTAACGTTACCTGTGTTTTACCAATATCTCATCTTGAACGTCTAGTAAACTGGTATGCATAATGGTGTGCTTCTCTCCCAACAGCTGCAGAGGAGAGGGCTCACAACATCGAGGCACATGCTGGGTGCTTGGCCAGGTTGCACCGTGAATGTGGTGAGTACAGATATATTTTGCTATCTATAGTCAAATAAGCAAGAAAGAGTAAAGCAGTAACCATGATTAGGTATATACATTAAAGATTGTATTGCAATGAATGTGGACTTACACCTATACTGCAAGAACTGCATGCTGCCAACTGTAGTGCCATAAGCAGGGAAACTAAAGCATTTACAGTAATAAAGTATATACTATAAAAGTCTGTAGTACAATAACTGTGGAATTACAGCTGTATTGAAACACTTGCATAATGAAAGCTGTTGTGCAATAAAAACATGAAATTATAGCAGTAACTGATTGAAGGTTTCTCTAATAACGTCTGTTGTGCAATGACTGTGGAAGTAGAGCTGTTTTGCAAGAAATCAATTAGTAAAACTGCTCTGCAATAAAACACAAAATAGTATCAGTACCTGCATGAAGGTGTGTCTAATCTGTTGTGCAATAGGGCTGTTTTGCAAGAATTTAATTATCACAACTGTTCTACAATAAAAACACAAAATACTATCAGTACCTGCATGAAGGTATGTCTAATAAAGTCTGTTTTACAATAAGTGCAGGTTAAGACTTGTTTTGTAAGAAATGACATATGACAACTGGTCTGCAATGACACATGGACCAATAGCAATAACACCAAGGTAAATCATGTACAGCAGGATTGCCTTGTTTTCAACATTGCATGCCAGCTACAAGCATTCAGGCTGTGAGGTTAATGTGCTGCAGTCAGGTATAACAGTGTACTAGTTGCAGACTGCAAATAATAACCCATAATCAGATATTAGTTGTTGACTTCACAGATATTTCAACACATAATGTAATGTGTACACCTGAATTCTAAGTAGTAATATATACTTTACCTAGTATCTCTATCATGGTTGAATGCCATGCATGTGTGTTCAACTGTCACTGCAGTTAAGTATAAAACTGTACCACTATTAGCAGGTCATATTCTGGTGCCAGGAGAGCTCTAGGAAATTATCAGTGAGAAAGTAATCAGCAGTGACTCAGTAGCTCAGTTTGCTAAATGTTTATGCAGGACATTTTTGCCACATACAGACCAGGGTTCAAATCCAGTGCTATGTAGATATAAATATTATAGTATCAGTCATATAATGTTTACAGATATTCTCTCCACAGGAACTACAGGTAAATGGGTGAGGTAGCCCATATTATGAATGCATTGTTGTGTATTTAAATGTCACAGATGATAACAATCCTTACCAGGAATGTGAAAATACAGCATAAAAAACAGGAAATAAGTGTAATAATAATAAAAGAAAAGAAAAGAAATAAAATGTATAAGCTCTGGTATGGCTGCATGTCTGGAGTGTGTTTTAAAGGTAGCTGCAGTCAATTAATACAGTTGATGCAGATGTCCAATGCAGTCACTGCTATTGGGTTCTATACCCATTCCTGTCAAGCAAGGTATGATAGTTGTTTACTGTCTGTACTGTACACATACCTGTCTCTCAAGTGTCATGCTGTCACTGAATGTAATTACCAATGCATATCCTCTCTGTCATAGATGTATTATCCACATATATATGTAAATAGCAAAGTCACCGTACATCAGCCCGCAGTACACCTTAGTAGTTATATAGGTCCATCTGATGTGCAAGTGTTCTGTGCAGTTGTGCTCCTGCACTTGTTATTGCTTGGCCCATACTGTCCCATGTGCATAGCTTGAGAGGTATGTATGTACTACAACAGCTATAGGGCACTTTTACACATAAATAAAGGACAGACCTGTAGAGTAGATAGCAGTACTGTTGTCAACTATATAGCCTATAATGGTATTAATGGACTGTATTTCTTTCTCTCCCCACCCCTTATCTTCAAATATTTATTATTGTTATGCATTGGTTATGGTTTACTATTAACATAGATTGTTCTACAAACTTTATTTGGGGCATGTGTTTTATTATTGTTGTGTATTACAATGGTTGCATATCAACATATCTTATTGAATTACTTATCCTGTTGACCATATGCCATAACTGTTACTGGCATGCTGTTAATATACTGACTGTTCTGTTATTCATTGTTGTGTTTCACATAATATGCATTGAAATGTAATGGGGCTATTTCCAATGTTCTGGCATGCTGTTATTACTAACAATGGTTTTGTTCATAACAAACCTAATGTATTGCTTAACTTCCTTAACCACAGTGCATCAGGGTAGGCCAGTTCCTGCTGATCCACCTACCCTACCTCAGCCGGCCGTGGAACTGGGTCCCAGCATGTCTGGGACCCAAGCCAGTGGTACCCCCTCTGCTGGCCCTGCACCACCTTCAGGAGGAACTTCCTCAGGGAACAGAAACCATCCCTCCTGGGAGCGGTGGCAGAGGGCTGATAGTCACCTAGGATCAACTAGCAGGCATGCATAGGAGCTATGAACAATGCCTGCACTGGATTGAAGGCCGACTCCACAACCTGGAGAACCCCACTGGCCCTGGTGCCCAGCCTCTAGCACAGCCACCTTCAGGGCAGTGAAGGAGCAGTGTAGACTGCCCATGGGTGGGGACCTCAGTCACACTGCTGCCATCTGGATGCACATGCACTTTGGATTCCACAACACCCTCCCCATCCAAGGTGTTTACCCCCGTCATGTGTCACACACTGCCCCTATCTCCTGTCTTGTCTGTCTGTGCTTGTATCCTCTCCTATCCAACATACCTCCCCACACATACCTATATCCCTTCCCCAACATTGTACTGTCTCCTTATAAAAAATAAATAAATAAATAAAAAATGGGCACCTGTTCGACAAAAAAAAATATCGCTCCATACATAGCTCTCCATTTCACACACATGTCCACTGGACACAACTGATTAGGTCCAATTGGCTTGACAACTCATTTATGTTGTCCTCACCCCTCTCTCTGGGGTTTGAGAGATCAAACTGCACAGCTGTTGCTGTACAAAAAATGGAAAGCTGTGGTCCTTCCCTACACCTGTCCTGCACATCCCTACCTGCATTTCACTATGTTTCCCCCCTGTGTGCCCCCATTTCACCATTGTCTTATCACCCCCTTTTTCTTTTCTTTTTAAATTTTTAGCATGGGTTTGCACAGAGTCCTGCAATGCAGCACAACACACAGCACTGCACAAACCCACGAAATGAGCATCAACGTGCCTTAATGATCATATGTGTTTCTCACAGTTCCAGGCACATGTAATCTCCCTTGTCATGTTTCAAACCCAGACCGCTGTTAACTACAACTTACTGCCCTAACCCACTAGGCTGCACAGCTCTTAAAGCAGGTGTTTCCAGCAATATATACTGATTGCCACTGAAAGAGTGAAATCAAACCTAATGTGACAAATGGGAGTGTACCTAGGACTCTGCTGCAGAAATACACCAGTAGACAGTCAAATAAATAATAATAGCAGTACATGAGGCCTGGGATAGCAGGTAAATGTTCCCTTTTACTTGTGACATCTTCAAACATACCTGTTAAGGTGTCAATGGCAGAGTGCATATGTTCAAATGGGACCCTGCTGCATAACAAGTGCCTTTGAAAGCCATACACATACTGATGGATCCAGATGTGTATCACAGCCTGTTTGTCAGCACATATATCTGGCAAATACATAGCTGCAGCACTGACTCAGTAGTACAGTCTATTAAATCCCTTGTGTACAGAACATTTTGCCATACACAGTCCTGGGTTTGAATCCAGTGTGTTGCATTTCAATTACATTGTTGTGAACATAGCAAGTAATGACTGACTCATGCACTTTTAATCCCCATAGGTTACTGCTACTGAATTATCAGCTACCCAGTTTTGCAAGTCATAGGCCTGCAGGTAGGGGCACACTGCCCATATTTGTGTACCCTAACTATATCTCGCCTACTACTTTTCTATTGGGACTGTTGCATAACAGATGTACCTTAAGCACATGCCACGATTGGACAGTAATGGGTACCCTTACCCTGGCTGTACTGTAATGACAGAGCTGATACACCTGTCACAGTTACATGTACAGCTCACAGGCCTCCAAAGTGTTCACACTCCCCCCTATTGTGTCCTAGGCTGCAGCTGCAGCTTGCAGCATATATGACTCTATGTTAAGGTAGCCGCTACAGACCAACCATACCTCCCAACACCCTATAACAAGGGATCTGGACACAACCATACATAAAGGGGGGCAAAGGGCCAGAGAGAGGTATATGTTTCACAGTTTGCCCCTACAACGATAGTAAGCTGATAGAATAGCAGCTACTGCATTATCGTGCATATTCTGATGGTTATGAAGTGTGGCACTAACATGTCTCTCTTCCCCTTCTGGCATCAACCCACAATGTTTGCCAGTGACCTGCCAGATGACCACACTGTCATGGGACACTGACCAAATATATGAAGCAAAACTGTGGACATACTTCATACAACTCTAAAGTCAACAGTGTTTGTACTTACCCCCTTTGATGCTGTAGTCTCCACACCTCAGTATTGCCCATCACAACAGCTAAGAAAGGGGCCAAGGCCTTCAAGAAGGCCTTATTTATTGTACTGTGGTGCCATGTCATTGGCAAATGATAGTGCAACTCATCTGTTTTGGATGCAGTTAGCAATTCTGAGCCACAGATTGGTGCACAGGCAATTACATGTTAATGAACATTACTTACAAAAGGCAAGCAACTGGTTATGGGGAACAGGTCTGCATGTGGTTCTACTCACACAAAACAACATATGTCCAAAGCATTTGCAGAGGAATGCTTCAATAGAAGGAATACATCACTCTACCATGTATGTATTGCATTTTACCATAAAAAAGGATGCAGATGGGAGGATGGAGGTATGGAAATAGGGATTAAAAGAATAGGCTTGCATTAGAGCTATGATACTGACATGTCAGTGAAACTCTGCTATCCAACACCTACAGGCATGCCTCTTGATTGTCCCTGCTTTGAATTACAACTCTGTTCTTTCCTTGTCAATCCCTCCTACAGCAGTCAGCTGTTGAAGTAAAGATAGTGGATTAAACTTATGACATATAGTGATAATAACTACGGGTGTACACTCCATAACATCAAATGATGTGCTGTAATTTACATTCTCTCAGTCTGTGAATGTCACACATACATAGTACTATCATTATACAAGTGTCCCTGAATGTTCCTGATCTACTCTGGCTAAGTCCATGTTCCATGGACATTCATTCCTGTCTGCCTGAGAGCTATGCCTAACATGCCTCTCAACCTCCTACAGTAAGAAATCAGGACAAAGCCATATGTAATGGGGGACAAAGGCTCAAACTCAGTGACAGAGTATACATATTGGCCATACAAAGTAAGAATGTGATTAGAGTAACATATATTACTGTAGCATAAGTATTGTCTGAGAGGTCTGATGGGTGACAGATTCTGTGTCAATTTTCTGACAGCAACCATCAATCAGTGGACAACCATTTGTCAGATATCCACAAATTTGTGCAAGAAGGACCACAACTATGAGGCAAACATGGTGACATTCTGCAAACATCTGCATACTTGAGGGTATGATGCCTATAGGAAACATATACAACAGTAGGTTGCATTGCTGTCTGTCATGCTGGCACACTGGTGTGGCTGGACTGTCCACATATAGTTGCTGGAATTGAACACTGCTGGTTGTCTGACAGTGGCTAAGTCACATATTAGTGGGGATTTAACTATAGGGGACACACCACAGTACACACAGTGATGGCTGTAGAGACAATAAGCAGAATCTGTCACAGCACACAAGGACATTACCCAATAGTGCTACTATCTTGGTGATTGCCACCCATGTAGTGTGTTGCCAAACTGTGGGGTATGACGTGTGAGGGAGCAGAGGATAGTGCTGGCCATTATGGGTGTGTAGGGTCTGTACATAGTGAACATCCACATATCTGGTCCTGTAATGTGTTCCCCTCTTTTGTCTTGCAGGAACAATGTACCAACAGAGATATCCTACATTTTCATCTGCAGAAAATTACGCTATACTGTATGCCTTCAGACTCAACCATCACATCCTGCTGTCAAGGGGTCATCACAATCATGAACAGTGGGCAGCATTGTGGGCGGACCATGTGAGGGCTGTTAATAATATTGGCCAATAGGAGAGACCTACAAGCAGGTTCAACATCGGGCCAAAGACATGGTCAATGCTGCATGTTAAAGGGCAGCTGCTGTTGCCAGGGATCGTGATGCCACTGGTGGAGGACCTGCAACAGAACAACCACTCTCAGTCACAGTGGAATTCCTGGTGAACTTAGGATAAACCCACAGCTCCCAGCCAGCCATCACACCATACATCCTGGAGGTGGGTGCCACAGCTTCCGCATCAAAGGAGTGTCCAGGTAAGCTGACTGTGTTCATCAGTATAATACATTAGCAGTCATTGTGGTAGGCTCTACAGACCAGTACATGGGTGTCAGGTCTATTTGCATTGGAGGGGGGTTGGCTTTGACCTTCAGTTGTGCATACATTTTCAGAATGTCACCAATATAGCCAGCATCACATTAGCTACTGTACATGTGGATATACACACATATTACCTTGTAACAATGCAACATTTGGTGTTGCTGACAATACCTCTCCCTCACCTTTTCATAGGTATATCAGGAGTGGCCAGAGTTCATGGTCCTGTACCTGGTAAGTGTGATACTGCTGTTTTGCCAGATCAGATCTACCCTATGAATGTTAACAGCTGCCATTTTGTCTTTTTCACAACTGTTGTGCTTAGCTAGAGTAGAGTAATTGTATGTTTCATTTTGGAGCAGTAAACTAATGTGCATAGCCTAGGGAATAACAGATGTGTATTTGTATAAACATTAACATGTTTGCACTTATAGTTATGAGCAATTATGCAGTCTGCTATACATGAGGCAATTACTCCAAGATGCCCATTCGAACACAATAGAGAGAAGGTATATACCTAATGCAGTGCTACTAGAACTGGCATATCATTGTCAAGATAGGTGTACTGGGTTTTATGTATAGTTTTGTCACATACACTCTCATGTTGCATACCTCACAGATGTATTGAACATGCAACGTTACCCAAATGTAGGTGACATGCATGTTATACAGGCCTGGGTTGCCTGTGTATGTTGTTGTGAGTGTGTGCTTTGTGCATGGGATCAGAGATGAGAAGATATGGGACATGTAATGCAGCTGTAGATCCACATGTGTATGAGCCTGTGTGGATTACTATACATAATAGTGCATGTGGTAATGTTTTGCTTTTGTCTTGCTTCTCACAGGTGAACAGGAGGGTTGGAGTTTGTCCCCCTCACAACCTGATGTCAGTGTCTCATCAGATTCTGATGATGATGGTAGCCATGGTGAGATACAGGTGGAGTTGTCGGTGGCTGAATCCATCCCAGAAGTTAACATCCCTCTTCTGCCCCCATTTTCCCTGCACACAGTCAGTATGCCCACACATACCCAGTCCTGAGAGGCCACAGAAATTGGACAGTCACATGGAGTTGACATTGAACAGGACAGTGTGACAACTATGGCATCAGTGAGTGTAGACATTGGCCAGAGCCAGACAGCTGGTAAGGTCCCACACAGGCAAATTGACAGGGGTGCTTGAAGGGGGACTGCTGTCCATCCACCTCCTGTCGCAGCTGTCACATCACAGGTCACTCACCGCATGTTTTGGGCCATCATGCAGACACAGGCATGTACTGAATGCCAGATGGATGCTCAGGGTCATACATACAGCACATTCTGACATCCATCACTGCTTCCACTGCATTGGTAATGCCATGGATCATTTCACTGATGTAGTAGGTGGACAGTGGGCTGAGACAGTGAGCTGAGACAGTGTCTGTCTTTGCCCATGCATTGTCTGTGCTGAACATCTGGTTGGGGTAAAGCATTGGGCATGTGGATGTAGGTCAGCAACATCATCTGCTGAGAGACCATGTATCCATGCACACTCACACCCCGATAGTAGGAGTACCCCAAGTGCTACAGAGGTAATTGTGCTGTCCACACCACTATGTGGAAGGCCATGTGGATATGGTCCTGGGTGGTCGCATGGTGGACATGGGCCCAGCAGACAGCAGTCACCATCAGATACTAGCACCACATCCAACCTTGGGCGTGGTGGTGCCACTGTCACTCATGACAGAGCAAGTTCATGTGTTCATGGTCAGAGGTGGTGATCTGTACACTCTGCCATGTATGGTCCACAGTTGCCCAACATACTAGCACTGGGCTTGACTGTGTACATGCACACCCTCAAACATCAATGTCATATGCAGGTCACCCACAAACACACGACACCTCTCCACAGCACACATGACCAGCACCCATTCCTGACTCACACACATGCTGCCAACTGTGTGGCACAGACTAGGCCTCTGGCACCACGACACCACACCCTATGCATTTGATGATACCTGTGCCACATCCCTGCCATCCATTCCATCGAGGCAGGGACATGCAAATATGTGTCTGATACACAAGGTGACTATATTACTGTCAATGTAGTTGTGCAATACAGTATTGTTATGCCATTGCAGGTATCATGGGCCATGACAGGTGCTGTGTACTGGCATGTGTCATGACTACACAGCAAACCTTATGTGTCTTAGGTGCATGATGTTAGACTGGTGCTAGTGTGACAGAATGACAGGTGTATCATGGACCTGTGTATGTGTCTGTTCCAGGGGTTTGAGTGGTTATTCTATGGACACATGATGGCAGTACAGTGGCACAGGATGGCATAGTTGCACAGCAGCAATATGATGTCAGAAGGTACAGCAGTATTTGTGCATGCTTCCCTAGATGCATATGTGTAGAAGGTATTGTGTGGGCAATGGGGGCAGCTGGCATAATTGTGCATTCATACTTTGTTAGAAGGTCAGCTACTCTTTATATACGTCACATGGGTTTTCTGACTGTGCAAACCTAGATGTTGGCAGACATCAGTGATGCCTAAATAGGACAAGGAGCTTGGCACAGGGCTGTGAAATGCATAACCATTGCACAGAAATAGCCCATATAGGCATGTCCATAGTGATACTAGCGAATATATCTGTAACCACCTACACAGAGTTGACTGGTGGGAGACTATAACTCCTCAATATGTCCTATTGCACACTACAGCTCTTAGTAGTTATTGCATGTGCACAAAGTTTATCTGAGCTTGTACATTCAGCTAGTACTCTTAAGGTGGATGACATCAGCAGGCCTTGTAGGGGAAGGCATTTAGAGGCCAGCAGCTAGTCTTAGGCCCATAAAATGCATAATCATTGCACAGAGATTTGCATAGTGCTGCAGATCGATACATGCATACACACACACACACACACACACACACACACACACACACACACACACACACACACACACACACACACACAGGTGGCTGTTGTCAGATTAGATTCCCCTACTTTTCTAGTAGTACACACTACAACATACAGTACCTATCACATGTGCCACGGAGATTACTTGAAAGGAGACTGTCAGCCAGTGCTGATAAGGTGGATGACATCAGCAGGCTTTGTAAAGGAGGTCAATGTAGAGGTCATCAGGTAGTCAAAGGGCCTTAAAATGTATAATCATTGCTCAGAGATAGGCATCTCTGTACTACTGCATGGGATAACATTTCCACACAAACACATTGACAGCTGTTAGGAGATTAGAACCCTTACCTATCTAGTAGTACACATTACAATCTGCAATACTTATTGCATGCACCACAGAGATTACTTGAAAGTAGACTGTCACCCAGTGCTGTTAATGTGGATGACATCAGCAGGTTTTGTAAAGGAGGCAACTGTTGAGGTAAGAAGCTAGTCGCAGGGCCATAAAATGAATCATCATTGCAAAGACATAGGACAAATGGGCATGTCTGCACTGCTGGCTGTCATATATCTGTATACACACACACACACACACACACACACACACACACACACACACACACACACACACACACACACACACACACACACACAGTTACCTGTTGTAAGATTATAACCCCTACCTATCTATTTGTACACATTATAGCTCACAGTACTTATTGCATGCACCACAGGTTACTTCTGTTGTATATGTGGATACAGCCACAATACTTGCGGTCTGCGCAAAGTGGAATTGTATTACACAGAATGTGTGGTCTACAGAGTGCTCCAGTGTGCTGCTGTTATTGTCTCTAGTGTCACAGAAGTAGAATTCGTGTTAATACCCCTGCTATGTGTTTACATTTCCCAGTATAATCATGACTGGCTGGTTGCAGTTTGCTAGTTGGATAATTGGCCATGGACAATATGGCCTGTCCAAGGCTTGCATTACAACCATTATACATTACCCCAACTGGTCACCATTGTCTGTCTACAAGTTGGCATTCCACAGGCACAGGGTTTTGTAAGTGTGTGGATTCTGTCCTTTTGCAGACTTGGTCTATTACCATCAGACAACTGTTGTGATGTGTAGGTGCAGATAACCCCAGCACAGCATTCTGCATGCAAGTGGGGACATTCCTACACCCCCCCACACACACACATATACACACACACACATACACACACACATATATGGGTGTGTATGTGTGTGTGTGTGTGTGTGTGTGTGTGTGTGTGTGTGTAACAGGAATGTCATCTTAACTCTTGCTGTGTATGTATGGTATATAAATGTGTTATGTAGATATGTGTGGTGAGTCTATATAAGTTGACACATTTATTTAGCTATATATATAGACATATATAGACACATACACACACACACACACACACACATATATATATATATATATCTTGTAAATATATATATATATATATATATATATTATATATATATATATATATATATATATATATATATATATATATATATATACCACATACCAATAGCTAAGATAATCATGTGTGAGGGGGACAAGGAGAGACATACAAAGCTGCCTGTATGCACAGATATATTTCCACATAGTTGTTCTTTGGGTGGAAGAGGCAAGTGACATGGGCTCAATTTAGCTAAGTGTAGGAGCATGCCCAGTGTGACTGTCAGTACTTACAAGGTGACTCCAGGCCAAACCTACCAGTACTCCCATCTGGGATTTTGTATGCTGCAGACCTTTGGCTGCTGCACCTGTTTCCACAATCCAGCACCTCCCTGATATCTTGTCCTAGCCATTCCACAGATGTTTGCTGAATTTAATATGGAACTCATACCTATCAACTGTACAGATTTGTACAGCATGTCCAGATATTTGCCTCATATCTTTGGTCTGTGTTACATAACACTGTGATGTTAGGAAATAATGACAGACATTTGAGAGTCAGGCTGCAGACACTTCAGGAAATTCATGGTAATGCAAGACCTGTTATTCTATCAAGTCTTTACATTTGTAAGTGGAATATTTAATATTTACCTCTATTTTGGGCCTTTGTCCCACTTATATTCATGGCTTTGGCCAGATTTGTTGCTGTAAGAGGTTGAGAGGTTTGATGTGCTGAGGTACGTGCTGTAACACCACATCCTGTGTGACAGTTTACATACCTCTCCCTGTACATGTTTTTGCAGAATGTCCAGCCTATTGCCCCATATGTCTTCTCTGTTACTCATACAGTTGTAGTTGTCCAGTACTATACTGTAAAATGCAGGCACTGAAGTGTTGTGCCATTTAAGTGATGGCCTTTACATCTTGCAGCTAATCTGACCTGTTGCAACCTGCTGTTATACTAGCCAGCTTCTAGGTTACTCAGACTATGTACAATGTCTGTCTGTAGGTTTGGCCTTCTGTCCTCCCATTTTCTCTGGCTGTGTCATTAAAAGAGTGTCTGGGAATCATACCATACAAGTAACTCACAAGCAAAAGTAGTAGATGCTGCCAGCTTTGAACCATCAACCATGCTAATGCCCTTAGCCCAGTAAACCACACCAGTCTCCAGACAGAGAGAGAGGTGTCATTCCACATACTATCAACAGCATACAGACATACAACTGACTCCTGGGATTTGTGGGTAAATTATGTGGGCAGGTTGTATGTCACAGCCCTGAAAATGTGTGGTCTGCTGATATAGTCTTGCAAACATACTCTGTTACTGCAGTTATAGGGGAACACAGACATGTTGGTGGTAGGGGACTCTGCCATTGACAGTCATTAGTCTGTTTATGGGGCACTCAATACTGGACAGAGTACCTGTTGTCCCAAGTGGCTGTTAGATCTCTGTAAGCTACCCAGTAGCCCACTCTGTTCACTTGCATACATGCAGCAGGTCTATACATATGCTACCATAGTCTAGTGCCCCGTACATTTATTGTATGGCAGAGTGACTTACCTTGTGAATGCAGCAGTTGAGAAACCTGTGTTTCAGGGCTGACTTTGTCTGATCCATGCAGTACACAGCCAATACATGGTTAAGTACAGGTTGTGTGGTGTGGCTGGCATCCTTTTTACTATGTATGAGAGTCAGAGTAAGGTGTCAGTCCCTAGGACCCTAGGTTGTCAGTGCACGTGCTATGCATTGCTTCTTGGCCAAGGCCAGGGCATAGTGGGCATGCCTGCATCTGCCTATAGAGACAACCTCAGGGGGTTTCTCCTTTGAGTATCCCTGTGGATGTGGCTATGGGGAGCTAGGTACTGGTGGGGAGCTGTGTGTCCCTTCCCTGTGACGATCCTGCTGCAGCTGTTTCCACAGGATCATATTGTGTAGCATGGCACATACTATGAACATCTGTGCACATGTGACTGGAGAGTACTGATGGGCTCGGGTTTATATCACAACATTGAATGATAAAAAGACCAAACACTCTTTTATCGAACACTAAAAACTGAAAGCAGTAAATGTCAAACAGATGGAGCTGCGATTTTTTCCCAGGGAAAAAAATTGCTGCTCCTCCAAAAAAAAAAATACAAACACAAAATAAAGTGGGGGGGGCTTTGCACCCCCCCCGATGTTGAGGGCTATGCCACCCACACACCCCCTACTTAAATTTACCAACTCCAAGACTGCACCACAGTGGAGTAAATGGCAAAGTCCCAAAAACAGCCCAGCGATTTTTTTCCCTGGGAAAAAAATCGCTGTTCCGTGTGTTCAGCATTCAGTGCTTTTGTCTTTTAGTGGTCAATAAAATTGTGTTTGCTTTTTTGATCATTTGATGTCATAGTATAGACCCAAAGGGCTCCATCAGATATATTGAGGCACTGGAACAGTGACTTGAGAAGCCCAGACACAAACTCTATGATGTTCCTAGTTTGCTTGTGCCTCTTTATAGCATTCTTTGGTACGTGTGTGTGCATTTCTGAAGGATGTCATCATCCACAGTCCCAGTGTGTAGCCAACATCCACCAATAGATGGACATGCAGGGTGTCTACCCTGGCAAACATCTGGTACAGCTGTGATGCATGCCAGATATGAGAGTTGTGATATCTGCCAGGGTTGCCATCCCACACATTCATGATAATGCCCTTGGCATTGCACATGACCGGGCAGTTGATGGAGTGATACCCCCTGCTGTTGATCTAGACTCTACCCTTCTCACTGGGCAGTGCTTTGATGTGGACATGAGTGCAGTCTATGGCACCTAGTATCTCATGGTAGTGTGCTACACAGTAGAAGAGGTGCATACTGCTTGCCCTCTCCTTAGGGGTGCAGGGTAAATAAATGTGCTCACTGGCATGTGTTTGCATGGCATCCAGGAACTGGTGGAGTACCCTGGATGCTGATGCCTGTGAGACCCCCATCATGTTCCCAGCTGGTCTTTGAAAAGTGCCTGTAATTAGTATCCTAAGGGCTACACATACCTTTGTTTCCAATGGGATGGGTCCCCCTCTGTTGGCTCTGGGTCTGAGTTGAGGGTGGCAGAGCTCGGTGAGTTATTGTAGTATGTCCCTGTCCACCCTGTAGTGCTCTACAATCTCCAGCTCATGTAGCTCTTCGAGGGTTACCCTGGGCCTGAACACTCTTCTCCTTCTCAGTCTATGCTTATTGTCAGCAACACCAACAGCACTGACCTCAGCATCTAGCACATGCATTCTCTCAGTTAAAATTCCCAAGTCTGTACTCCAGTGATGCAGAGTATGGGGGGAAAATCAGATTGTAGGGTGTATGCAAACTCTATAGTGCTCTGCTGCAGATGCAGCCTGTGTGATTGACTAACCATAATCATGACTAATCATAATGCATTCCACCTGCCAGGTACATCATTGAGGGGTGGAATGCCCCAATTTAGGTGGAACAGGGGTCATTAGTAATTTATATATGATTAGCTTTCTCAGTCAATTTCTTTTTTTTTTTTTTCTATTTTGACAGCCTCCCTTGCTAAGCACTGCAGTCACAGGTATAAACAATGCTCAATAGTCAATAGACATACCCCCATGAATGGGCATGCTCAGCATAACTCAAACCAGCTCAAACATGTGGCCCAAGGCTAAACAAAGCTTAGCAGGCACTGGACACGCAGTTCAGTGGCACGCAAACAGGTGCTGCTGAGCTCCAATATGCTTAAAGAAGTTAGGACACACCCTCTTCTGATGTAAGCTACCTCTTCTGTGGACATCAGTATGGTTTTCGGGCTACACGGGTTTCATCTGCGGGCACGGATTACCCATTTTTGCTCTTCGGTAAGCCCATCTCATTTCCATACAGATCAATGCACACAACCTGGATATTACACTATTCCAGACCTTGCTTCCTTAGCAACCACTGACAGCTACCATTGTACATACTCCATGCAAGGCCCTATAATGCATTATTGTCACATGCTTTAGTTTTTTTCCTTTTTACACTTTTATATATTGTTTTTTTTACATAACGGCATGTTTGTGCACTGCTGCTCACCGAACAAACATAATATAGGTAATTAAAAAAATATTTTAAATGTTTTGCCATTACGTTTTGGACACACAGGGCATAGTTTTGCACATATCTGTGTCTGCTTTGTTATTTCTGACCTTCTCATCTGGCTTTTACAGCCCCTGTTCATATTTTGATTTCATGTACACAGAAATTTTCCATGTACACTTCTGACACCAACATGGGATCTGCACGACTGCCTATCTGCTTGCTGGATCACTCTGTACCATCATTTGCATGCAATTCACCTGCTTATGAGGTGATTTGCATGCCATGGACACTTCCATGTTGCCATGCTCATGCACGCCCCTCAGCTCTGTTTACTGGATCGCTCAGCTGCTTACTTCTGTGTAAGCTCTGTGCCACTATGTCTACACCAGAAATTAATCCATGCAGGCTTTATTGAACTCCCCACAGAGGTGAAAGTGCAAACCCAAATGGAAGATACACAAGCACATCTGAATGAAGAAAGGTGATACCATGTTTTCCAAGATGAAGCAAAATGATCCTGGAAAGGTCATCGGCTGACATAGTTTTAGGGAACAGGTAAAAAGTACATCTGGATGATGTAAGACTTATGGATTTGATGGATGATATGGATGATAATATCATTTTTGTAATAAAGCACCGGAAACCAAACATGGGATGGATACACCGAGAAATGGGATGGGGTAGCAAGAAAACAAAAACATTTATAGAACAGCATTTTACAGGTTATCAATACAAATTATAGAAATTTATTCAGATGCAGTTTGATTATTTTTTTACCTATGCCAAAATATTGCTAAGTATTACATTTCCATATTGGTTAAGTAATCTTACCTTTACATTTCATCACTGTAGTATTTGCATCTCCAAGAACTGATGACATGGGACAAAATTTTTACATAGAATGCAGTATCTTTACTTCATGCTGGTTCAGTGGCAGAGAGAGATGACTCACTTGGACAATGCAAAACTAACTATTCATGCATGGTACTGAAAAAGCCAGCTGGTGAGAACGGTGGGAAAAAGCGGCCAATGCTCTCTCAGTCATACTGGCCACAGAGACACAAACAGGTCCACTGCTATGCTAACATGTACTGGATGTTGAATGTCACAGCATGCAGTGCATGGGCCTGTGATGTCTCCTTAGCTATAGTAGGCAGGTTGTGTGAGTGCTGTACTAGTCAATGTTCATGTGAGAAAGTGCACATATGAATCAAAGATTATATAACGAGTCATTCCTCTGGGCATGAGCATAACAACACCTATAGTTGGGGAAATGATGGTATTACAAAATCATGTCAATCTGATATTTTATTCTACACTTTGCACAAATTGTGTTTAAAAGATTTTATTTAATGAATTATAGAAACCGGATTATCAGGCTAAATAGATTTCTATAGTATATGTTATAGTATATAGTATAGTACTATATTAAATTGTACTGTATTAAATATAGTAAAATGCTGGGGTATATTGCATCCTCCAAACTCCCACAAATATGTGTTTGACAGCTTGTTGTCCTGACTACAGCCCAAAGACATAATCCAGGAGTCTGAAAACATCCTGTATGTTTATGCTTCTAGAGTCTGGAAAATAAACTGATAAGACCACTGATGTTTGACATCACACAAAAACTGCATGGGCCAACTCTTCTTATCTGTATTCAGTAGAGCTGCGGGTGGCCTATCATATCTAATGAGTTTACCTCCATCACATACTCCTACAAAGGTTACAATTAAACTGCCCTATGAAATTGTTAACTGAAGTACTTCCTCTGTTTCTAATGTTTTTGCATTTTGAGGAAAGTTGATGTAGTTATCATTTTATAAAATACTGTCTCTATGAATAATGCTTTCCTGAATCTCCCCTAAAACACTCACTTGGTATACTATAACTGTATCTATGTATGTATGAAATAATGCTTTCCCGAATCTCCCTGAAATTATCACCTGGTGTACTGTAACTGTATCCACTTGTTCTCATATAGTTATTTCATACAACAATGGTGGTTTCTGAGATTCTGCATATCCAGTGATAATTGAGAAAGGTAGTGTGTGCAAAGCTATACTCCTATCTGATATGACAAAGGTTGGTAGAGCTCTATGCACTCTAAAGAAAACAATGTTATTTAATGTTTTTAATGTCCTTCTGAAGGTGAAGAATCAACAAAAGTATTTTACCTTCATCTCCCTTGATCACTTGGTGGCCATTGATTCTGTGGATCATAGGTTCATTTAGGTCATAGGATTCACAAGGTATACAGTTATGAGACCATTTGCACCTTGCTGATGCCAGTGTCATAATGTACTTCCCATCTAGTAGGACAAACCAGAACATGCCTTCAATGAATTTGTAGATGCCCATCCAGTCATCAAGACTGATATTAAAGGATCAAAGGCACCATTCTTTTAAAATGAAAGAACATCCTAATAGTGCACGTTCCTGTTCATTTAAATAGTTTCCCTAATTGTTTTCAATGACTACAACAAAGCATAAAAATGCGGTATGTCAGTCTGTTTTGTCTGTTTCTGTGCTACAACACCATACAGCAAAGTATACAACTGACTGGTATAGTGGTGTGTTGCTCTGACTCTAGTGCACAGGGGCTTGGGTTCAAGACCTGCCAGTGATGACTTTAGGGCTGGGAGGATGGCATAATGGTTAAGGCATTTTCCTTACAGACATAAGATGCAGGATTTAATTCTCACATGGAGTAATTGGCTAGGCTTAAAATGTATCACAAGGGCAGCTAGCCTAGTACTAACCTATGAGCATCCTCATCTGAACCAAATATCAAGGTTTATAAATGAAATCTTCAGATGTTTGATGTTAGCAAGGCTACTAAGACATTACAGTCTTTTTTTCAGATTACACACCTATAGACTGACATAACTCAGGCAAAGTTTTTCTATCCTCCTTACAAGGATGGGAGCCACCTTCAGTGTGACATCTCACAAGTTATGCATCTGGTATAGCATTTCTGAAGGAACATCTTTTCACTGCCTGTGTTTCCAGGATATGTATTTTTGTATGTGGATTGATATTTTGTAATGATTATAGCCATGATTTTTTAGCAAGACATCAATTTTATGTCTTCTCAGCTTACTGGTAATAACAAAATCCAGTTTGTCAAAGTATTCTAATGAGAACCTGTCAAAAGTATTTATAAAAGTTAGAATTTTGATGTTTTATTTAAGGTTTCAGCAAACTTTAAATCTGTTGAAGTTATATTTTAACTGACCATACAGATGATTTTAATACTCATTGTTAGTTAACTTTTTTAATTTTGTGTAATGCTTACAGTAATACTTTAAATAAAATAACTATGAAAAATTAAATGGTGAGTTCTGTAACAATGCACACACAATTAATGCAAGAGTCAGAACCAAGAATGTATGATTCTAGGATAGCCCATGTCTAGATCCTAAAATAAATGATATAAAAATGTAGTTATAGTTGAAACATGCTATGCCTTGCATGAAGGATAGTTGCGTAAAAACATTTTAGTAGCATATAGTATTGTTAATTCATCTATTTACAAGTGAAATGCTGACAAGTGTCAAAGATGATGATGATGATGACACAGAGGCCTAACCATATGTTTTATGAAGTGATACTTTTTCTTTGTGAATAATTGTAATGTAGTTGAGATGTTGCAGTAACTATGGCAGAAAGAGGTCTTGGAACCCATGCCTGGACGGATGCTTCAAATATCACCTTGTCCAGGATTATCATGAAATAAGCCATTAGAAAAGAATAGATAAAAGCACACAGAGTTAGCAAAGTGCTTAAACAATAGGTGTTAGTGTGTACCTTTGTGGCATTACTATGCAATTTAAGAATGTAAATTAGAAGGCCATTTCAATATGAAAGGAGAAGCATCCCTATACAACCATAGCAATACCAATATTGTGTATCAAAGGGGCTTCTAATCCATTCCCTACAGCTTCTGAGGAAGTTGCATGGGTATTTTTGGCTAAGAACAAGTCCAGCTACTAGTTTTGATAATTCAGTAAGAGAAGGTACAGTGGATAAAGCAGAATAGTTTTAAACATTGTTAACTACCATAGGAACAACGGTGAATTTATATCAGCCATCTTTTTAGACTTATCCAAGGCCTTTGACATAGTCAATCACAACAGACTCATCAATATTCTTTCCTCTCTACACCTCAGCAATTCCACCATTACATGGTTTGAAAGCTACCTAACTGACTGCAAGCCGTCCAATGGCAACACAAACTGTCCCCTCTTTTTCCAGTCTCCTTAGGGATTCCTCAAGACTCAGTCCTTGGACCACTACTATTTATTATTTGTCTCTGTACTTCAGCACCACATGCCTCTGTAGTACAATATGCTGATGACTCCACCCTAATATGTGCTGCCACCCCACTGGAAGACCTCCACACCAAAACCCAAGACTCCTTTCTGTCAGTAGAAAACCGTCTCACCAACTCACAGCCAATACTAAATCCCAACAAAACTAAGCTCCTACTTTTTAGCCCAACCAGATTCCCCTCATCTTTCCAGTTATTTAATATCTACTCCAGGAACAAAACTATGATAACCCCAAGCTCACACACTAAACTGCTCAGCGTAAAAATTGACAACAACCTGAAATTCAATATTCACATAGCTCACATGATCAAAAAGGTTCATAAGGAAATAGGTCTTCTATATACAATTTCTTACAAATAACACAAAAGTTACCATTGCCCATACACACCTCCTATCAACCCTCCTTTATGCCTCCCCAGTATTAACTCATTTCATTCAATTGACACCTCCAGGTGCATCTGCAGTTAATACCTATTGATGCCTCTAGGCATCAAATATTGCTTGCTCATATTTGCATCAATAATTTCAAAACCATGCTATGCGCAAGTTTTTTAAAGATTTCATCTCAAAGCTTACACAATAGCAAACACAAATACATTGATATTTTGACATCTGTCTACTGCAGATAAATAGATATTAACTGTTGTTTTTATAATATTAATGTATATAGATTTAATTTTCACGTTTCTAATTATCTCAACAAGCAAGTAACACATACTGAATTTCTTAGCCTCATATGAAAGCTCTCAGCTAGATGAATAAAATGCTGCTGACAGTATGTGTGTAACTTAAGTGGTTGCTGAGCTATTGTAAGTTGTTTACAAAAATATTACTGTGTTTACTGTGACTTTGGTTTAAGACCTAGAACCTAAAGAATACTAGCACAGTAAAAAGAGCTTGTGCTGAAGAGTTTGGCATTTACACTTCTTTCGTAACCCCTATAATCCCAGAGATATGAACATTTGTTTGAAATGTGAGAACATAATTTGATTCTGTCAAAAGGCTTAGGCTCCACCTATTGGAAGTTACAGTGCAAATTTCCTGAGCTGCATTGGAATGAATGAGCTAACCAACCTCCGCAAAACAGACCTAAACCAACTAGAATCTTGCTATAATCAAAAAAAAAGATTTGACACTGGAGCATTACATAGATCACATCACTGTGCATCATTAAAACAGCTTAACTGGCTCAAATTCCCACAGCTTCTACACTTTCATTAACTAACTTTTGCCAACAAAATTCTCCACCGAACTGATAAAATCTCGTCTCTCCAAAAGGTAATTCAACCATATACCTCTGCCCAGTCTCTTTGCTTGAGTAATCAACACCTTCTAGATACCACCAAAGCAATCAATGCAGCTGGAATATCTCTGTTTTCTAACTACATTCCTAAAATTTGGAATAAGCTGCCATGGGTAGAACCCTCTTGATTAATCCAACTGCAACTATAGCAATTTGAACTAAAGACTGGGCTTTCTTCCCAAGATATGCAATGCATGTTTTCTTCTTTTGTACTATCTCCTATCCATACAGTATCATTTATATTTGTTACGACTGCTGACATGTCTGTTACTGGAACTCTATGTGTTTGTTAAAACAGCTGTAATGTCTATTTACTGGAACCCTATGCATACTGATTATGTGTTATTATACTTGTGTTCCTCTCATAGCCGGCCTTAGGCATAGGCCAACTAGGCAGCTGCCTAGGGCACCACTCTAGCAGGGGCAATTTTCAAGTATTTATTTGGTGTAGGTAGACCAGGATGGGGGCACCGAGTGGTGTGATAGGGGGTGCATTGGAACTCTTTTGCCTAGGGCACCAGTTGACCTAAGGCCGCTCCTGGTTCCTCTAAATTTGTTTAATTGCTGAAATGTTTGACAATGGAATTCTATGTATTGTAGTACAAGCTGGTATTATCTCTGTATCTGGAGCTTTTCTCCCCAGACCTCTGCTGAAAAGGGACATGTGTCTAGTCGGACTTTCCTGGCAAACAAATGTAAAATAAAATAATGGAATACACATTGAACACAACAGTGCTGAAATGAACAAGTATGGCAGCTCATGAGAAAAGGCAACAAAGGATACTGAAGCACAGAGAGTTGGCCAAGAGGTATTTTAACAACAGCAGTTAGGGTGTACCTTCATGGCATTACTATGCAATATAAGAATGCAAATTAGAAGGCCATTTCAATTTGAAAGCAGAAGCATTCCTAAACAGCCATAACAATACCAATATTTTGTATCAAATGGGCTTCTAATCCATTCCCCCCAGCTTCTGAGGAAGTTGCTTAGGTATGATTGGATAAGAACAAGTCCTGCTACTAGTTTTGATAATTCAGTGAGAGAAGGTACAGTGGATAAAGCAGAACAGGGTTAAAAATGGTAATGGAATACACATTTAACACAACAGTGCTGACATGAACAAGTGTGGCAGCTCATGACAAAAGGCAACAAGGAACATTGACACACCTGCTTAGAGGCAGAAATGTCATATAGTAGAAAAGAAGTATGGACTTGAGGCTAGTGTATAATGCTGGACCCATGTCTATGTGACTATATCTTTGGTTCGTCAAAGTCTACCAAGACTGGCAGCTGAATAAGCACAGCTAATATACTCTGGAAAACGGGCTGGACCATCTGACAGCCATAGTTATCAACTTCGTTGATAAGAAATTCTGAACAAAACCAAAAATAATGTGTGTAGAGAGGGAAATAAATGCTCAATGTCAGGACTGATTTCTAAAATCATTCCAATTCATGTATAAAGTTAATAGACTAAAGGGTTTGAATTGAATTTCATTTTCTGCAGAGTAAGGCGTAAGAAAACTCTAATGCCTGGCATTATTTTCAGAAATAGTCCTCAGTGATGTACAAAGAATTTATGACTAAGAAATAATCCACCTGCTTAGATGTCCCAGCACCAAAAATCAAACACTTGAAATGAAAAACCAAACTTCAATAACAAACGAACTTCCATAAAATATGAAACATAACATTCTGGCTGACCAAATGTAAATTTTTTTAAAAAGAATTCTGAAGAAGTCATAGTTGACAACTGACGAAAGCGCTAAATTGTTGATTCCAGCTCGTGGTGGTCCTGTGCTTTTGTGTATTTTTAATTCTGAATGTAGGTTATGCCAGTCAGCTGACCTAGATGTGATGTCCTTGTGTGCCTGAGCTGAAAGGAATACAATCCCCACAGCAGCTGTTTTGTTTACATTTTAAAGTCTGATATGAGAGATTAAAATTCTCATAAATGTTTTCTGTGACTTTTAAAAAATTCTGCTATAAAAGCTGGTTCTGAGTCAGTTAAAGTGGTAGTTGTTGTAGTTGTTCAGTTGTTGTTTTTCAGACCAGTAGTTATCACTCAGAGTTTTCCAGAGCTGTTCAGCAGAAATAGTTTCAGTCGCTGAGGACCAGACAACAGAGTGAAGTGTGGACATGTATTCTTATTTTGCCTTGCAGAAGTAAGAAGTATCATCTTGCATTGCTGAATTAATTATTTTAGACAGGGACAGTTAATCTTTAGACATTTAGGGAACTACAGTTAGATAGTTAGATTTTTGTTTTCTACAACCACTGTGAAACCTATCCTACAGTGTTATTTTCATAATTCCTGTCTGTGAAACCCTGTGGTTTATTGGAATAAGTTATTCAGTGCATACATGTTTTAAATCCTTTTATTTATTAAATATTTTATTACCTTTTATTGTGGCTGGTTAATTAGAAAGGACTTTTAATACCCTGCAAGTGTTTATTCTTATTGTGATAACACCAGGGCCACTTCAAAAAGCCTTACCGCTTGGATTACATGCTATCATTTATATCAATATTTGTATTTACCAATATAATTGAACACCACTTTTGAAGGATATTGTGGTATTTGACTGGTGGCAGCTGTGAAGATATGTGAAGGCTGCCAGCCTAGCTAGATAGAATTTTGTAGATAATTCTGTCATTTGTAAATATTAATATAAGCCGCAGCCTTGTGCTCTTAAATGGAAGAAAATGGTGTTAAATGTTGAACGTCAAAAATGTAACAACAGTGCACTCTGCTGGAAGAAAGCTGATAAGTCAAGCCTTGTATAAATGTTTGATCTCAAACTCAAAGCCGTGATGTCTAAACCAGCAGATTCTTTCTATTGTTTTGAGACCAGAGTTATTTGCTATATATTACATATATAATGTCTTTAATTACTGTGGTTTCCTGACCAGGTGCAAGATCAAAACAATGTAAATGTAGAATTTCTGTTAGCCTGGGAAACCATAGAATTGGAATGATGTAATTTAAAATGAATCAGCAGGATATGTTATTAATTTAAGGACAGAGAGACTCAGAGCATTTTGCATTTGTCTGCAGAACATCCAACTCACCAGCGCTGCTTTGCTCTATATGTAAGATTATTTTAGAACTGTGTTTGCTCTTAGGTATAGCTAGGAAATAGGAAGATTAGACTAGTTGTTTTCTGTATTGATGTCAGAACTATTCTACTGTATTATTTTAACATTTTCCTGTGCTCCCTGAACTCTTGACTAGCAATGTGTAGTAAGAAGTATTGTTTTTTGTTTTCATTATTTATTATTAAATATTTTTTAAACCTTTCAACTGTGGCTGTTTTGCGTAGAGATAATTTAAGCTCTAGAGTACATTGCATGTATATAGTGATAATGGCCAAGCCTCTCTAATAAGCCTTACTGTTCAGTTACACTTACCATTTGGATAATAATATTGCACAGTAATAATTGGACACCCTTTGATAAGGGCCTTATTAGTAGTGGATAAGTAAGGGTCCTGGTGGAAGTGATTACTACCTTATAGCCTAGACAGAAGGGGCACAGCTAGTGAACCTGTGCCAGCTTTCCCCAGGAGTGTCTGTGTGGTTGTATATTAATCATATCTCAAAGTGTGTGTGTGTGTGTGTGTGTGTGTGTGTGTGTGTGTGTGTGTGTGTGTGTGTGTGTGTGTGTGTGTGTGTGTGCGCGCGCGTGCGGGTGCCAGCTACTTGGGCAGGGATATGAATCACTGGTTGGACAGAGAGACTGCTAGGAGGACTTTGGCTCGGGACCCTGGCTAAGGACCACACTTTATAGCTGTACCAGTGGGGAGTCTTATTTGGGATCTGGAGAGAAAGGGAGAAACCAGACCCAGACTGACTGTGATCTCTGTGTGCTCTTAAGGGAAATTGTACTTTACTGTGTGTGTATTTATTATCCTTCCCAATGTGGACACCCCTCACTGGTGTTAGTAGTGAGGATTGAGGCTCCTTGACTGCTGGGCCATTGCACAGGTGCCACAGCAGCAATTACCTTGGAATTTGAGAAAGAGGACATAGCAGATAAATCTGTGCCAGTCTTTCCCAAGAGAATTTGTATGTGTGAATATCAAATATTTAAGAGTGAGTGTATCAAATACCTAGAACTGGAACACAGTGCTCTGCAGTGGTTAGTGTGAAGACTCATTTGGGGACCTGGAGTGAAGCATATAGTCCAGTCTAGGTTTGGAGCCTGTTCCTAGTGTACCCTTAGGGGAAACTGTGTATTTCTATCCCTGCTTTCAGTGACACTCCCCTACCAGAGACAGTGATGAATATTGAGGCTCCTAAGCTACTGCCCTGGATTTAAGTGGGGTCATCGCACACACACACACACACACACACACACACACACACACACACACACACACACACACACACACACATATATAAAATTACTAATACTGGAACACTATATTCTGTTGTATAATTACTTTTCTTGTGCAGCTGGGCAGAGACTATATATATGAGTATTTTATCTTGGTTAAAATTATAACTAAATGAGTAAATAAACAAGCAAAATAAATAAATAAAGTGTGTAAGTAGAAGGCTGGTAGAATGAATATTATAGTAAATACGTTATACACAAAAGTTGATGGAAGACACCAAATTTGCATGCATCTGGCTCATTAACAGTGAAACTGATTCTGATGTAAAAGCTGGCAAATATAACAAAACTCTAAAAAAGGACATCTCAAACTGCAAAATCTAACAAAATCCAATGCAAAATGGTATATACATTATTTATTTGCATTTGTTTACTGGAAAGTCCATTTGGGCTATGCCAGACCCCCTTTCCTTTTCAGTCTTGCAATTTAGTATATGTGATACAAACAAGGGGTCCATATTATATCAAAGAAAAGTAAATACATCGAATACCACTTCATTGACCAATTTTCAGTGAAAGTGAAACTCTACGAACAATTGTTGCATCAAAATGTTTCCCAAGGTAAGTAAGCAGTAGGCCAATGTAACGATAGCATAAGAACAGAAAAAAATTAAAACCCACCCTGGTGTGTCCCCCACACCCCCAACAACACCACTCTAACTAAATCTACCAACTGCAAGATTGCACTACAATGGGGATAAAGGCAAATTCCCAAAGATGGCCCACTGGTTACCTAGAGTGGGAAAAATTTCAATGTAACGATCACTGGCAGAGTTTCGCTTTTTCTGAAAATGGATCAGTGAAGAGGTATTCGATGCATTTACATTTCACTGATATAATATAGACCCGCAAACAAGTTACATACTATTATAAAATTTAAAATGCATGTATTATTTACTTATTTATTTGTATTTAAATCAATAAATAATGTAAAGTTTCTAATTGTAGTAGGTAAATAAATACTGAACTTTTGCACAAGACCCAAGAGAGAGCAGAGACAGCCATGCATTATGTAGAACATCAGAGATGAAATTCTATAATATTCCATTACTTATAAATATACGTATATACATAAATAGATATATAGGAAGATGTGTGAAAATACCAATGTAAATTGTTACCATTGCAGTACTAGAAATTTATAAAATCCCAAACTTCTAACAAAGTCAGACATTCTGACAAAAGTGTAAAATGTTAAGAGAGTGTCCCTAAATGAGCCACACATTACCAAGAAAGTCAGAAGTTTTGACAAAAATGTAAACTGTTAAAAGAGTGTCCCTAAATGAGCTACTAAGGTACCTGGTGACATGACGGAAAACAAGCCAGATTTTTGTATGACATGGGCAGGCATAGTTTTCTAGGATACAGGAATGGAAAACCGCTTTAATATTTGGTAAAGACACAATATATACTGCCATGAAATGGAAATTGGAAGGCCACAGCAGGGTTGATGTCACAGTTGCCTTCTCTTAGAAGAAATTGTTAAAGTGTTAAGGACATAGAAAGGCATTAATGCCAGGACTATGTTAGAAGAGACTGTTAGTCTTCATTTCTATGAAGCATGTCTAAGTTGCCATAATGAAAATAAATCGGGAATCTAGGATTTACAGAAGTGGACAATATTGGAATAATGTCTAAGATCAAATGAAAAGAACAGTGCAAGGCCATTGCGCCTGTCATAAAGAAATGCAGGTCATAAAATGTTAGTGTCTGTGAGACTTCAAGATAACTCTGAAGAACTTCAAGATGGGCAGTGCAGTGGTGCAGTGGTTAACGTCACCTGACAGCAAGAGGTTCTCCGGTTTGATTCCCGGCTGGGGTGCCTTCTGTGTGGAGTTTGCATGTTCTCCCTGCGTTCATGTGGGTTTCCTCCAGGTTCTCCAGTTTCCTCTGACATTCTAAAGACATGTTACTGGAGCGTTTCTTCCCAGGCCTCTGCTGAAAATAGGCTCTGTGTAGCCTAGTCAGACTTTCCCAGTCAATAAATAAATAAATAAAACTAGTATGGTGATACATTTACATCCCTAACAAGGTACCAGGGTCTTAAGAAAGACTTGCTCAGTACAACATTAATAGCAGATAGCAGAATTGTCTAAGCAGTTGCAAATCATTAACACTTTAAAACAAATAATTACATATTTTTTTAAACAGAGAGGTGTTTTAATAAGGCATGTTGTAGTAAGTGATTGTGTACTACAGGAAATTCACAATAAGCAGTATAACTTTGATGGTATAGGAAAGAAGCTAATACAACCATATCCCTGGACATGCTTAAAGCAAATGGTTTTCAAGGAAACAAAGGTAAATGAGAAACATTCTGAAAGGAAATTTCCTACTGTGCACATTTGAGTGACAGACAAAATGGCAACCAAGATCACAGGACAAAATGCTGAGTTGAAGGCACCCAGACCTCAGAATATGTCACAACTAAAGGTTTTACCGAGTGATGAATCTGTACTACAAATTTGTACCCAAACACATTTTCTACATTGCTAATATTAGACAAGAGAATGTCAGGACCTCCCTGAAATACAGTAACAAAGAGTGTTATTTATTATATCAGAGTCCATGATACTGAAACTCGAAGATTTTATTTTGCTTAAGTGGTAATGTCAGCCTTTGCCACTATCATTAAGATATGGTGAGAAGGCGGCTTGAAGGATGTGCAATCTATCTTATCATCACTTGGAACTAGTAACCATTGCACATTATTTGTAAACAAAAAAAGAAAATTATAATTTTAGAGGCAAATAGAAGGATGTTGATAACCATATTTTGTGCAAGCAACAAATATATGACTTGCTTATTTAATACTGAGCTTAAATACCAAACAGAATAAAATGTTAATAATGAAAATGTAAAATATACAACCAAAATGTATTACGATAAAATAAATTGGTTTAGTGCTTTCATCTTAAACCCTAACAGAACTTCATTAGAACCTGGGGTTATAGCTTTGACCATATTCCAAGTTTTATTTACCACATTTGAGAGTAATTCAGTTAAAAAGAAGCAGTAATTCTGTTTTCTCAGATCATTTAAAAGCCAATGACTCACAGCACTGTCATTGTAACTAAATGGAAGAAAAACTAATTTATGATAACTGTGTTGTCCCTCCTCTGGGCCAGTAATCAAGGAGCCTGAATCTTCACCACTGACACTGGTGAGGGACGTTCACTTGAACAAAAATAAATACACACAGGATTTCTAGATGAGCTCTCTGCACCAAGCACAATTTCCCTTAAGATCACACAGGGAACACACTCAGTATATGATCTGGGTTTCCCCCTCTCTCTCTCTCTCTCCAGGCTCCCAATAAGACTCCTCACTGGCACAGCTATAGAGTTGAGTCCTCAGCCGAGTGTCCCAGGTCAAGCCTTCCACTACCCTTTCTGTGAAATCACTCTTCTGTGTCCCTGCTCCAAGTAACTGACATACACACTCTTTGATATTTGATTTTCACAACACACACACACACACACACACACACACACACACACACACACACACACACACACACACACACACACACACACACACACACACACACACACACACACACACACACACACACACACACACACACGCACACACATACACACACACTTTACAAGCTATGCCCCTCTGCCCAGACTATAAAGTAGATACTGCCAGCAGGACACTCCAAAGCCAGCTACTCTAAGGATCTTACAAGAGTGCTCAATTATACTGAGTAAAATTAATACGTATTAGTCAAATAATAAAAGTATTATTCAGTTATTAAATTATTATTATTAAATGGTAGTGTTTGAGCAACACAGCAAGGTTTTCAAGAGCGGCCACAGTATCGCTAAATAAATGTCTCACAGTAAGATGCTGTCCGGTTCGATTCTCAGCTAGAGTGTCGTCTGCTTGGAGACATGTGTCAATGGGTGTACCTTCGTTGAAGGTTGTCCATCAGGGCTGGTAACTCGGCATGTAAAAATCAACTACCAATCATTAGCGGACCAGAGTTCCGCTGTGGCGACCCCTAACTGGGAAAAGCTGAAAGACACAAACAAACAAACTCTCAAAGTTTAACATATTCTCTAAAAGACCAGTCACAATGAAAAGTTTAAATGTATTTAATAATAAATAATAAAAGAAAATGAAAATACTACATGTCTATTTACAATAAACCCCAAAGTTTTAGATGGTTGGACATTTCGGAGACTAAGTCAGAGAGGCGAGATTGCGTTGGTTTGGACATGTGCTGAGGAGGGATCCTGGGTATATTGGGAAAAGGATGCTAAGGATGGAGCTGCCAGGTAAGAAGAAAAGAGGAAGGCTTAAGATAAGGTTTATGGATATGGTGAGAGAGGACATGCAGGTGGTTGGTGTGACAGAGCAATATGCAAAGGACAGGAAGAAATGGAAACAGATGATCCACTGTGGGGACCCCTAACGGGAACAGCCAAAAGAGAAGAAGAGAGATACCAAAGTTTCAGTTGCAGGAAATATTAAAAAATAACACAGATGAATAGATTCACACAGATACAGAAAAACATTACTTAAATAATCTCACTATATTTTCCTGACTGATCTAGAGAATTACTATTCCCTGATTATTTACTAAAGCAAGGTAAGATGAAGTGGGTGAGTGACCCTTCCATGTCAGGTTTCAAAAACAGACTGCTCTGAGACGTCTGTCTTATTGTATTTTTTATTTTACATTTGGTAACTGGGAAAGTCCGACTGAATATAGGTTCATTTTCAGAAGAGGCCCGGGGAGAAAAGCTCCAAGCAAATGAACATTCTAATAATATACATTCTAATAATATACAGATAAAATGCAATACATATAATCAAATCCAGGTGACTATTTTTAAGATGTGCTTGTACATTTATAGTAGTACATATTACTAACAGAGCACCAAAGAATCAAACTTATATGGATATTCATAGATATCTAGGCTACTAGTAGTCAGAATTCAGTTTAACATGTAAGAAATATTGTATGCAATTCTGCTTAAATCTTGAGAATAACATTTCTGCATACATCTAATTGTAGTATGAGTTATGTTTAGGTAGGTAAGAATAAGTAATCTGCTGGATAGGTGAGAATATGTAGTCTGAGGATAGAGAGACTAGCTGGTGGATTTTGGTGGAATTCTTGTCTAGTATTCTTATCTAGTATTAAAACATCATTTTAGTGCTGGATTACTGAATGGCATCACATAGATCTGGTCATCTGACTTCTGGTTCTCATACTACACCCCTTTACTAGAAACTGAACCAGAATTTCACGCATATGTCATCATACAGACAGAGCTTTGCTAAGATGTGTTATAGCATCTGGAAGCCATACAACCATTTCAAGACTTCCACCCTTCCAGGGTAGCAATTAGTTCACTGCTAAGGACAACACAGCACGATTCCTAGTCCTTTTTTTCACAGACATTTCATCTCTGGCTACAGTCAGAACTGTAAGATACAATCTTTATGGCCTAAACCAGGTAATTTAATTTCAGACTATTTTTCAAAGTTAGCTGGACTGAGATTAATCTTTTCTCTTTCAGTATCCTCTGTATTGTGACTATTGAAATTAATATATTGTAACAGTCTGACATACAGGTGTATTTCTTTTTCTGTCCAGCAGGACCCCACTGTTTTTAACACCACGCAACTTTACAAGTACTTTTTCAGCACAAGCACCTGTACAAAGCAGTTTGACATACACATGACATATAATTCTTTTCAAAATTGCAACTAGCTATGCTGGCATATGTTATACATCCACTGCCCTACTTCTCCTGGCATAGCTGGCAATAACCCACATTATCACAATAAGTAAGCAGCACTGTTGAAGTGACACCGTGACCCCATGTGCAAAACGGGATGATAGTTAATGCTGTTGTCATGTTTATCTGATACTTCTTCAGTAGCTGCACCTATCTGTGCATGCATATGAATGACATTGCTGATAGAGTTACATTTTTGCATTTTTGTAATTGTGTTAGTATTTTTGTACCTGTATAAAGTTGTGTCTCAGAAAGGATCCTTAGGGTCCAGTCCACTTACCTTAAATGCAATAAAATAAAGTAACTCCAAACTGCTACTATGAGGAAAATTATAGACGAAAACAACACATATATAAAACACATAGTACATAATGATGCTATAACCATTATTGTTAGATGAGATTGGTTTTTGTACCTCTTTTTAGGAGCTATTCTTCAAATTTCTTTATGCAATACAAATGGAAAGTAGAGTAATAAATGGTCAATTACTCTGTTAAACAGTCCTCTACTGCAGTTCTGTTTTGATAGCAGAATTATGATGGATATGTTCTTTAACTATGCATGATGTGGTCACAGGGCTGCAGTGTAGAGGTTCTTGCAGTGACAATGGCCCCAAGTTCAGTTAATCTGGTCACTGGAGAGGCTGGCTGTGAAGAAAAGGGGTAAATGTCTTACAGAGGCTTGACCATCATGAACAAGAGCTTTGGAGATGCCCTGCCACAAGAGCTCCACCAGAAGTATAGTCAGAGATTGCAGTTTGTGCACAGGGGATATGGGTGACAGGAGTGGGTTAAGAAATGCACTAACTGTACCTCTTGTCTGTGAGGCAAACAGCCTTACCATTATACCACCCACCAAGGAGGTCTATGTTTACATTTTGAGCCAAGAAAGATCCTACCTTATCTGATCTCCTACTCCTTCACAGAATTAGTGGCACATCAAATTCTCAGATAAAATAACTAAACCTTCATCAGCAGATAAGTAAGGCACCTTGGCATGATGGATTAATATCCCATTGTAACTCTCACCTGCGGAGCAAATGTCCACTACATGTCAAGCAGAGGAGCATCCTTGCCACCTTCAAGTTAAAACCAAGTTATCTAGATGGGCAGCCACAAATTCATTACTAGTCTATCTTGTCCTGCCCTCCTTGAGGCTAGAGGGAAATTTTGAATAAGTTTTTTGTCTAGCCTTGAAATGGTCTGCAAATCAATTGCCGAGTACTTGCCTAAGAACTTATGAACATGAATTTTCTGAGCAATAAGCATTGTGTGGATTAGTACATAAGTTGTGTGAAGCTGAAATGTCCAGCATCTTTCTGACTGACTGCAGTCCTCATCAATTTACCAAAAAAATCAAACACGTCAGGGACAGGACAAAATGAGGCAAAATCAGGGAGTGGTTAGAGCTTACATCAGCAGAAAAATATGCTCCAAATAAAACAAACATTAAGTGGGTGCATCCCTATATATGCTACTACACATCTTGGTATGTCCTAATCTGCACAATCACTCAGGCCATGGAGAATGAGAGTGAGCAGTTGTTTGCTCACCAACCTTGGGAAAGACAGACCACTTGACATACCCCAAAGGGGTTACACTATGCATACTAAATATTCTTGTAACATAGTCTTCCTCTACGTACAGAGCCATGTCCAACCCAGAATTGTTGAACAAGCTCCATCTTAGCAAAACCAAATCTACTCGAGCTACATGCTCTAGGGATATAAACCTAAACACAACAATGAATAGAACATGCTGGAGGGATAGATTCCCTTCGCAGAGACTTCCCTTACTATGGAACAGGGTCCCGATATACATAAGACAGAGCCCCTCACTATCACTCTTCAAGAGGAACCTTGATGAGTGGATGGGTAACAGAAAGTTCACACTGGGGATCACACCAAAACACTACTAGATAGGGGCCAAGGGTACTAGCTGCTAGTACAAGGGTCTAGGGAACTAGTAAAGGGGAGGTGAATACCGCACAACGTGGCTGGGCTAATATATGCCTTCGGGCAGATAGCCCAGTACCAACCTATGACCCTATGAGCCTATATGTCATGGCTACACTGAGAAAGTTAGTTTATTTCAGACATATCGCTGAATAAAATGTTTCCTCTGTGAAACTATGAACCCCAAGATCTCTAAACATAAAACTTGTCGGTACTTACTTGAGCACTCATGGGAGGTAAACTCATGTATAATACTTAGCAAATGGTAACAACACATAAAAACTAAAGCAAAAAGGGCAAAAACCAATTCCCACTTCCTTTATAATTCTCAGTTCAATTCACTCCAGCTATGAGAAAGGCAGTGTCTCACATACATGCATCAGAATAATACACTCAAGCTAAACTAGTGTAAAAGCTGAGCTCAGACTTTGCTAGGTTCGCTAAACTCATCACACTGACAATAAATTAGATTTACAGTTACTGGAACAAATAAGATACTGATAGGATAACAACATGACAATAAAAGTTCCATTACCAGTTTATGTCCACTATGCCTGTTGTGTTAAATTCATGAATCATGGGGGGGGGTGTATTCATTAACACCTACACTAAGTGTACACCATTCCAGTCAAATAGAAAACATGAGCATAATGCCTACCTTCTTTATCCTAATTTTAGTTGTCTTACTGATTTTCTTGCAACCTTAAATATCAAGAGAGATTCACAAAGGTTGCCCCGATGTGTAGACTACACCTACACCTAGTCTAATCTTTATGAGTGAACAGACAGCACAAAACATGTGGCAGGGATATTTTTGAATACAGATTATGTACACTTAATGTAGGGGTTCATGAATCCAGCCCAGGAAGTAATGATCAAGTGCCATATCTGGATTGTGTCACACTGACTACATGGTTCCATGTTAGACTATTTAAAGCATACTTGGGAGTTCTTAAATGTAAAAAAAAAGGCATGTGTGATGGCCATGCCCTGGCCCAGCAATCAAGGAGCCTCAATCCTCACCATTAACACCAGGGAGGTCGTCTCCAAGAAGAGGAAAGAATAACTAATACACACACTAAAATACAATTTCCTTTAAGTGCACACAGAGATCACAGTCAGTCTGGGGCTGGTTGCTCCTTTGCTCACCAGGTCCCCAATAAGACTCCCCACTGGCATAGCTATAGGGTCCAGGTCTCAGCCTAACTGGGCAAGCTAAAACCTCCAGTACCCTCTCTGTACAACCAGTGCTTTGTGTCTCTGCCCAGGTAGCTGATACACAAACACACACACACACACACACACACACACACACACACACACACACACACACACACACACACGCATGCACGCACGCACACACACACACACACACTTTGAGAAGAAGTTATACAACCACACAGACTTTCCTGGGAAAAGGCTGGCACAGGTTCTCCAGCTGTGCCCCTATGACCGAAACCATACAGTAGTAATTCTTCCCACCACCCAGTTAATTATCAGCTACTAAAAGGCCCTTAAAATGGTGTCCAATTATTACTGTGCAATATTATAATCCAATGGTAGTATGACTAATCAGTCTCAAGGCTTATTGGAAGGGCTTATTACAATAAATGCTATAAAAATATAATGTACTCTAAAGCATACTTTATCTCTACATAAACAAGCCACAGGTAGAAGGTTTTAAAAATATTTCATAATAAATAATTAAAACATAAGACAAAACTACTACACCACAAAGATATCTAAGAGTTCAGAGATCACACAGAAACTTAAAACAATACAGTAAGACAGGTCTGATGTCAAAGAAAAACACTTAATCTAACTTTCTAATCTTTAGCTAATCTTAAGAGAAAACACAGTGCTATAATCCTACTTACATACATAAAGAGTAAGCAGTGCTGGGTTAGATGTCCAAAGTCAAAATGCTCACAGTCTCTCACTGAACAATAGTTTATAAATACTAACCAACAGTTCTGCTGAGGCCCTCCAAAATTACATCATTTTGACACTTAGGTTTTCTCATGCCACAAACTGCATTATTTAGCAAGCTAACACCTGCTCAGTAAACTACAACAATACAAGGCATTTCACATATACACTCTTGCAGAAACCAGAGCAATAAAGCACCTTCCATATGTAAATTCTGGTCATAAACTTTAGCCTTAAAACAATGGGCATGAAACCTTCATCCAGACTCACTGAAGCTGACTTGTAAAACATGAAAGGGTCACAACATGCTTCAGTGGGCCAGTAGAGTGCAATGTTGTCACATATTTTGCAGTTCCACATTTCACAGTATTCTTTTACACTCAAGAAAACATGCCTGTATTTTACATTTATTTATACAGTTGATAGAATTATGTATCAAATTCTATTTGACTAGGCTGGCAGCCTTCACTCATCTCTCCCCAACTGTCACAGTATGGGACATTATGTTTTGAGTATAAATGCACAAAGAGATTAAACTGAAGGTAAAAGAATGTAAGATCTATAAAACAGTAGTAGCTTCAGATATGACTAAATTATAGCCAAATCATTGAGTAAAGTTGCATGAACTTTATTTTAGTTCAAAGTCAGTGCACCATATGTGCCATGGCTAATCAAACTAAAAGGCAGACTCATTTACTGCCATAGCTCTATTGAAGCTATTTTATCACAGCATGAAATTCCTGATATATTTATTGCAGCATGTTTCATTCAGACACACAATAACCCTGCTAAGCCAGATCAGTGACTGTTTAGTTGGATGACAGCAGGTGTCAGTCAGTTTCAGTACTACATTTCCCCCACGCCCAGTAATTGCAACCATTTTGCAGACTGTGTACACCTCAAATGCTGGTTGAGATACATACACACACACACACACACACACACACACACACACACACACACACACACACACACACACACACACACACACACACACACTTTGAGAATAGGTTATACAACCACACAGACTTTCCTGGGAAAAGGCTGGCACAGGTTCTCCAGCTGTGCCCCTATTACCCAGACCATATGGTAGTAATCCCTGCCATAACCCAGTTAATTATCAACTACTAAAAGGCCCTTAAAAGATTGTCCAATTATTACTGTGCAATATCATAATCCAATGGTAGTATGACTAATCAGTCTGAAGGCTTATTGGAAGGGCTTATTACAATCAACTCTATAAATATATAATGCACTCTATAGCATACTTTATCTCTACATAAACCAGCCACAGGTAGAAGGTTTTAAAAATATTTAATAATAAATAATTAAAACGCAAGACAAACCTACTACACCACAGAGATATCTAAGAGTTCAGAAATCACACAGAAACTTAAAATAATACAGTAGGACAGGTCTGATGTCAAAGAAAAACACTTAATCTAACTTTCTAATCTTTAGCTAATCTTAAGAGAAAACACAGTGCTACAATCCTACTTACATACATAAAGAGCAAGCAGTGCTGGGTTAGATGTCCAAAGTCAAAATGCTCACAGTCTCTCACTGAACAATAGTTTATAAACACTAACCAACAGCTCTGCTGAGGCCCTCCCAAATTATATCATTTTGACACTTAGGTTTTCTCAGGCCACAAACTGCATTATTTAGCAAGCTAACACCTGCTCAGTAAACTACAACAATACAAGGCATTTCACATATACACTCTAGCAGAAACCAGAGCAATAAATCACCTTCCACATGTAAATTCTGGTCATAAACTTTAGCCTTAAAACAATGGGCATGAAACCTTCATCCAGACTCACTGGAGCTGACTTGTAAAACATGAAAGGGTCACAACATGCTTCACTGGGCCAGTAGAGTGCAATGTTGTCACATATTTTGCAGGTCCACATTTCACAGTATTCTTTTACACTCAAGAAAACATACCTGTATTTTACATTTATTTATACTGTTGATAGAATTATGTATCAAATTCTATTTGACTAGGCTGACAGCCTTCGCTCATCTCTCCCCAATCATCACAGCATGAGACATTATGTTTTGAATATAAATGCCCAAAGAGATTAAATTGAAGGTAAAAAATGTAAGATCTGTAACACAGTAGTAGCTTCAGATATGACAAAATTATAGCCAAATCATTGAGTAAAGTTGCACAAACTTTATTTTAGTTAAAAGTCAGTGCACCTTATGTGCCATGGGTAATCAAACTAAAAGGCAGACTCACTTACTGCCATATCTCTATTGAAGCTATTTTATCACAGCATGAAATTCCTGATATATTTATTGCAGCATGTTTCACTCAGACACACAATAAACCTACTAAGCCAGATCAGTGACTATTTAGTTGGATGACAGCAGGTGTCAGTCAGTTTCAGTACTACATTGCCCCCATGCCCAGTAATTGCAACCATTTTGCAGACTGTGTACACCTCAAATGCTGGTTGAGATCAAATGAATAAACAAATAAATAATGGCTACAGTAATGGACTTGAGCTCATTGCTGTCACACACATTCAGTGCATCCTTATTCAATGCCCAAGACACATACATTTGCAGTCACCAACTGCCTATACACACCTCAGATATCTGATTGTGATTAAAAGAATGAATAACCAATGATCACAATAATGAAATCCAGCTAATTGCTGTCAGACAAACAGGTTTATAAGTTTATAGGTGTTTACTAGGCTAACAACCACAAGAGCTTTTTAAGCCTAGCCATATATCTGAAATTTCTGACAAGTTCTCATGCCCTTGATAAATACAATCAGTGGCTTGGGAGATGAAATGCAGTGCAGCTAACTGCAAATAAAGGGACAAACACACAAACACACCCATACCCACTCACCTCCCCACACACACGCACACACACTGAAGTGAGACAAATATAGACCAACGCACTACAACCCCCTGCTCACACACACACACACACACACACACACACACACACACACACACACACACACACACACACACACACACACACACACACACAGATGTGCCCATCATTTACAGCTACTTTACTGACTGCATACTCTTTAAAATTCCAATTGTGATAAAATGAACGAATGAATAAGTAAATAAATAAATACATACATAAATAAATAATGATTATAGTAACATAGTTCTGCTTGTCATTATCAGATACATACAGTACAGCCCACAGACACCCACATTCACTTACACATACACGATGCACACGTGTGCACAGACGTGTTCACCAGTTCCATTCTCTACATTGACTGAGATCAAATGAAGGGATGATTACATAATTAATGATCATGGTGATGTCTTTCAATTCACTTCTTTGAGACTCATATATAGCTACTAATTGCAACTCCTCTGCATGTACACCTATATTCATGTGTACATCCAAATGCACACACATACAGAATCTCCCCAGGACATGTATATACACAAATGAGCACGCTTACGTGCTTACACACAGACACACACACACACACACACACACACACACACACACACACACACACACACACACACACACACACACACACACACACACACAACACACTATTAAATAGGCTGTAAAAAATATGTATACTTTCCTACAGCATGTCTCTCAGTGGCAGTTCAATAGATCACACAGTTGCCACCCAACACAATAATGCAGCATAGCAAAAAATGCTTAATTAAAAGAATATATTTAATAATTTTTTATGCATTTACACCTTACTCAATCCATCCAGTACAAACTGAATATTCTATTACTTTAGCTTTCCAAGATGCCACAGATACCTGCTACCTGATGCCAATGCACCATTTCTGCCCTCCAACCCCCAGAAATGGTGGGAAGAGAATTATAAGGCATAAACATATTATCAACTAATGAAGGATAGCTAACTGATATTAAAAAAACAAGCTAACCAAGTAATCCAATATTTTGCATACAGAACTCAAACCTTATGCATCCACAATATGCAGCTGTGTGATTTCTACATCTCCAGTTGGGAAAGTTAACTATTTTACAGAAATTGCAAATTAAATCAACTAAGAAATTTATCAATCAACCAATCAATTAATAGATAAATAAACAATCAGTGAGACAAACAAACAGCATGACAAAATAAATGCTTATCCATGTGCATAAACATATAAAGATATAAATAAAAGTTTTTAAAGTCAGTTTGGAGGGGCTGTAATCCAACAACCTAATAGTATGAGGTGTCCCGCCACGTATTTTATATATTTATTCTGTGTACTGTGTAAAATGTATGATTTAACTGTTCTGCCATGTTTATATGTATGTGCAAGCAAAGACCTCATTATCATCTTCTTTTTAGTAGGGAAACTCTTATTTCACATACATAGTCATTGGGCCGGATTTTTCTTTGAGATGCTTTTTCTATTGTACATATTCTGTGGCTTTCAACTTAAGCCTTACTAGATTGTAATATTATAACCATATGTATGCTGTGTATTTATGTGCATTTTGCATGGAATCTTTCTCCCTTAGCCTCTAATGAAAAGGGGCTATGCTCATTCAAGCTGTCCCAGTAAACAAATGTTAAGTGAATAAATGAATAAATTAAACGATAGGGTTAGCATGCGTTAATAGAGTTCTCGTTTACTATGCCATTACAGATCACAACAATGGTGCTAAGATGTACACATAACATTGCTGGATACAAAATGGTGGCTATAGTTTGTGTCTTCACAGCCTCCTGTGAGCCAGTGGTTCTTTTTCCCTCAACAGGATCTGTCGGCAAAAGGTCCTGGCAGGATGAATCACGGACTGCCTGTCTTGCATATCATTTCTCATATCACATTTCTTTTAATAAAATGTTGTCTTTTTCTTATTTTTAACAGTTCCTACCACATAAGACAACTGAATACGATTTTGTCCTTGGACTTTTGTCTTAAAGGGATAGAGACCAACGAGTACAAGCAATGTCATAGATACTCAAAAGGTTTATGTCTAGAAACTGAATTGCTGAAATGTATCATGGACCACTGAATGCCTAGAAAGTGAATTGAATTGTGCCCAGTAACACACTGTGCAGTGTGGTAAGCAATACCATGATGCTTTGCAGTTCCATGTTGCTGCACTTCTGGGTTGTATATATTCATACTGCTTAATATCTGTTCATTACCTTATTTTGCACTGAAAATGTCAGTCTGGTTTTCAAAGTCAATCTTAAATTACAACTCCTGACTAGGCAGTGCACATTCCAGATAGTCTCATGCTAGGTGGCATTAAAAAAACATTGTAGCATTCACATAATTCATGATTCTTAGTGTGAACAACTCAGTGTCAACACGGTCATTTAAGAGTCAGTAACTGAGATAAGAAAATAACTGTAAGGGATGCTGTTTAAGGAAACCTGTGACCTGCTCCGTACAGCAACACTCAGTAACCCCTGTATCTTGCTGTTTTCTATTAAAATGTATCTGCCAATGCTGTTAATATGCTTGTATTTCACTTGATTTTTTTCCTGCTTCTCACCTCCTACAGAGGTAGCCCATTTATTTTTCAGTTCTCAAGTTGTCACTGATTTATTTAAAACCTCCAGCTTCTTGATCAAATTCCAGGGGATGCTGTGAAGTAGCCTATTTTGTCCATTTGCTTCTTCCTTCCATGTGGAAGCCAGTTGCCTCTGTCTTCTCCCTTGCATTACTTGGTGTCTGTCTTCTATTCCCCCTTCTCTGGCGTGTGACCGTCTCATCCATCTATCCTTGCGTTTGAAGACTTGGAGTAAAGTATTCATTAATTAGCTTTTCTTTTTCCTGACATTCACTGATTTTGTCTCAGTTGTCATTCTGGACAGCTCCTTCCATCATCTTTTTTTTTTTTATTTTTTACAGAAATATTTCCTGTTCTTCTTAATCCCATCTGCCAGCACCCCCCCCCCCCCCAGTCAGCTGAGTTGTCAGTTTGGCTGTCCTCACATCATTGGTTGTCTTTCTGACTGTCTCTTTATACTGTTCCTTCTCCATTTCACTTTCCCACCCCCTCCCTTCTAGCTCATATATGCTTTCTTTTGCCATTTTCATAGCCCAGTTTTCTTGTGTATCCACTTTAACCTTCTCTTTTTGTAGCTTGCTTCTTCCTCAAACCCTTGTCCATAGCCCTGAGTACTGCCATTTCTGGCCCATTCCTATAGCTTGTTTACACACTCAGTTTGTGTTCAATATTTTAATAAATGGCTAAGACATGATCATTTGTTGAGGTGGCTGCTAAAGTCCCAGAAAACAATATCATCTTACATATCACAGGACAAGTGAGCTACTTATGAAAGAATATTTTTCTACTTCAGGAAAGCAGGTAGATGATCTCCAGCTAAGGAAAATATATCTGAATGAATGTAACTGCTAGGCTATATTTCAGTGCTAGAAGGACATGGCTACAACATAAAAGCAGTGGACCCTTTTCTTAGAGAATAAAAAGTTCTGAAGATAATCTTCTTGTGGTAAGGGAAGGGTGCTCAAGGACTTTGAATCTGCTAGTTTATTAAAGTTTATCAGTTGGCAGCCACTGTGGTGCAGTGGTTACCATTGTCGCCTCACAACAAGTGGTTCTCCAGTTTGATCCTTGGTTGTGGTGCCTTCTGTGCAGAGTCTGCATGTTCTCCCTGTGGTCGTGTGGGTTTCCTCCGGGTGCTCCGGTTTCCTCCCACATCCTAAAGATATGCTGTAGGTAGATTGGAAACTTTAAATTGGCCCTAGGTGTGCGTGCATCTGTGTGCCTTCTGTGGAAGGTTGGGTGCTGGGCTGGCAACTCAACACTGTTAAAAAAAATCCACTGCCAGTCATGAGCGGACAGGTGATCTGCTGTAGCGACCCCTAAAAGCCGAAAGAAAAAGTAAGTTGGCATAGGAGAACTGGTTGCCACAAGCATTATCAGAAAGAAGGAAAATAGAATATAATAGAGTGGGTAGATAGGCACGCATCTTTTCTCACAAATAAAATATCAGTAATAAATCAAATAATATATTGATAGCAACAGATGCAGCAGGTGTTGTTATTATACAAATACACTAAACGCACTGCCAGATTTAATATCGAGCAGTATACACATGCTGTAGCTAGTACTGGGGTACTAAGTACAGCACAGTGTCTCAGTATGGACCTGGGTGCAGACGGGTAGTGAAGGGTCACAGTATGGACTTGGGTATGGCTTGGTATCTACACTGTGAGGAAGAAATACTTTGCTTATTTCTTTATTGCACTGACTGTATCCATGAGGAAATGTTAACAGCAGAAGATGAACATTTCAATATGAAGTCTCTAAAGATTTGGCTGACACTTGCTGTCCTCCTTTTCTGTGCTATATCATAAATTATTTTTATCAATATTTGGTTATTAAAAGCCTTAGTGCTGTATCTGTAAGGACAGAGTGATCACTCATCTAGCATTGCATCCTGTGAGATTGTTGACAGGAATATGTAAGGTCTCAGTGGCACCAGTCTCTGTTAGGAGTAACACTGCAGTAATATAACATTTTTCCTATGCAGGAGCTGTATTAAGGAATCATGAAGTAACACAAATTTAACATTAATGCTATATTACAGATCTATCTCCATTCTCTGCTTTCTGCATCAGTTTCAGACAGTACCAAAACTTGGTATGGTGAACAAAATACCTCTTTAACAGTATGCTTGGGTGTGCACAATTTTCACTATTAATAGGTAGGCATTAAAGTTCTTCTGAGATGATTTTGTAGAATGAGCTATACCATAACAACAATATAATTCCTGCCTGCTTCATGCTGCTTCTGTATCAAATGAGCTTGCAATCCATAACACAGACTTACCTCATCTGTAACATCAGACACAGCACTGATACACAGATTATATATTTTTTCCAAATTACATTACCAGGCAAAAGTTAATCACAAATACAACTGTGCAGACCATTTTTTGCTAACTGTCTATACAAAAAGCCAACTGGGTTTGCAGAGTGGAGTGTAAAACACCTCTCCAGTCCTTAATCACATGAAAACACAACCACAAACTAGTAAGTTTAATGGCTACTCTGTGCAAAACGATCAGCGATGTTCACCGGGAATGTAGTGAAGCCTTTCAAAAGTAAAATATGGTATTGAGTAACACTTATACTATCTCATAGTACTGAGTAATACTTATACTATCTCACAAGTGTGCTAAATCAGATAACTCTTCAAAGTGAGTTTTTTTTAATTTTGGAAAGTACTTCCCCTTAGAGTTACATTAGTACTCTTAACTCTTTCATTAATATTCTGAACTCTGATAAATAAAGGTCAAATAATATATGACATGATTTATCTTTGATCAAAACTATGAAACTGTAATGAGCAATTGATATATTCACACTATTATACTTTACACAAATTTACACTATTGCCCTTATTTAGTACAGAGCAGAATTTTAAGATTTGTTGTAGGTCATTATGGGAAAATAGACCAGTGGCTTTCATAACATAGACTAAGCAGGTTTAAATTTGAAAAGTTGCAAGAGAAAATAGTATTAATATTGATTAGAACCTAGTAAGAGGAGCAGAAGCATTAAACAAAAGGCTATTGACATTCGATTCAAAAAGTTCATATTCCTGTATTTAATTTGTCTTCTATACTTCAGTGGGTTGGAGAGCAATGGTGGGAAGGGGCAATCTGACATCCTTAAACAAAAGAAAAAAAAAGAATTTTGCCAGCCTACATTCTGTAAAGGAAAGGTATTTACCAAATTCTGTAACTTAACAATTATAAAGACAAACCTCAATCAGACTACAGGTGGTTAAGTACAACTGAAGATGAAGAATTGAGGAGAAGAGGAAGCTATGTGCGATGTTCAAATATGCAGACTTATAGATGCACGGTTAAACTATCAGTTCAGCTTGTTTATTCTAATGTGATTTCAATATAAAAGCATGCAGTATTGTGTAAGTAACACAAAGAGAAATTACTTTAGAAAAATAGCATGTGGTATATAGCCTAGCTTCTGTGAGATACAAATTTCAGTTTATTAAAAAAAAAAAAAACAGGCTCTGAATCCTTTAAATATTGTAAGACTTGGCAGTTTACATGAACTCAAGCGACATATTTGTTTCATATCTTTCACAGTACAGGAAATGCATAGCTACAGTTCCAACATCTATCTATCTTACTGAAAACAATGCAGATAGAGCACACAGTGAACTGATTCTATTTTCTATGTTTAGCCAAATTTGATTCTGAGTTTTTGATTGTTGAAACAGAAAAAAGGCATACTGAAAATTATTCACGTGTTATCAGGATTGCTTCCGCTGAAGTTGAAGACGTCTTTTAAGCAATGACTTTATCCTCTTTAACTAAACAAATTCTCAACTCGGTCTAGCATTGAAATATTTTTTTTCTACAGGCCTCTCTAAAATGTTTTTACTCACCCTCCTGTTACAGTTTCTTAGACTGTAATAAACAGCTGCACTTTATAAACATAGACAGCTATCATCTGCCATTTGCTTATCTGGGGAGCTATAATCTGTAAAGCAGACCATTATGTAACAGCACTGGAACAAAGTACTATATCCACCTCTTGGGTCTGATGTCATCATATAAACATGCTGCACTTTTCATTTGCAGGCTGCACATCATTGGATTACTTAGATGAAGCATAGCTCTGTAGCATATCTCACTGTGTCTAGTTATATATATATATATATATATATATATATACACACACACACACACACACACACACACACACACACACACACACACACACACACACACACATATATATATATATATATATATAAATGCATTCCACACTCACTGCACATTATCACACTTCTCTTCCCTTTTCTCTCCACTGAGACAAAAGTAAATAATAAAGTTACTTAATAGTCATTAAAGTTTATTAAAGAAAGAATGGTCCTCTTTCATCATTCTGAGGCTAAATTGAAAAATAAGGCAAAAGTAACAAGAAGTAATATTCAGCTTCAAGTATTGTTTTCCATGGGCATTTTCTTTATAATTTATATATTAAGTATATAGTAGTGTTTTCATCTTTGATGAAATTGGAGTTTAAATTATAACAGAAAAAAAAACACATTCATGAGTAAAATATAGGAAACATACCCATTTTATTTACTTGGCATCAGTAAGATATGTCTAACTATTTTCCACGTGTTCTATTGCAAAGATATGAACAATCTGTTATGAATCATTTAATTCAACCCCAAATAGGCAACCTGGTGCATGTTCTTTTATATGGCTCCTTTGAACTACAAAAAACACAACATATTTTATAAAGGTGTGCCTGTGGTTACCTTCAAGTGAAAAGCAATACCGTATCAACAGCAACTAAAGTGCAAATCAGAATACAGTAATTCATTCTGTTATTAGCTACATCAAAATAACCACAGTAAAACTAACATAAAGTGTTAAATATTGGTAAAACAACACCAGATCAACAAGTCTTGCATAACATTCTTCTAGGCCCTGTATGTGCACAATTTCATGTACATGGTACTGAATTACTGAACTGCATTCCCCAGACGGAAACCATGCTTCTGAATAAAATATCACCTAAACGACAGCTACATGCAAACGTCAGGTTTTCCTCTTCAGGGATGGAGTTCCCTTCACTTTAATCTGACTCTTACACAGGCATTGCGATGAGGAAGGATGAAGGGACAGCAAAGTGTAAGGAAACTCTATTGTCACATCCCAGTTGGTATTCAATACATTCCTTCATCTCAAAGGAGATGATTTTTTTTCCTTATCCTCAACTTAAAGTTGAGTGGAGAAGTGCCAGATCAGGGGATGGCACCAGGCAAAAATATAGCTAGCTACACTTCTGAATACATGAACAGATGCCAGAGCCAGTAGTATGCAAGTACAGAGGATGGTTAAGTGCCTCATACAGAATGACTATAGATAAGCTAAAATGCAGTCTCAGAATTAATATCCCAGCAATGCACTATATGTAAAAACAAAATCCCAGAAAGAATTAATTTGCTCAATATTTATTTTTTAAAACAAAAAAGGGATGATTTACCCATTTTTTTATTATAAGAACAGAAAAAAGCACATAAATATTTGTTCAAATGCTAACAAAAAATATAGGAGACTATCAAATCACAGCCAGGCAGGTCTGTAACTGAAGCACAGTTGAGCAGTACTCTAGCAATATCACATAGAGGTTCCACAAGGTACCAAGTAAGTCAAGGGTAGCCATCACAAAAGTATACAGATGGTCACACTAGGTCCCAGCAATACAGCCAGATGTGTATGGCACATAGCAGATACAATGCACATCCCAATGGGCAACATTAGTCGCAATGACTGCTAAAAATGTAGGAGCTGCAATGGTAGGCGGAAGTCATTCTGAAGCTGTAGGTCCCATCCTGTGGATATAAGCTTGCTGCACAGCACCTCACACTGGCAGATGATGTCCCAGTCCTGCAACATTTATTCATTCAGTAATTCATTCATTCATTCATGCATTTATTACATTCTGTAACTGGGTAAGTGGACTGGTTTACAGACACTTTTCAGCCACACCTTGGACCATTGGGCAGAAATTACAGTGTCAAAGAATACAGTTTGAGCATCACATTAAGCATTTACCTAGAAGAAAATATACTGATTACAGTCATAATCACAAGAACGTTTGAATCACCAAAATGATATGCTTGCATAATACTTTGAAAGAATATTTACTACGAGTAATTTGAAGATCAATGCTGCAACGAGAAGAGCAAGGCTCAAAATAATGGTCGATCAAAGAACAATCAGTATACCAGCGTTTGTTTAACAAATGTACATTCAGACAACACATTTATAACTGCAGAGGCAGGAAGAGTACAGACTGTGTGTAAAATGTCAGTGTTGAATCAGAGTTGTTCCTGGCCCTTTTTATAGCAAGAGCTAGCTGTTTATTTCAGCCAGTATTTGTTTAGCTTGCTTTTAAATGCTTCCCCGGTTCTTCTTTATTTGACTTCCAATGGGAACTTGTTTCAAAGTGCTGGTGCCGTCTTAGAGAAAACATTTTCATCTATTGCTGTTTTGAATTTGGGCCTGATGAGGATAAAGTTGTCCTCATGTACATCTGTTAGTGCATAACTTTGATGTCTTGATTTTTGCAGTTTTGTTCTTAGTGGAGTACCATGTCCTGGCTGAATAATTTTGTAAATCTGTTTGGAGAGTAGGAGGGTTGCTTTTTTATTAAAAGGTAACTATTTAACATATTGTAAAAGCTAGCATCGATAGGTTAAGTGGTTATCTGTTAACCATGCAACCCATCGTAGAAACTGGCGGAGATGGCTTAGTTTATCTACAAGTAAAGCAAACCTGCAAATTTGTATTTTTTTATTTTTTGTGTGTTGCCACTTTAGTGGAGTATAGCTAGTGGGAGACCACAATCTACTTCTTCCTGTTGCAAGAAAAGCAGTCGTTGTCAGAAGATGAGGAACTCTCATAGTCCTAAGGCAGGTCACCATGTAGACACATACCATGTCAGAAGGTGTCAGAAACAGGTGATCTACAGCATGATGCAAAATGTCATCTTCACAGTCGCAGACATGTAATCAATGCAACAGGGTGTGTTTGGTAGTGTATGGGACAGCCAGACAGCCAAACATTAGGTGAAACGAGCAAATGAACTTTACCCAGTGAAGGTATCAAGAAAGTAAAGGCAAATTGGGAGCATATGAGGCACAATATCACAGAGGAAGTCAGGGATGATGTAGGAAGGCTTCTGTGTCAGTATCTGCCAGAGTGTCACATGACAATGCACCCACCATTACTAGTTTGGGGAACACGACAGGCCATGATGGAGAGTTTCCTGATAGTTCTGCTTGGAAACAAGTATAAACATCAGTTCATGGAATACAGTGGTGCACAGTGATGCAAGGCACAAGGCCTTCTTTTCTAACACTACACACTGTTTTGAGTACTGGTAAATTTTATCAAAGTATATCGACTGCGGTGGTGGTGCTGCAGTAGCGTTGTCACCTCACAGTAAGACGTTGTCCTGTTTGATTCTCAGCTAGAGCATGTTCTGTGTGGAGACATGCGTGAATGAGCGTACCTTCGTTGAAGGTTGTGCATCAGGGCTGGCAACTCGGCATGTAAAAATCTACTGCCAATCATTAGCGGACCGGAGTTCTGCTGTGGTGACCCCTAACCGGGAAAAAGCTGAAAGACACGACGAGACTCGATTTCTTATACTGATCATTTTGATTATAATATAAGTGGAATAGTTTATTTAGCCCAATGTTTGCTTTGTGAAGCATTTTATGTGTGCAAGATGGAGAGAGACCGAAAGTTATAACTTAGGATATTTAATCATATGTTTATGATATAAAAATGAAGGATATGAAAAATCTATAAAGTAAGCATGTGCAGATATGTTCTGATTTAAAAAAAATGTTTATTATTATTATTATTATTATTACATTGAAAGATGTGGCTAAAATGATAAGGGAGACAGTTGTGAGTGTCATTTGGAATACCATGAGTAAATTAAGCAACTCAGGTTAAATGCAGCATGTGCCCCAGGACGAAATAAATATATTTCAATTTCAAGTACAATCAAATGGAAAATAAAATAAATAAAATTAAGTGTATTAAAACTGAGAACTGCCAATCTATATTTTATGTGATAATTTAATACTGTTTAAAATATTTTATGAGTCATAAGTATAAAAAGGCTGTGGTCGATGTAGGTTTTGTTGAGCTGATTCCTTTAGAAAGCATCTGATTAGGTCAACTGATTTTAAGATCATGTGATTAATATAAAAACTGCAGATTTTTAATGGTGAAATTTCATTGTTTTGAAGAAGAGTGGGTTCAGTTTAGACAAAAACACTTATCACTCATTGTTTTATTTATTGACAGTTTGGATTTAATTTTTTTTTGTTATTATTATTTATGACTGCCTGCATTATTATCTCTCTCTGCAAATCATAAAGTTTGTTATTGTAAGTATAACCTTATCTCACTGGCATTTACTGATTTTTGTAGATATACTCGATCATTTCTGGGTACCATGTCAATTACAAAGTCCTGCCATAGGTGAATTTGCTTTCTTCCAGTATGACTACATGTAACTGTGCCGTGTGGCACAGAGATGCAGTGACTAGCAGTGTCACCTCAAAACAACAGGTTGCTTTTGATTCTTGGCTGAAATAGCATCACTGTGGTGTCTCCATGTCCTTTGTGGCTATGTGTGCGAATACTTTGGGTACTCTATTTCCTCACAAGTTTTAAACTACAACCCAATGATCACATAGTTGACCATTATAAGAATCCCTAAACGTTTTGTTATTCAACATAAAATCATTTTAAAATACCTTGAATATCATGTTGTGGTCAGAATGAAAATCTGGGGCTTCTCTGAATAACACTACAGTGGTCAAGGGCCAATGGATGGCTCTAGCAAGCACAGATACTTCCAATTGGCTCTAGAATTAATTTTCCCCATAGACTTGCAGTGAAAGATCCGATCTGGTGAGAAACATGAGCTTGAGATGTTTATTGCCTCTGGTAGCAGTGCATTAAGTAAGCCCATGAAAAAAGCTCTATTAATAAAGCATAATTTCATCACTGGACTTTCACTGATTGGTCTAGGGATCATTCTTTTGCTCTTGTCTGAATTCTTGCTATCTGAGAAGAAAGGATTCTCCCTCTTTTTTTTGACAATTAGCGCATTCTTTTTGTGCTGATCATTTGTTTTTCAAAGGAATGTGATGTGAGACTTTAGAAGCAAATATTTGCCTCTTTATTCTTTTCTTAGTATATAGAAGAAGCATGGTTCTTCACTGTTGTACCTCTGTTGTCTGCCTTGATTTATAAATTGTAGGACATGTACACTAGTATTTTTCACACTTCTTCTTCTTCTTCTTTCAGCTTTTCCCGGTTAGGGGTTGCCACAGTGGATCATCTGTCCGCTCATGATTGGCAGTGGAGTTTTACAGTGTCGAGTTGCCAGCCCAGCGTCCAACCTTCCACAGAAGACACACACACGCACACACTCACGTCTAGGGCCAATTGAGTGTGTCCAATCCACCTACAGCATGTCTTTGGGATGTGGGAGGAAACCGGAGCACCCGGAGGAAACCCACGCGACCATAGGGAGGACACAGTATTTTTCCCACTAATGCAGATTATTAATTTCTTTAGTCATTTGTTAACTAGTTAAACACAAAAGACACAAGTGCCTTTTCAGGGTTAAGGTGCAAGGAATAGCCAGTTAAAACTTGTACAGATTCACATATTAGGTAAATGAAGACTGATAAACCTCATTAGTAACTTATAACCTTAATCATCTCTAAACTGCTCAGTATTATAGACCATCGTGGCTCTAGGAAGCTTGATAAAGGCTTATTTTATATCCCCCAACCACATACTGTACAGACCACACAAAATAATCATTTCTGCTGAAAGTAAATTAGTCACAATGGAGCTTAATGCTTTACTGTATGTTCCCACCACTACAAAATGACCTGAAGATGAACATATTAAGAAGTGGCTCATCCATAGTAAAACATAAGGAACATTCCCATTAGCATGTGACCATTACATCTTTCATTTAGTATTACAAACATGTCTAGTAGTTTTCATTTCAGTCTCAGTGTAGACATTGTCTACTTTGATTTTATAGAAGTTTACAGACTTTGCCATACACATCAATTATATATATAAAATTAGTTATTGTGAACAACTGAACTGACTTTGTTAAATTAGACAGCACGGTTGTATTTATGAAGAAAAGTCAGATTTATACATTACAACTTTCACTATTGTCTGGTTCTTTGTAATAGAAGGTGGATCATGTATTTTTCTATTAGGTCCTTTACTATTTAATGTAATTTTATCCTATATATCAATTAATGAGGGAACACTGCTGCATACATTTTCAGACAAGATGACTATAGCCTCATTAACTATAAAGACATATGACTGTTTATAATTACATATTATATGTAAATCTGGCTAGGGGAATAAAGATAAACAGTCTAAGTTACAGTTTGAATAAATATATGATTATTAGATTATGCTATGAAACACTCTGAAATGTATGCATTTTAGATAATTCTATTATAATTATGCTATGAGTGAAACGCATTAAGATATCCATCTATAAAAACAGCTGGACAATAGAATTCAGATATAAACATATGTAAAAAACGTTTCTGAAGTATAATGAACTATAATATAAAGTTTTGTGGAACAGATCCAAAGCAGAGGATTATTTCATTTTGTACAACTTTGTATCAACCAGTACTGAAATATTTAGCTGCACTATGGAGTAAAATAGATAGGCATCTAACAAGTTGTAAAAGTTCCAAATAAAATTCATTAGGAAATCTTATGGATTAATGACTGCCAGTAAACTTTAAAATTGTAATATATGAAACTGTACAAATAGAAAGTAAAACATTTGGAAAATATATAATCTGCATACACTGGTCATAAATGAAACAGCTACTAGGGAATTTACAAATTTACAAATGTATTATTTTTAAAGAACAGTATAAGCCCATTCTGTGAACCTGCAGGTACTGCTACATACTATGAGTACAGATAAACATAAATGCTTATTTGCAAATTATGGCCGATGATTTTACTAGCCTATCATGCTGAAGCTGCATGGTTTTTCATTTTGTACATTTATTCAAAGTTTTGTACTACTACCGTTGGCTTCCCTGCACATGTTTGAAGTGAAATTGCTTAGGCTTCAGTAACCTGCATAAAAAACAAATAGCATAATGCCAAATACTTTTAGCCATAAGAAATCAGGTACAATTTCTGATTTTGCACCAGCATTGATTCATTTTCAGTTGTTGTGACCGTGGAGCTGGCATATGTAATTTTGGCTGGGGGGGAGAGACATGCCGCCTGCAAAAAAGCAAGAAAAAAGGAATTTATTGTCCATTTATTTTTTGAGCATTTTTTCTTTCTTCTGGAGCTTTGACTTTGAGGACGGTGACATTTTGTGGTAGACCCCAGCAGCAACATCCCCCAACATTGACTTGCTAAAAGATGGAATATTTTTCTCAGATTAACATTAAACATTTGACTGTCTAGTTTATGGCCCCATAGATAGATTTGTGAAACTTGTATTTAAAATGCTCTATAACCCTTATTTCCATTGCATTTTTTAACATCATTGATCAGTATGGCCTCCCTTTTTGACTAAGTACCTTCCTTAAAAGATTTCTAAAGTTCAGAATTCTACTCATGATATGTATAACTGTAATCTTCCATTTTCCTCATTTCAGTTTGACCTGTTAAATTATGGGCTTCAGTATCTCACTGCACCTAGATGAGTTGAAAAGGTTGCAACGCTCCTGGATATAATTCTAGTTGGAGGCAGCCTACCTAAAAGATACATTTAGTGAATACATCTGCTCCACTAATTTTACTCATGATACCATCCCACCATTAGAGTCAGATCTTTCTCTCTGACCCTGTTTTCTACCTTTATATTCACAGATATTCTTATTTCATTTCATTTCTTTGCTGTTGTAGGTGTAGCTATTTCCAGTGGTTGTGGTGTTATTTTCTTTTCTTATTAGATGGGGTTGTTTCTTGTTATGTGGCTATGTAACAGGTGGCATCGTTGGCTCTATGTATAACTTAATTTGATAATTCTGTAGCTCATCTACTTTCAGATGAATTACTTTCCTCTTAATAGACTATTACGTCTGTCCTCCGTACCACTTCTTATGGATTACTCTATCTTTATCACTCACATTGACCTTAAAGTGGGGTAACTTAGTGCTGCTAAAAGCTGTCCTTGTTTTATTGCCACTAATGTTTACTTTCCTCACAACAACCATTCATGGGAAGTAGTAGTACTGCTGACATCTAAGCATATTGCTTGTCACTAGCTTTCTAAAGTTTCAGCTGTTGCTTTATCTTTACAAAAATGGGTCTTGTTGTTAAACTTACTGAGGCACCAGAGTCTATTAAAGTTCTTCTTCCACTGTCTGTCTCTGGTGGGAGCCTGGCGTATGATCAGAAACACATGCAGCAGAGTAAAATATTGACATTTTTGAAGTTGCAGAGTCAGCAGGGAATGAGGTACCTGTTGTGTAATCCATGCATAAGCTGGCTGCAGGAGATGATTATGTGAGGAGGACATTGGTGCAGTACGGCATGATACTGGCTAAGGGGGAGAATCTGGTTAAACTGTGGACTAGAATATGCGTAACTGTAACTGACACATAGAATACTACAACTAGGCTATGCAATACAGTACACTGATTGGTCACATTTGGACTCCACCAACATACCTCTCAGGGCCTCACAATAAATTTCACTGTTACCATGCATCTGTGTTACATTTCACCTGTGAAGTGACACGTCACCGGTACTCACACCTACCATTTAGCAACAATCTCTAATACATCCTATGTGTGCCCAGACACACAACAGGTAGCAGTTTTACCTGGAAGGAAATCACTGGTGTTACACAGGGATATCTATCTCACATGATCTGTGTCTCTAAGGCCCTAAAATCAGACATATGGCCTCCACCATGAATGTAGATGGGTCAAATTGTATTCTAAAACAGACACAAGACGTACGTGCTTCAGGGAGTGAACTCCAACCAAATAAAGTGAAAGAAGCACCAGCAGCCGTAAGAGTGGCAAAACGCCAAAGATTTTAATGTCGTAATTTCTATAAATTTTGCACATCAGGTCATAGAAATGTTATGTCTTTCAAATTCACACATTTTCTTCTGTATTTTAGAGTTTTTTAAAACTATGAGTAAGTATATATATGGGTTCACTACATATGACCGAAAGTTCATATGACCGAAGCCCATTTGAATGAGACCAAATGACTGAAAGTTAATTTGACCGAAAACCCATATGACCGAAAACTCATTTGATCGTAAAACAGCACTGGCATGTATATGACCTGTTCCCCACTGTAGTGCGACCTTGTAGTGAGAATATAAAGTTGGGGGGTGTGGGGGGCGTAGCCCACACATTTTGCAACCAGTTTTTAATGATGTCATATGTTTTAATGCATTTTTCATAGATACACATGTATGTAATAGTGCATAAACTGCAATTATGAGGGGGGGGTTCGCCCCCACACCCCCCTAACTTTATATTCTCACTCCAGGGTTGTACTACAGTGGGGAACAGGGCATATACCTGCCAGTGCTGTTTTTCGGTCAAATGAGTTTTCGGTCATATGGGTTTTCGGTCAAATGGGTTTTCAGTCATTTGGTCTCAATCAAATGGGCTTCGGTCATATGAACTTTCCGTCATATGTAGTGAACCCATATATGTATGTCGTTTTTTTTAACTTGAAAGAAAGCATGAATATTTATGAGCTATGCTTTACCTAAGGTTGTGATTGCTCTAATGGTATTTAAATTTATACTTAAGGAAGGGGTTAAATAATTGCGTCTGATAAAGTTCAGTTTGAACGAAAAATGCAGTGAGACAGTTAAGCGTTTTGTGTGGAGTATTTAGAAACTGTGGTTTGCGTTGTCAATATTAAAGTCTTTGGCATTTTGCCACTCTTATGGCTGCTAGTGCTTCTTTCACTTAAAATTGTATTCTCCTATACCCTGTGTTTCCCCATAACTGCTGCAGTATTACAGGACCCAACATGACAATGAAGTAACATCTTATTGTACCCACTCTGCCCATGCCATACACTGTCAATGAAAGCACAGGTATGTATGCTTCTTGACCGGAGACCACTGATGTAAGACTTCTGAACTTTGAGTATGTGTAGTGCAATAGTAAGCTGCTGCCTAATGCAGGCCATCTGTGAGCATGTTATTGACATCCCAACTGTGACATGCACAGTGCTTGCTACATATACATGTCAGTATGGTCCACACAGCAACATGCTCAAGATTTATTACAAAATATGCTATAGCAGCCTAGGCTTTATGATCAAGCTTTCCAGAAACAATACAAGGAATAGAAATTGAAAATGTTTTCATCCCCACCTCCACTGAACAATACCAGGCCTACACTGTTACATATGACATCTATCCACAAACGTCCCCACTTTCTCTGAGTACCACAGGAGATGATTGGAAAAGGAAAGTCCACACAATAATGAAAGAAGTCACATCACAGAGGCCTATATACTGCATGTTCAACTGTAATCATAACACCTGGAAACACAGGTTATCATGGCCCCCACTAACAGCAACATGAACCAGAGATACTGTGTGAAATACCACTCATCACATGAGCATCTACTAATCTAGACTGACATGCTGCCTGTCCTCTTAAGAACTCCACCTTTCACCACTCCTTTTGATACAGAGGACACTGTTGACAGTTGCCTGCTACCAAAAAAGAAAATATACAGGTTATGTCATCCTGTGTCCTACTCTTTCCTTCTTTGTGTCCTTCTATAAGTTGTTCTGCTTGATTTTTACACTTCCTAACTATCCCATACTCCCATTTCCTCTCCATTTTTTATAAATAAGATTGGTAAGAACTTTGAAGCCACAGCAGTTGCCAGCAATTCTCTTGGTATTGTGAGATTGCATGTGTGCATAACTGCATCTGAGGTACACTCTTGTATTAATGATCCTATCATTTGCATGAGCATTTTTCTTAATTAGATGATTGCTGTGATAGTACATTCCTCTTATTTAAGTGATAATGACCTTATTACTGCACCACATTAGTCATTCCCTAGGATTCAATAAAATCCATTTGGGCTCTGTGTAGAGCCTACATGGAATGTACCATGTACACGGCCATGATTACCCCTTGGCAGCCCACCATGCATATTAACCATGGCGTGCTGCTGGTGGAGAGCACAGTAACAGGGATATTGAAGCTGTGTAGGCAGAAGTGTAGAGGCTATCCCATGGTTTTGGATTGCCCAGGGAATTCCTGGTCAGATGTTATGTACAGGGTGAGACTCCCTGTAATGTACCCTGCTACTGATGAAATGTGCTGTGCATTAATATTTTGTGTTTTAATTTTCTATTTTTTTTTTTAACTTTTAATGTCCATTTGTGCGGCGTCGAGCACAGCAGTGCCAAGCTGTGCTTAGATATATACAGCTGACACCTGCTAGACATCTAAAAATAGCAACTGGAAATAATTATTTATGTCTGATTTTGTGTAAGCCCATTTACATGGTGCAGTGTGGTATTTAGCAATGCTAACTAGTAGCTTAGTAGTATATGTGAAGGTATACTAGTTTACATATTATCCAAGTAGCTAAATGGGCAGAGTCATGGCCTAAAGCTTAGTAGGTCCTGGGCTCAAGTCCCTAGCACTCATACCATTTTTTTAAAGTAATATAATTTTTTGTTTAATTTAAAAGCAAAGTTGTCACGTTCACAACAGCTGCGTGGTGCTACGCACTGCTTAAACATGGTTAATCATTGCAACTGTTTGCACATTGCTAAGCTTCACTAAAATCACAGTTGTGCGAGTTTCTGTGATGCTCAGCTCTGCTAAGCAGGTTTGCACGATGCTAAGCAAAGTTGCACTTTTTTGAATGTTACAGTATGATGTGTAAGGGCAGGAAAACAGCCTATATTAAGGCCAATAGGGGAGAATTCTGCACCATTTGTTGGAGTCTGTCTAACTGTTGGTATGCCAGGTGGTGTTGGAGAGGGTGCAAGCTTTTGTATGCAGAGATGGGGTGAGCTGAATTTCAGAGTTTTTGTTGGGCTCCTGGAATGCAATGATAAACCTAGGATGTTGCAGGGTGCTTACCAGGAATCAGAATATAAGGATGAGGCCTGGGATTGGTTGGCCAGAGAACCTACCTTTCAAGATCTGTGTTTGAGTTTAATCTAAGTATAGGTTTAATTTTTTAATATCTTTTAGTAAAAAGTATTTTTAACATATTATATATTTTAGACTTTGAGTAGATAACATTTTGTACTACATTTTGTCATCTGTTTGTTTAAATTCAA